>NC_139970.1:45337154-45374654 GCF_963993115.1 Abramis brama
CTCGTTATTGTATATTTGCTCTGATTCAGCTCTGGTGATGCACACTCATTCCTTCATTATAACAATGGTTGTTTTGTGAGTAGCATCAATATTCACAGCTAACAAAAATATGTTCTAGTAACGCTTTGATAACGATCCCATGAGGTTGTGGTAACATTATTTCTGAATGTTCTTAATTTCTTGTTTATGCAAAGGTTAGCAAAAATAAAAATAAAAGAATGTGCCGTTTTATCATTTTACATGCATTATGGAAATGTTTCTTTTTTGATCGTTGAATGTTTTGAAACAACCAGTAATGTTTAAAAAACGCTTTTGTGAGAACGTTTTGAGAACTTTATTTGTTGCATGAACTTCTTATACTAGTCTTACAAGTTAGTCATCTAAATCTTTCTTCCAGACTGGTAATAGAAAGGCAGATTTGTCTAATTTGAATCAGAAAAGGACAGATTAGTTTACATAACGATGAACGAACGTTATATAGGCTACTGGAAGAACGTTTGTTCATAACGTTGAGAGAACCTTGACAGAACGTTCCCTGTTCGCTTTTGTTACAGGGATACTTGCAAATTAAGTAAATATACACATTAAATATTAATAAAGTTTTTAAAAAAATTCACATGTAAATAAGTTCAGAGATGAGAAAAATGTCAATTACATAGAAATGGATTATTATTATTAATCTTCATTTAAATAGGCTATTATTAATGTGAAGTTAATTAACTGGTTATATCTGTTAAATGCTTTATTGTGCTCAACGTAAAAACATTTTTACTTATGGTTAATAATCGTAATATTAACCATTTTGAGACACAAGATGACACAATTAGTAATTAGTGTGAAGATCCATATGACCCAAGTCCCTCTGGGAACTTCGCTTTTACATGTTGGGAAGTCATAATTACGACATCAGATGCTTTAGAATCTTTTGTTTAGAGCAAAAAAGATGAAGAGAAAAATCCAGAGTTTCACACTCGTAGTTACGACATAGTGATAGTGATAGATATAATTGTGATATTATGCATGCTTATGCAGTGAGATGCATTTAATATATGCATGCTGAATTGATGCTTGCACATATTTCAAATCAGGAATAACTTATCAACAGTATCATAAATTCTGATTCTTTAGCTTCATTTGCTCACAAAAAAACAAAACAAGATACATATCTTTTTCCAGACAGGTCCAGCAATGCACATGCACTTTCTAGCATAAAAAATAAGCAATGCCTCTATGAAATGTGTGTCTCTGTAAGGCAGGACTGAAGCCATCATACTATCTTTTCTATACTAGTAGTCCTCATAACATCCCGTGTGACTGAATCAGAACAGTAGCACTGAAGCAGAGGCGTTTGTCTCATGTAACACACGTCATATCGCTCGTTTTGGCTTTAGTATGAGCACAGCGGCAGTGGTGATCCTGCAGTCACATCTGAACTCTTCCACACATCTACACACTGTTTAGTGCAGATTCAGGCTTCAGATTTTACACTGTGCATCAAGTGGCGATGCAGCTTTTTGTTTGCACAAAAGTAAAGAAAAAATGGCACACCTTGAAATGCACTATTTTAATGAACTGCAATATGCATAATTCTTAAAACAACGTAAGTCGAATGACAAAACCATTTTAGTTTTTAATATTTAAGTGCATGTGTTCAAGTCATGCAAGTACAGGAAAGACCAAAAACTTGCTGTAAAATTGTGATATTATGCATACTTATGTATTTATTATATGCATTAAATGCTGAATTGATGCTTGTATGCATATTTCAAATCTGGAATAAATTGTCAACAGTATCGTAAAGTCTGATGCTTTAGCTTAATTTGCTCATAAAGAACAATATATGTCTTCTTTCAGGCGGGTCCAGCTAATGCGAACGCATAAACAAATAAGCAATGCTTCTATGAAAGTACTTGCACTGTAAGGCCTTTTTTATACTGGTGGATGATACAGCTTTTTGTGCACAAAAGTAAAGAAAAAATGGCATAAATTAAAATGCACTAGTATTTTAATGATCTGCAATATGCATAATTCCTAAAACAACATATCTGTTTTAGTTTTTAATATTTCAGTGCATGTGTTGAAGTTTGGATGCACTGTACCCTAATGATATCAACAACAAAAGCTTGTCCTTTATTATTATTTAACTTGATATTTGTGTGTCTCTCTCCTCAGATGACAGCATCTCTCCTCGACCACCGCCCGTCGTCATGAACATGCAGATGTGGATATCAGCCATATGGACTCTCACATCAGTCTTCAGCTTGACTGAGATGTTTGATGTTTACGGGGATATATGCGGAGGCCTGTGTGTGTGTGAAGAAAGGGAGGGTGTTTTCACCGCCAGCTGTGAGAACAGAGGGATCAACAGTCTGTCGGAGGTGATGCCTTTACACTTCACTGCCTATCATCTTCTGCTCACGGGGAATCTGCTAAAGAAAGTCTCGCTCAACGACTTTGTTCAGTACGAAGGACTCACTATTTTACATCTCGGCAACAATGATATATCAGAGATCGACGGTGGTGCTTTTAACGGACTTCAGGGATTAAAACGACTGCATCTGAACAATAACAAAATCGAAGTGCTGAAGGACGACACGTTCCTCGGACTCGAGAGCCTGGAGTACCTGCAGATTGACTATAATTACATCAGCCACGTTGAAGCGAAAGCCTTGAGTGTTTTACGTCACTTAGAGGTGCTCATCCTCAATGACAACCTGCTCTCCGCTCTGCCCAACAACATCTTTCAGTTCGTTCCATTAACGCATCTCGATTTAAGAGGCAATCAGCTCAAAGTGCTTCCCTATAATGGGCTTCTGGAGCACTTGAGCCGGATCGTGGAGCTGCAGCTGGAGGAGAACCCCTGGAACTGCTCCTGCGAGCTCATTGCACTGAAAGCCTGGCTTGAAAGCATCTCCTACACGGCTTTAGTTGGAGATGTGGTTTGCGAGACGCCGTTTCGTCTTCACGGTCGAGACGTAGACGAGATCTCCAAGCAGGAGTTGTGTCCTCTGAGAGCCATCGCTGAGTACGACATGCGTGCAGAACCGGCTCACGGCGGCGAGATCCTTTATAAAACCACACCGCCGACTTCCATCCCGGGCTTCGCCTCCTCAACAGTCCTACGCTCCACTAAATCCAGCCGATTCCCGGGAAAACTCCGCGTTAAACCGACTCCTCGCTCCTCTAGCAAGCCGCAGAACTACGGCCCGATGTTAGCCTTCCAGACGAAGTCGCCGGTTCCTCTGGACTGTCCGAACGCTTGCTCCTGCAATCTGCAGATCTCAGACCTCGGCTTGAACGTGAACTGCCAGGAGAGGAAGATCGAAAGCATCTCGGATCTCATTCCCAAGCCGTACAATCCTAAAAAGATGTATTTAACGGGGAACTACATCTCTGAGGTGTGCAGCTCTGACTTTGACGGCGCGACCGGACTTGATTTGCTCCACCTGGGGAACAATCGCATATCCGTCGTTCATGATCGGACGTTCAGCCAGCTTATACATTTAAGACGATTGTACTTAAACGGGAACTTAATCGAGCGCCTCTCCGAGGATATGTTCTATGGGCTACAAAGCTTGCAGTTTTTATATTTGGAGTATAACGTGATTCGAGAGATTGCGAACGGTGCTTTTCAACAGGTTCCCAATCTTCAGCTTCTGTTCCTCAATAACAACCTCCTCAAGACTCTTCCTCCCGGCGTCTTCCACGGATTAAACCTCGCGCGAGTGAATCTACGCAACAACCACTTCCGAAGTCTCCCGGTCGTGGGTGTCCTGGAGGATCTCGCGGATCTGGTGCAGATCGATCTCTTCGAGAACCCCTGGGATTGCTCGTGTGTCGTGGTGGAGATGCGAAGCTGGCTGGAGAAACTCGGCGCCGGGATCGTGTTAAACTCCGTCGCGTGCGAATCTCCACCGAGGCTCTCGGGCGAAGACATGCGCTTCATTCGCTCCTATCAACTTTGCCCGGAAACCTCAAACGTTCAGTCTTCCGTAGCGTCGCCTTCAGAGGAATCCATTCCCGGAAGCACCATCACTTTAGAAACTTTGGATTATGACGTGCAGAACCCCACGGTTCCACTCTCAGTGCTGATTCTCGCCTTGCTGATGCTTTTTATATTATCTGTGTTCGTCGCGGCAGGGCTTTTCGCCGTTATAATGAAGCGCCGGAAGAAGTCGGAACGGTTAGCTTCGGTAAACGCCAGCGATAAGACCAGATCGGCGGCGAGCCACGTGTACGAGTTCATCCCGCCGCCAGCCGAGAGCCTAGCGAAGAACAACGCCGAGGGAAACGCTATGGAGAGATACAGGGACTTCGAAGAACTCAGAGTTCTGGCGTCGAACTCGGATGATGAAGTCCGGAGCAGATCCGAGTTCAGCGCGGGAACGCCGGATACGCTAAACACACACTCGCTTCTGGACGACAACTACTTTTACCGGGAGATCTTGGCCAGGGACCAGCCGGGCTCGTACAGGGGGAGTTTAGCATGCAAGCATCAGTACCTGGATCATCCGTACTCGAGTCCCGAGCGGGTCCAGGATCAGTTCTTGGGTCCCGACCGGGTCCAGCAAACCGTGATGTTCTGCTCCCCGCCGGCCGCCGTCTACATCGAGCCCAACCGGAGCCAATACTGGGAGCTCAAAGCCAAGCTGCACTTCGAGCCCGACTATCTGGAGGTTCATGAGAAAAGGACAACTTTCACTCAGTTCTGAAATATATGTATTTGTCTTCATTTTCTTTAAAAAAAAAAAAAGTTGGGGAGAAAATGTGTTTTCTGAGAGATATGAGGGTGAATCTCGTGCACCTCAAAGTTCAAAAGAAAGACAAGTTGTTATTCTGATATTTTGACGATTTTATATTTATAATGATTTTCACTTTATTCATATTTTAATTATATTTTGCCTATATTTATTACTATTATTTTTATTTACTTTGTTTGATTGCTTTGTGACATCATTTGCTGGACAATTAAGCAAATTTTCCCTCAATTTCTATTGTCAATCGAGTTCATATTAATGTGGAAACAAACTATTATTTAAATGGTAAATTTAAAATAGTTATACTGCTTTTAATGCACTGGAAAAGTTTAACTTAAATTCTAATATTATAATAATAATATATATATATAGTTAATAATAATATAATACTTAAACTATATTATATATATATATATATATATATATATATATATATTAATTATATTAACCTCCTGCTCGTGTGTTGGTCAAAAATATATTTTTTATTATTTCAGTGAAATGATTGTACTATATTTTAATTCGATAATGTTTTTCATTTAATATATATATATATATATATATATATATTTTTTTTTAGGGGATTTTATGGTACTAAATTATATTTATAAAGTATTTGTAATCCATTTATTCACTTTTTGAACTTAAACTGGTAAATCTTGAACGCTTTAGAGTGACGAGCGACAGACTGAAGTTTGGTCTCTTTTTAAAGACGACACTTGGCAGATTATTGCTGAAGTGAAAAAAAGTTAAAAAAAACCTTAAAGTTATAAAATGTTACATTTATTGTTATGAAAAATGCACAAAAATACTATTTTCAGTTTTTATATGAAATATATTGTTTCCCAAAATGAAAACCATAAATCTAAACAAACTGTGCTTCAAATTTGAGGTTGATATCTCCAAAAATATGCTTTCAGAAAACATAACGTTTTGGTCAAGAATGCCCGGACCCACCACAGGGCTCAAGTTGAATCTCATTTATTTTTTAAATTGATTAAATTATTTTTATGAGTTAATGTAAAAATATGTTGCCATAACTTATTAATTGTATTATTATTAAATCAAATACATTATTCAGTTATTTAAAAAATAATAATATTAATTTAAATTAATAAAAAAAAAAAAAAAATAAAAAAAACGTAAAACTGTCTCCATAGAGCAAATCTTAATGATCCATAAAACACTTTTTTTCATTTTTGCTTTTAAATTTTGGGGTGTTTTTGTGAGATTCACGCCATATTCTCTCATGCATATCGTGTTCAAAAGTGTCATTATATGCTTCAGTATCATGAGTTTAATACGTCGTTAGGTCGATGGATGATTTCTGTGTGTGAATATAAAAGTGACGCTCGTCTTAAAGATGTAAGTTATTTATTATTTCAAAGCACCTGTGGCCAAAAGGGACAATCGGTTTCGTTGTGTTCTTATTTGTGTATGTACACATTCTTTCATAAATCATACTGGTGTACTTGCATATATCAATTCTGGAGATCTTTGCACTTTTTTTGCTTAAATTCTATTAAGAAGATTTTTGTAACATTTATATTGACAGTCCTGCCAGGTCAGTCACTTTTTAGATGTAATTATGCTGGGAAAAGGGTGACGTGTTTTTATTGAGTTTTTTCTGAGTATGTTCATGATCTAAAAGGCATATGCATTGAAAGCACAAAGTGTACAGTATTTACCCTACAGTTGCTGTGCAATATCGTAAACCCCCTTTAAGTGTGTCTGCCCACGCCGGCCAATAAGAATCTCCATGAGAGCCGACGACGACGACAGGGAAACCGCGAGCCAAACCCCTCCAGCTCTCCGCGTTCTGATGTGTGACTCAGTGAAGGAAACAACAGCCCAAGCCGCTTTTACACAAGCATTTGTTATTCAGCAAATGCCAATGAAAATTTCATGCAGGGCTTCAGGCGAGAGAGTCTGGAGAGATTGTTATGCAAAAACCGCAGTCGCTGCGGAACATCAGTGTTTCTTCTCATTCCTGTAAAATATTTACAATGATTTCATGCTTTTTTAAAGTCGCTGTCATGACTATATTGTGTGACTGTATGTGCAAATTGAATGAATCTGTTTTTGCACTGAAGTTTTGTCTTCAGCGTCCACATGTTCCTAAATAAACCTCTGAATAATTGACAGAACACATATGGCTGTTTGCTTCAACCAGGACAGTACAGGTGAAATATCAGATATTTCTGCTCGTTTGTGCAGATGCTGGAAAAACGTCCAAACTAGAACAAGGACGAGGACAACTAATGGCTCAAGATGTGCTCGCATTAAAGATGCTCTTCGAGACTTCTGTCCATTTCTGCACTGGAAACACGAGCAGCTTGTCAAATATGTGTATTTATCCAGCATTTCAGGCTTTTTTCATTGCTTATTCACATGACCTTTTACATATGTTCATTAACAGTGAAGCATGAAGAAACGCCCTTGGCCTGTTCACCCGAGGCCGGGTTAGTGTTCGTCTCTGGCGTGGAGAGCCTGTGGCCGTGAAGTTTATCTAGTAAAAGTGCTTCAGATATTGAGTGTTCGAGTCGTCGTGTCTTCATGCCAACCAGAGATTAATGCATTTCATAATTATCATACAAACTGTTCACACTGAACTCACATTAGCCGTGTTTCCATCCGACTGTTTTCATGCAAATTTGAGATATTGCATAAAAAAGAAATGCTGGATGGAAACGTACATAAAAAATTGGAAACAATTGTTGGAAACAGATTTATCAAATTAATCCCATGATGTGCAACAATAACCCCATGTGACGATAAACTCAGCGGAGGCTGTGATTGGATAGCTGCAGTAACCAGTGGACCAATGGCGTCGCAGCGTCTCTAATGTTGGTTTGGTGTTTCTGAAAGTGTGTGTTCAGAATGATTTGGTGTAATTCCCTCCAGAAGCGTCTCACACACACGAGTGTGTTCCCGAACACCAGCATCCGAACCCTCCCAACATTTCATCCTTTAGTTCAGTTTGTGCTCATTCACTCCAGGTCTGTGTGGAAACTTGTTTCTGCCACGGAATCAAAAATAAAAATGGTAACTGGGACTTTATATCTCACATTTCTGACTTTTTTTCTCAGAATTATGAAGTATAAACTCAAAATGTTGAGTTATAAAGTCAGATCTGTGAGATAAAAAGTCTTAAGTCAAGTATCTTTTTTATTTTGTATCCCGTGGCGGAAACAAGCTTCCATTGGCCAGTGAGTATGAGTTTCTTTCCATCGTCTTTCTTTGTCCTTATGTGAAACGTGGAGTTTAGTTTGGATTTTTCTTTTTAATTATATATATATATTTTTTATTTTTTTAAACTAATTTTAGTACTTCAACTTATTTTATTTTAGTTAGTTGCCAAGGCAACATTATAAATCTAAGGTTTTTTTAAAGTGTGTTTCACATCTAATATATATTTATATATATATATATTATTTTATTTTAGATTAATTTCAACATTTTCAACATTTTTTATGTTTTCAGTTTTCATTTTAATTTTAGTTTAGGTTTCCTTTTTCTTATGTGCTTTTGTCATTTTTTATGAGATTTTTCAATACAGCTTTATTTTTTGGAACAACTACTGTTTTAATACTTTTTCTTAATCACCATTATTACTTAAACTTATTTTATATTTGATTTTTGCCAAGGCTACATTTCTAATTTTTAAGTTTAAGTTTGTTTCTCATCAAATATTAATATATATATATATTTTATTTCAGCTTCATTTCAAAGAAATTTCTGTCAGGACCACTATCGCCAAATAAGATTGACAATTAGCATACAGTTAGGATTGGCGGTCTGGTTCTGTTCTGGTTAGCCTAGCATGGAGAGCAGCAATAGAGCTGGGGAGGGAGGAGAGTAATCCTGACAGAGACAGGAGGAGCTGGGGAGGGAGGGGGATAATCCTGACGGAGACAGGAGGAGCTGGGGAGGGAGGGGGGTAATCCTGACTGAGACAGGAGGAGCTGGGGAGGGAGGAGGGTAATCCTGACGGAGACAGGAGGAGCTGGGGAGGGAGGAGGGTAATCCTGACTGAGACAGGTGGAGCTGGGGAGGGATGGGGGTAATCCTGACTGAGACAGGTGGAGCTGGGGAGGGAGGAGGGTAATCCTGACTGAGACAGGTGGAGCTGGGGAGGGAGGAGTGTAATCCTGACTGAGACAGGAGGAGCTGGGGAGGGAGGGGGGTAATCCTGATTGAGACAGGAGGAGCTGGGGAGGGAGGGGGGTAATCCTGACTGAGACAGGAGGAGCTGGGGAGGGAGGAGGGTAATCCTGACGGAGACAGGTGGAGCTGGGGAGGGAGGGGGGTAATCCTGACGGAGACAGGAGGAGCTGGGGAGGGAGGAGGGTAATCCTGACTGAGACAGGTGGAGCTGGGGAGGGAGGGGGGTAATCCTGACGGAGACAGGAGGAGCTGGGGAGGGAGGAGGGTAATCCTGACGGAGACAGGAGGAGCTGGGGAGGGAGGGGGGTAATCCTGAATGAGGCAGGAGGAGCTGGGGAGGGAGGAGTGTAATCCTGACTGAGACAGGAGGAGCTGGGGAGGGAGGGGGGTAATCCTGACTGAGACAGGAGGAGCTGGGGAGGGAGGAGGGTAATCCTGACGGAGACAGGTGGAGCTGGGGAGGGAGGGGGGTAATCCTGACGGAGACAGGAGGAGCTGGGGAGGGAGGAGGGTAATCCTGACTGAGACAGGTGGAGCTGGGGAGGGAGGGGGGTAATCCTGACTGAGACAGGAGGAGCTGGGGAGGGAGGAGGGTAATCCTGATGGAGACAGGAGGAGCTGGGGAGGGAGGAGGGTAATCCTGACTGAGACAGGAGGAGCTGGGGAGGCAGGGGGGTAATTCTGAACGAGGCAGGAGGAGCTGGGGAGGGAGGGGGGTAATCCTGACTGAGACAGGAGGAGCTGGGGAGGGAGGAGGGTAATCCTGACGGAGACAGGTGGAGCTGGGGAGGGAGGGGGGTAATCCTGACGGAGACAGGAGGAGCTGGGGAGGGAGGAGGGTAATCCTGACGGAGACAGGTGGAGCTGGGGAGGGAGGGGGGTAATCCTGACGGAGACAGGAGGAGCTGGGGAGGGAGGGGGGTAATCCTGACTGAGACAGGTGGAGCTGGGGAGGGAGGGGGGTAATCCTGACGGAGACAGGAGGAGCTGGGGAGGGAGGAGGGTAATCCTGACGGAGACAGGAGGAGCTGGGGAGGGAGGGGGGTAATCCTGAATGAGGCAGGAGGAGCTGGGGAGGGAGGAGTGTAATCCTGACTGAGACAGGAGGAGCTGGGGAGGGAGGGGGGTAATCCTGACTGAGACAGGAGGAGCTGGGGAGGGAGGAGGGTAATCCTGACGGAGACAGGTGGAGCTGGGGAGGGAGGGGGGTAATCCTGACGGAGACAGGAGGAGCTGGGGAGGGAGGAGGGTAATCCTGACTGAGACAGGTGGAGCTGGGGAGGGAGGGGGGTAATCCTGACTGAGACAGGAGGAGCTGGGGAGGGAGGAGGGTAATCCTGACGGAGACAGGAGGAGCTGGGGAGGGAGGAGGGTAATCCTGACTGAGACAGGAGGAGCTGGGGAGGCAGGGGGGTAATTCTGAACGAGGCAGGAGGAGCTGGGGAGGGAGGAGTGTAATCCTGACTGAGACAGGAGGAGCTGGGGAGGGAGGGGGGTAATCCTGACTGAGACAGGAGGAGCTGGGGAGGGAGGAGGGTAATCCTGACTGAGACAGGTGGAGCTGGGGAGGGAGGGGGGTAATCCTGACGGAGACAGGAGGAGCTGGGGAGGGAGGAGGGTAATCCTGACCGAGGCAGGTGGAGCTGGGGAGGGAGGAGGGTAATCCTGAACGAGGCAGGTGGAGCTGGGGAGGGAGGAGTGTAATCCTGACTGAGACGGGTGGAGCTGGGGAGGGAGGAGGGTAATCCTGACCAAGGCAGGTGGAGCTGGGCAGGGAGGGGGGTAATCCTGACTGAGACGGGTGGAGCTGGGGAGGGAGGAGGGTAA
The DNA here is from genome assembly GCF_963993115.1 of Abramis brama. Classification (NCBI taxonomy): domain Eukaryota; kingdom Metazoa; phylum Chordata; class Actinopteri; order Cypriniformes; family Leuciscidae; genus Abramis; species Abramis brama. Next base: position 45,347,903 of record NC_139970.1, read on the forward strand.
TCCTGACCAAGGCAGGTGGAGCTGGGGAGGAAGGAGGGTAATCCGCTCCTGCTGATGATAATACTGGGGGAGATTATATATACAGTGAAAGAGTCGTGTTCCTATAGTTAGAGGATCAGCTGAGAGTCGCTGACGAGAGCATGACTAATGAGACCTGTCACAACTGACGCTACGCTTAATGTTTATTTTCTGTTTTTATTTTAATTTAAAATACATATTTTAAAAGTTATTAAAATTAAATTTACATTATTTTTTAAACTTTTTATGTATTTATTTAAAAAAATTATAATAATTTTGTTCTCATTTGAATTGATTTACAGCACAGCATCAGTCATATGTCGATCTGAACACTGAACACCGAATGCGATGTTGGTTTTGAACACTATGATGAAAGAGATGCATGAAATATAATTATTTTGTCCTTTAGCAAACGAGTATAAAACCCTCATCAGCATCAGTAGCTCTTTCTTTCTGTAGATACAGAAGCCCTGAGTGTTTGACATATAAACAGATTAATTCTGGGCATGTATATGAATTAAAGTAGAGTAGATTCTTCTATAGAGTTCATGAAGAGTTGAAGCCGTTTTCCTCATTAGCAGAAGAGTCTGTATTCTCCTGTTCCTCATTAAAAGCTCACCTCAGGCTTGAGGAGTTTCAGCACCTCAGGCCCGTTTATCAGTCATGTGGACAGAGAAGAAGAAACGTGTGTTTCTCTCAGAGATTCAGCAGATTCGCCATCAGAACGTGATCATTCCACCAGCAAATCATGCCTTTCTTTCTTCTGAAGATCTGCTCATTCCTTCCATCAGTTTCCATCAAGATTATGGATCAACGTTTCTTCTGAATATTGGTCCTGATCCCTGCGTTCGATCAAATGTTTTCAGAAGTTCAATCTTGTGTTTCATCTGAAACTGATGCACATAAATGCAAGCAAGCCAAAGGTGACAGTGGCAAAACAGCTCAACTGTAACAAAAAATACAAAATATGAGATTGAAATTTTCAATGTGGAGGACAGAATTCACAGAAATGTTGGGCTGTAACAATATATCGTGTTACAATATATCGCAATACAAAAATGCAACAATAAGTATCGTGGGTAGTTCACCCAAAATAAAAATTACTGTGTGAGAAAAAATTCAAAGTTTTCACAGTTTACTGTCAGTTCTCCATTAAACTACTCTATACAGTGTTGAATATAATGTATAATAATGCAATGGGGGAATATTGAGTGTCCTGATAATGTCAGAGTTCAAGCATATTCGTCTGAAATAATTGTGTATTTTCAGCTTCAGAATCATGAATATGTTTATTCTGGTGTCTCTATTGTCTTGTATTGGGTTTATCAGCACCAAGTCCAAGACTATTATTATTTACAATGTAAAACCAAATTTAACATTTTAATCAACAGTTTTAGTTCACCTTTTATCATGTGTCTTGGAGTATCGCTATAATATCGTATCGTGAGTTCAGTATCATGATATGTATCGAATCGTGACATGAGGGGATCGATACACCCCTACATGATTATATATATGATATTTGTAAATGTTCTCTTGGATTCCAGCCTTTGTGACAACTAGCCCCGGTCTCTACTTAACACAATCCCTTTGAGTCCAGAGCTGAGTTTATGAGGTTCTGAGAAAGCCGTCCAGCTCTTCCCAGTTTGCCGGGCTGGAAGCAACTCTGTGGCAGACTGTGTGTGTTGAAGTGTTGAAGTGTCAGAGATGAGCGTCTCTCAGTGCTGGAAATGAGGCCAGATCTGGATTATATAAGCCTGAGGAGCAGATGACTGAGAGTTCACTGGAGGAGAAACAGCTCAGATCTGCTCTTTCTAGAAGAGTGGGTTTCCCGTTCCCCATGTCACATAACAGTCACTCGCAGGAGCCAATGGGAGACCAGCGATTTGCTTGACTCCGCCCCTCCTCTGCGGGACTATATTGTGTTCTGGTGCGAGACTCCAGATTCATGAGGTGCTTTAGGGGAATCACACTAGAATCACAGCAAAGTGCAGTAAACAGTTTTAAGGGGTCCTAATGCCCTTTTCACAAGTCATAAGTCTCTGATTTCCCCAGAGTGTGTGAAGTTTTAGCTCAAAATACCCCACAGATATTTTTAAATAGCATGTTAAAGTTGTCACTTTTTTAGGGTAAAAAAAAACGCAGTTTTTGTGTGTGTTCCTTTAAATGCAAATGAGCTGCTGCTCCCGGCACAGGGGGCGGAGCTTTAACAGCTTGTGTGTGTGTGTTAGCAGCTCCGATGACCTCACAAACACACTAAACATTTCAAAAACTTTTAGCCTATTATGTTTAAACCGGAGTCAGAAGTGACAACATGTAGAATACAACATTTCTGAATGGTTAGTTGATGAATTTATGCAGCTGATGTGTAGTTATCTTCTAGTCATTGATTAGCATATTCTGTCTTGATAATCTTTAAATCATGTTCCCAGGGGCGGGTTTATGTAAATTTTATGGTTTAACCTGTGAAGAAGCTTGTGTAGTTCCTTCCAGCTGTTTGTTGTAGTCGATTTCTTTAAAGTAAATATCTCCCTTTGCTTTGAACTTTGAGCGTTGTAACTTTGCAGATGTTGTTTATGCTCAAACAGCAACATTACACACTAACTAAAGTTAGAAAAGTCAAATCATAATAATCCGCCCCTTTAAATTATTTGCGCTAGAAACCCATGTTTATGATTATGACAATACATTACAATACGATAAGAAATACCAGTTTGCAATATCAAGCATCTGTTTCGTATAACTAGAAAGCCAACCAGAACATTCGCTAACATTCCCATTCAGTTATAAAAACATTATTTCCGAACGTTCAAAACATCTATTTTTTTTTAATGTTTTTTCTTGGTTATGTGAACGCTGAGGGAACATTGTATCATTCTTTAAACAACATGGAAACGTTACTTTTGGATGTTCTATGAACGTTCTGAAACAAGTAACATTTAAAAAACATTTGATGAATATAAATATCTGAACATGCAATATATCAAAAGACAAACCAGAATCTCTGATTTGAAACATTTTATGATTCATGGATTGTTTTTATCAACACATGAATGTGGGGAAGTTTCATAAAAAGCAACAAAAAGCTGATAAGAGATAAGATTCAGAGCGATGATCATAAACACAGAGTCGATCGAGACCATCAACACCTCAAAGCTTCAGTCGTTTCCTCTTCATGTGTTCAACATTTCATTCAGTAACGTTACGCAGTTTTGATTTATATGCTGTTGAATCGTGTTATTTGACATGTGCGTCAGCAGTGCTTCTATCGCTTCTTCTTCACCTGTGTTTGATGAGGAGATTCTGCACTCTTTCAGAAGATGTGTAATAGCGCCATCTACCGTATAACAGTGGAAAATTCCATCAGTGGCAGGGAAAGAGTTAAAGGCCAGATAACTTTGAACATGTTTTATTAATGTTACAGGAAGAGCGTTTGTTCATAACTTTGAGAAAACCTTTGCAGAACGTTCTGAAAACGTAGCTTGAGTTGTTTGTCAGAATAAGCCTGTGTGCATAAATGATTCACTCAGAGTCAATGCATGCATCAAGCCTCCAGGACTTCAGAAATAACACTGTCCTCAACACACAAAATAACTTACGTAATTCAGAAGTCGTCTACCTCAGCCTCTGATAATAATGCACAGCTAAACGCTTGCTTAATGAAACTGCTGCATACATGCGGATGTCAGTCTGCATTATGATGGATATTTGCAGTTTGTTTTTCAGTCGCTGTGAGCATCGGCTGCGTGCTGTTCTGACATTTCATCAGCTGGACAGTGGAGGAAAACATTTTGTCCTCATTTTCTCTCTCTTATTAACGTGTGGTGTAAGTAGCCGTTCAAACGCACACAGTCTTGCATTAAAACAGCAGCATGAGATGGAGTGATTTGAACAGAAGGCACATTAACTCACACCACTGTAAACTTAAGGGGCCTTATTTTAACGATCTAAGCTCATGGTCTAAAGCTCACGGCACAAGTGCACTATGGCGCGTCCGAATCCACTTTTGCTAGTTTAACGATGGGAAAAATTGTCAGCGCTCCCGGCGCTGGCCTAAAAGGGTTGTCTCTATTATCTTGAGTAATGGGTGTGTTTTGGGCGTAATGTGCAATAAACCAATCAGAGTCTCATCTCCCATTCCCTTTAAAAGCCTCGTGCCATGGCGGATTCGCTATTTACATGAGGGAATTAGCAAGCGGAAAAACTGAACGCTTCTTTAGCGAGGAAACAGATCTTCTCGGGTTAAAGCTGTGTGTGTGTGTGTGTGTGAGAGGTTAAAGTGAGACCATCTACGGGACAAGCCGGATTCCACCATGTCTTCATGTACCCAACATTAATCTTTTACACTATAATCCTTTTTATTTTTAATATTTGGCATGTTTGTGTGCTGCTGCGCATGTGTGTGTAATAAGCAGTGTGTAATAACCTGTGTGTGTGTGTGATAAGCAGAGTGTGTGTGCGTTGTGGACCTGCCTATAGGCTCATATTATTAACACGCTCTTTAAATAACAACAAACAAAAAAAAACAGCAGCAACATAACATTGACTTTAGAGCAGGTCTCAGTTGGTCAATGGCTCAGTCTATTTCTGTTCATCAAAATACAAACGCTCCAACAATGCTCCTGAACACACACCTCGTTCTCAGACCAGCCGCCCATGGGTGCACAGATGGAGAAAATGCATTTGCCATTCAAACAACGTGGCACAGGACGTGAAAATGAAAACTGCGTCGGGCTGAAACTAGCAAAACACACTTGCGTCGCGCAGCATTGCGCCGAGTGTATGATAGGGCCCAAGATGTTTATTGTGACTCCAGATTCATCTGATTGGTCCAATGGTTTAAAAAAAGACATTTATTTGCTGTGCTAAAACTACTTTAAAAAATGATGTGCGAGTTTTGCCCCTACTGGTAGATGCCGTAACTACACCAGCATCTTTCTCCATGGACGGTCATTCAAAAGTCAAATCCCATTTATTTCTATAGCGTTTATACAATAGGACTGTAGTTTTTTCAAAGCAGCTTCATGGTACAAAAAAAATAAAAAAAATAAATTCAAACTTCATCAAATATGAAAAGTTTTATGTCTGTGATGACAACTCTCTGTTATTGCTGCTGCTGTTATTGCTGCTGCTGCTGTTATTGCTGTTATTGCTGCTGCTGTTATTGCTGTTATTGCTGCTGCTGTTATTGCTGCTGCTGCTGTTATTGCTGTTATTGCTGCTGCTGTTATTGCTGCTGCTGCAGTTATTGCTGTTATTGCTGCTGCTGTTATTGCTGTTATTGCTGCTGCTGTTATTGCTGTTATTGCTGCTGCTGCTGTTATTGCTGTTGTTGCTGTTATTGCTGCTGCTGCTGTTATTGCTGTTATTGCTGCTGCTGTTATTGCTGCTGCTGTTATTAAGTTGGCTTGGGAAAGCCAACTTACTGAAATCCTATTTAAACTTATTATTATTATTCTGACCCTAAAATTTACAACTCTAACTCCTCCTAGAGCTTTAACTCTACATACTCCAAACTCGGCTCAGACCTTCAAACTGTTCTGACTCGAGTTGCTATATCTTTTCAGACTGATAGGACTTACGGTTTTCCTAAAAATGCCGCTCAAAACTCGGAAAAACTCCCATTGACTTACATTGGGGAGTTCTAAAAAATTCAAATCCAGATTCAAACTGACCAACCGACAAAAATTTAAATCTAAACACTTTGAAGACTAATTCAAACTGCTGTTCTATATACTATATACATTGAGACTCAATTAAACTAATAAACTCATCTATCTATCTACTTCAAACTATTTTAAACTTTAAACTACTTTAAACTTCAAACTAAATTAAACTTCAAACTAATATAAACTTTAAACTACTTTAAACTTCAAACTTAAGCTTTAACTCATTTAAACTTATAAACTCTAAACTCATTTAAACTTATAAACTCAAAACTCATTTAAACTTATAAACTAAACTCAAAAACTTGTACACTTATAAACTCATCCATTTATACACTTATAAACTCTAAACTCATAAACTCTGAGTGTGTGTGTGTGTGTGTGAACACACACACACACACACTCTAAACTCATTTAAACTTAAACTCTAAACTCATTTAAACTTATAAACTCAAAAACTCGTAAACTACTTTAAACTTCAAACCACTTTAAACTTCTTAAGTTTAAAGCTCCCAGCGATTAGTTAAGTGCTAAATCATGCCAAGATCATGCTAAGAACTCTATAAAAACTCCATAGTAACCATCTGTGACAACTACCAACCACCTAGTAACACCATAGCAACCGCCCAGAACACCCTAGCAACTGCCCAGAATACCTTAGCAACCGCCTAGCAACACCATAGCAACGACCCAGAACACCCTAGCAACCGCCTAGCAACCACCCAAAACACCCTAGCAACAGCATAGCAACCAACCAGAACACCCTAGCAACCGCCTAGCAACCACCCAGAATACCTTAGCAACCGCCTAGTAACACCATAGCAACCACCCAGAACACCCTAGCAACCACCTAGCAACCACCCAGAATACCCTAGCAACCGCCTAGAACACCCTAGCAACCACCCAGAATACCCTAGCAACCGCCTAGCAACACCCTAGCAACCACCCAGAACACCCTAGCAACCGCCTAGCAACCACCCAAAACACCCTAGCAACAGCATAGCAACCACCCAGAACACCCTAGCAACCACCTAGCAACCGCCTAGCAACCACCCAGAATACCTTAGCAACCGCCTAGCAACACCAAAGCAACCACCCAGAACACCCTAGCAACCGCCTAGCAACCACCAGAATACCCTAGCAACACTATAGCAATTACCAAGAACACCCTAGCAACCGCCTAGTAACCACCCAAAACACCCTAGCAACTGCCCAGAACACCCTAGTAACCAACCAGAATACCCTAGCAACCGCCTAGCAACACCCTAGCAACCACCCAAAATACCTTAGCAACCACCTAGCAACACCATAGCAACCACCCACAACACCCTAGCAACCGCCTAGCAACCACCCAAAATACCTTAGCAACCTCCTAGCAACACCCTAGCAACCACTCAGAATACCCTAGCAACTGCCTAGCAACACCCTAGCAACCACCCAGAACACCCTAGCAACCACCCAGAACACCCTTGCAACCACCTAGCAACACCATAGCAACCACCAAAACAACCTTGCAACAGCATAGCAACCACCCAGAACACCCTAGCAACCGCCTAGCAACACCCTAGCAACCACCCAGAATACCCTAGCAACAGCATAACAACCGCCTAGCAGCACCCTAGCAACCACCTAGAATACCCTAGCAACCACCTAGCAACCACCCAGGACACTTTATCAACCCACTAGAAACTCCCTAGCAACTTTTTAATTTTAAACTACTTCAAACTTTAAACTACTTTAAGCTTTAAACGACTTTAAACTACTTTAAACTTCAAACTATTTTAAACTAATTTAAACTTCAAACTATTTTAAACTAATTTAAACTTCAAACTAAGTTAAACTTTAAACTAATTAAACTTCAAATTAATTTAAACCTCAAACTACTTTAAACTTCAAACTTCTTCAAACTTTCTGGTCCGGCTTTCTCAAGCCAACTTAAAGTTTGTCTCGACGAACTTTTTAATCTAGTTATTAAGTTGGCTTGGAAAGCTTACTGAAATCCTATTTAAACTTAGTGGTGCTTGCTGAAAGCAAGGCATCACTATTGTTCTTCTCCATACTTATTAGTGGTGCTTGCTGAAAGCAAGGCATCACTATTGTTATTGCTCATACTTATTATTCTTTTTTAAGTTGGCTTGGGAAAGCCAACTTACTGAAATCCTATTTAAACTTATTATTAAGTTGGCTTGAGAAAGCCAACTTACTCATATTGTATTTAAACTTATTATTATTAGTGGTGCTTGCTGAAAGCAAGGCATCACTATTGTTATTGCTCATACTTATTAGTGGTGCTTGCTGAAAGCTCATACTTATTATTCTTTTTAGTGGTGCTTGCTGAAAGCAAGGCATCACTATTGTTATTGCTCATACTTATTATTCTTTTTATTATTATTCTTCCACACAAAAGTTTGGCGCGTAACTCGCCCCGCACCGTTTGTCACAGACCCCTGAGTGAGGTGTCAAATCGACCGACTGATTAAGGAGAGGTGTGCTATGACTTTTATAAGCGATCGGGGGTGCGGTGTTCGCCCCAGGGGCGAAAAAGCGGCCAAAAAAGTCCCATTGACTTAACATTGCGACGAACTTTGACCACACGTAGCTCTGAGCGAGGATTTCGCAGAAACGTGTGATTTGCCACATTTGGAGAGGCTGACAGGCTCTGTAAGAACATACCTCACAATGGGGTAAAAGTTGCACCCCTGGGGGGCAGGAGATGCCCAAAGTTGCCCCATTGACTTACTATGGGGAAGGAACGTCCCGTGAAACACACATGCTTTTCCTACTATGGTAAATTGCATAGGGACTTTGTATTGAACGTAGCTCTGGATCACAGTGTCATAGAGAGAAGGGGGAGGGCTCATTTTACTCAGACGACCAATCAGTCTCTCAGGATCATTGTGAAGCTATCAAGCCACGCCCTAGCAACCATTTAGAGCCCCTTAGCAACAAGTTCCATAGACTTCCATTGAAAGAGTTCAAAGAGATATCTCCAGACTGAATTGTCATAGAAACGTGGGGGTGGTCTCATTTGACTCGGGGCAGCAAACAGCCAATCATGAATCACCTCAACACTTCCAAGCCCCTCCCTAGCAACCATTGTCGAGCACCTTAGCAACCAAAATCCAAAGAGGGATATCTTCCATTCTGAATGTCACAGAGGCATGGGAGTTGGTTTATATCATACATAGTGACAAGAAGCCTTTGGAGTTTAATGATTGACAGATGACAAGCCACTCCCTAGCAACCAAACAGAGTACCCTAGCAACCAAAATCCAAAGAGGCATATCTTCCATTCTGAATGTCACAGAGGCATGGGAGTTGGATTATATCATTCATACTGACAAGAAGCCTTTGGAATTTCATCATTGACAGATGACAAGCCACTCCCTAGCAACCAAACAGAGTACCCTAGCAACCAAAATCCAAAGAGGCATATCTTCCATTCTGAATGTCGCAGAGGCATGGGAGTTGGTTTATATCATTCATAGTGACAAGAAGCCTTTGGAGTTTCATCATTGGCAGCTGACAAGCCACTCGCTAGCAACCAAATAGAGTACCCTAGCAACCGTTTAGCAAAACGTATATCTCTGCATCAGAACATCGTATAGAGATGGGGGTTGGCTCATTAGTTTCAGTTGGAAAACAGTCTGTAAATATCACCATGGTAACTGTGTATTCACACCCTAGCAACCATTTAGAGCCACCTAGCAACCATATTGCAACATATAGAAGCCATATTTCAGCTCCACAACATCGTACAGACATGGTTGTTGGCTTGTATGCAATCATGTACAACACCCTAGCAACCGAGTGGCGAGTTTTGCCACTGCAAGCACCACTTCACATTTTCTTCAGGAAATGTACATTCTAGTTATTCTTCTTTTTCTTATTATTATTCCACACAAAGTTTGGCGCGTAACTCGTCCCGCACCGTTTGTCACAGACCCCTGAGTGAGGTGTCAAATCGACCGGCTCATTGAGGAGAGGTGTGCTATGACTTTTCTAAGCGATCGGGTGTACGATGTTCGCACAGCGGACGAAAAAGCGGCCAAAAAAGTCCCATTGACTTTACATTGGGAGTTCTAAAAATATTTGAATCCCAACTGCCGTTTTCACACACACAGACTCCAAAGGGCCTGACACCCCTGCGTCTAGCAACTAGCAACTGCCTAGCAACCACCCAGAACACCCTAGCAACTGCCTAGCAACGCCCTAGCATCCACCCAGAATACCATAGCAACTGCCTAGCAAAACCATAGCAACCACCCAGAACACCCTAGCAACCACCTAGCAACGCCCTAGCAACCACCAAAAATACCCAAGCAACTGCCTAGCAACCTTCTAATCATGCTAGCATCATGCTAGCAACATGCTAATCAAGCTAGCATAATGCTAACAACATGTTAATTATGTTAGCATCATGCTAGCAACATGCTAATCAAGCTAGCATAATGCTAACAACATGCTAATCATGTTAACATCTAGCTAAAAACATGCTAGCAAAATGCTAATCATGCTAGCATCTTGTTAAAAGCATGCTAGCAACATGCTAATCATGCTAGCATCATCTTAGCAACATGCTAATCATGCTAACAACATGCTAAGCCTGCTAGCATCATTCTAACAACATGTTAATCATAGTAAATCATGCTGGAATCATCTTAGAAACATGGTAAATCATGGTAAATAATGCTAAAACGTGGTATATCATGGTATCACAACATGTTAATTGTGTTAGCATCTGCCCAGGGGCGAATTTTGCCACTGCAAGCACCACTTCACATTTTCTTCAGGAAATGTACATTCTAGTCTTTCTTTCTGTCTTTCTTACTGATCTATCTTTCTAACTAACTTATCTATCTTTCTTTCTATCTAATCTACAGTGAGGACAATAAGTATTTGAACACCCTGCTATTTTGCAAGTTCTCCCACTTAGAAATCATGGAGGGGTCTGAAATTGTCATCGTAGGTGCATGTCCACTGTGAGAATCTATTTATTTGTATGATACAGCTGCAAATAAGTATTTGAACACCTGAGAAAATCAATGTTAATATTTGGTACAGTAGCCTTTGTTTGCAATTACAGAGGTCAAACGTTTCCTGTAGTTTTTCACCAGGTTTGCACACACTGCAGGAGGGATTTTGGCCCACTCCTCCACACAGATCTTCTCAAGATCAGTCAGGTTTCTGGGCTGTCGCTGAGAAACACGGAGTTTGAGCTCCCTCCAAAGATTCTCTATTGGGTTTAGGTCAGGAGACTGGCTAGGCCACGCCAGAACCTTGATATGCTTCTTATAGAGTAGTGGTTCTCAACGGGGGCGTTCAGAGAACAACGGGGGGCGTTGGAAGCAAGATTTTTGAAAGGGGGGCGTTCAGGTGTTAATGGGGGGCATTCACGAGTAAATATGTAATGCAAATTTTTGTTCATTTACTTTTATTCATTTTAAGCATTTAGTAATTTAGTTGTAATAAACACTTTAAGTGGGCTATTTAAAAAGTGTTAGGACTATGTTTTTGTTAAATTATGTTGTAAAACATATGCGCAGAGTGTGATATCATATTGTGTGTGCACGCGCATCTATGGTGCGCGTGAAAGAATACCTCAGCAGCGCTCCAAAAAAATCGTCCGCAGCCGCTTTACTCCTGACATCAAGTCCACCGTCAGTGTTGTAGGTAGGCACTTGGCAGGTTTTTTGTGTTCATTTCTATTGCATTACGATTGAAAGCAGTATCAATAATGTCAAAAATATGATGTGCAGTCAGGTTCAGGTATGTGTTTGCTGTGAGTGTTCTCACCGCGCGCGCTTGTGATTCGCGGAGTTTTGACGAGTTGTAGCCTATTTTTTTGACGACTTGATATTATTTCTTATTCAAAAGTTTAGAATGCCTAACATTCTAAAATCTTCCAGTTAAATGCGACATGTAGCCTATCGTTACTTTTGCAACGACTATATTATATTATTTTTCCACTCATAGACCAGCGCTCAAGCACTGACTGACTAGAATCCAGCGCCGACAAGAATCAGCATTCACATGCTCAAAAATGCGTTTCGCGCTGACAACAATCCGGTGGTGCCTAGAATCATGCAGCGGAGGAATGGAAAGTTGACAAGCCATTTAAAAGTATTGACTTAAGAAACACTTAAAAAAAATTCAAATATTTTCAATAAATCATGTTCCCATTCACTCTGGCGACGAATTTTAAAATGAATTAAACTTTATTCTATTTATAAGGTAAAACTTTTACATTTTTAGGCATTAACTAATTCCAATCCCTAATGCCAAAGTGTTTTCTTTGTTCACCAAGTAGTTTACTGGTCAGGCATTATTGTTAACTCGCAAGACAGTAAGAAGAAAATGACAATTTGATGGATAATTTAAATATATTCTGCAATCACATTTTGGTAATGTATTAATTCGGCCATCACATCTGAGTGTGAAACGCTGCTTGGGTATAGTTTAGTATACAATCATAATTTAATTGTTCATATGTGTTTAATCTTGTTAGTTTTTTTTTTTTTTTTACTGATTATTAACACAAATTAATTTTCAACAAACCAAATTAATTGTAATTGTATTAATTATACCATTGATGAAAACAAGCTGATACCAAGGTATTTTAGGCCTACAATTCTAACGAAAGTAAGGTTAATGTAAGCAGCTTCTTGCAATACTCTCCTAAATGCGTAATAAAACTTAAGTGCAAACATTACCGCTTTAATGACCGCCCTTTATTTTTCAGTGTATTTGTTTTACAATATATGGCTATTACTGTCATGGGACTAATATTATAACTATTATTATGTAGTAGTGTAATGTAGACAGACACAAATAAAAGAGGATTGAGTTTTTCTTTGTTTAATTTGCACACTGAATATGGGTTGGCACTTTTAATTTTGAACTCACAAAGTGCACCAGATTGATGAATTTAACATTAAAATGCACAAAATTTTCTTACGGGGGGCATGCCCCCGAACCCCCCTAGAAGGCCAGAGGTCCACTCACCACAGATTTACCAAAAATCCTGTGAGAAACACTGGTATTGCTATGCCAATGCAGTTTATAGCTTGTTTTTTTTTTTTTTTTTTTTTTTTTTTGATTAATCACTGTGGAGTATAGTTCAATTGTATTAATAAAAGACCATTTTGCACTTATTTCATCTGTTAACTCTCACTCGTTCCTGGTCGCTCATTAGTTTGGGGGTGGGGGGCGTTCAGGGATTTGGATATTGGATAGGGGGCGCTGGCCCAAAAAAGGTTGAGAACCACTGTTATAGAGCCACTCCTTAGTTATCCTGGCTGTGTGCTTCGGGTCATTGTCATGTTGGAAGACCCAGCCTCGACCCATCTTCAATGCTCTAACGGGAAGGAGGTTGTTCCCCAAAATCTCGCAATACATGGCCCCGGTCATCCTCTCCTTAATACAGTGCAGTCGCCCTGTCCCATGTGCAGAAAAACACCCCAAAGCATGATGCTACCACCCCCATGCTTCACAGTAGGGATGGTGTTCTTGGGATGGTACTCATCATTCTTCTTCCTCCAAACACGTTTAGTGGAATTATGACCAAAAAGTTCTATTTTGGTCTCATCTGACCACATGACTTTCTCCCATGACTCCTCTGGATCATCCAAATGGTCACTGGCAAACTTAAGACGGGCCTTGACATGTGCTGGTTTAAGCAGGGGAACCTTCCGTGCCATGCATGATTTCAAACCATGACGTCTTAGTGTATTACCAACAGTAACCTTGGAAACGGTGGTCCCAGCTCTTTTCAGGTCATTGACCAGCTCCTCCCGTGTAGTTCTGGGCTGATTTCTCACCTTTCTTAGGATCATTGAGACCCCACGAGGTGAGATCTTGCATGGAGCCCCAGTCCGAGGGAGATTGACAGTCATGTTTAGCTTCTTCCATTTTCTAATGATTGCTCCAACAGTGGACCTTTTTTCACCAAGCTGCTTGGCAATTTCCCCGTAGCCCTTTCCAGCCTTGTGGAGGTGTACAATTTTGTCTCTAGTGTCTTTGGACAGCTCTTTGGTCTTGGCCATGTTAGTAGTTGGATTCTTACTGATTGTATGGGGTGGACAGGTGTCTTTATGCAGCTAACGACCTCAAACAGGTGCATCTAATTTAGGATAATAAATGGAGTGGAGGTGGACATTTTAAAGGCAGACTAACAGGTCTTTGAGGGTCAAAATTCTAGCTGATAGACAGGTGTTCAAATACTTATTTGCAGCTGTATCATACAAATAAATAGTTAAAAAATCATATATTGTGATTTCTGGATTTTTTTTTAGATTATGTCTCTCACAGTGGACATGCACCTACGATGACAATTTCAGACCCCTCCATGATTTCCAAGTGGGAGAACTTGCAAAATAGCAGGGTGTTCAAATACTTATTTTCCTCACTGTATATATCTTTCTAACTAACTAACTATCTTTCTTTCTTTCTTTCTAACTAATCTATCTATCTTTCTAACTAAATTATCTTACTAATCTATCTTTCTAACTAACTAACTAACTAACTTATCTATCTTTCTTTCTTTTTAACTAATCTATCTATCTATCTTTCTAACTGACTTAACAATCTTTCTTTCTTTCTAATGAATCTATCTATCTCTCTAACTAACTTATCTATCTTTCTTTCTTTCTAATTAATCTATCTATCTTTCTAACTAACTAACTTATCTATCTTTCTTTCTTTCTAACTAATCTATCTATCTTTCTAACTAAATTATCTTACTAATCTATCTTTCTAACTAACTAACTAACTAACTAACTTATCTATCTTTCTTTCTTTTTAACTAATCTATCTATCTATCTTTCTAACTAACTTAACAATCTTTCTTTCTTTCTAATGAATCTATCTATCTCTCTAACTAACTTATCTATCTTTCAATTAATCTATCTATCTTTCTAACTAACTAATCTGTCTTTCTTTATTTCTAACTAATCTATCTATCTTTCTAACTAATCAATCTTTCTTTTTCTTTCTTTTTTCTAACTATTCTTTCTTTCTTTCTTTCTTTCTTTCTTTCTTTCAATCTTATCTTCCCAAGCGCTTGATGGAGATTGTGATCCATGCTCTTATTACCTCGCGCTTGGACTATTGCAACTCCCTTTATTTTGGTGTATCAAACGGCACGCTTACAGGTTTTTCAAAATGGTGCGGCGAGATTCCTGAAGGGAAAGAGGAAATTTGATCATGCCACCCCTCTTTTGAGATCCCTTCATCAATAAAAAATGTAATATAAAATTTTAGTTGAATATAAAATTTTATGATTTAGCACCTTTTTATCTGTCTGACTTAATACATTTATATTCTCCCACTAGAAGTCTTAGATCTGAAATGAAACTTCTCCTTCTAGAACCCGGCTAAAATCAAAGGGTAACCGAGCTTTTGAAGTGTCTGGCCCCACACTGTGGAACAAACTCCACTGTATATTAGATAGACTTCCTCTCTGTCTGAGTTCAAGTCATGTCTCAAAACCTATTTATTTTCTATTGCTTTTAGACTTTGTATTTTTTAAATAAGCAGCAGCACTGTAGAAGGTAAGTGTCATTATTCAGATCAATTTAGTTCAGTATTGATTCAGTTTAGTTTAATAACAGTATCATCATGGCATCAATTATGAAATGAATTTGATTCAGCTATAAAGCGGTTCTCCATAAAGCTGCTGTGCATTCTGACAAAATACACATTTTTGTACTTAAATTTATGCTGCATTCTAGTAAAAGTCCAGATATTTTCATACGTACAAACATTTGTTTCACCATTTATTTATATGCAAACACTATGACAGTAAATTAATAAATACAACAGAGCAGTTTGGCTGTACGAGTATAGTTGTTATCTTTTCTTTCTTTTTCTTTACATTATCTTATCCAACTTTTCTTTCACCAAAAACATATGTATTTGTGCAGTGTATATATATATATATATATATATATATATTAGGGGTGTGCAAAGCAGCCGGTATTTGTGTCTGTATTTGTATTTGTTGAGGGGGGAAAAGTATTTGTATTTGTATTTGTATTCGAGTAAAATTCAAAATAGGTGTAAAAATCCAGTTTTTTTGCGTTACACTTCTAATTTACATTATAGTGTAAGTATTCTTTAATTATATCTATTATAATAAATATAGATATGCAATGTGTAAAATATTTTTTTCAAAACTGCATTCATATTTAATTTTAAAATGGCTTTTTAAACCTGCTAAGAGTTATCCAGCCAATAATAAGCCTAGAACTGCTTTTCTGACGGACTGATATTAATGACATAATGACGGCTTTTTATTTCATTTCTCATCTCCATAAATATATCTAAAGCTAATGCAAGGGCTAGAAATCAATTAATTCTTTGCTGATACTTCCTCGTCATCACGGAGAGCGCAGTTCGCACCGCTTTCTCCTTTCCACAAGCGCTTGTTCTCTCGTGGCGTTTGTCGTTGCTATGCAACCGTGAACATAGGCGCGCCTGGAAAAACGAGCGCTCTGCTCGCTTGCCGCGCGCCTACATTTGAAATCTGCACGCGCAAAAAACGCGCTATGTGAGCGAAATATTTCCATATGTGGCTCTTTCCTCCTATCTTATCAACAAGTGGACAGCCACCACATCAGCAGC
Organism: Abramis brama; assembly: GCF_963993115.1. NCBI lineage: Eukaryota > Metazoa > Chordata > Actinopteri > Cypriniformes > Leuciscidae > Abramis > Abramis brama. The sequence goes on from NC_139970.1 coordinate 45,364,210, forward strand.
ACCGCCGGTCGCCATGTCTCATGAGGAAACGCAGCTTTTTGATATAAAGTTTTTCTTGTTCCCGAATACAAATATTTTTAAAGTATTTGTTCGAAATAAGTATTCGTAAAAAACACACTATTTGTGCCTTTCCGAATACCGTATTCGGGTTCGGCTCCACCCCTAATATATATATATATATATATATATATAGGGGAGAGTGGGGTAAAATGAGCCAGTGGGTAAGTTGACCCACCCCCTGTTTCTAGGCAACTATGCACATTTGGTGTCATGGGACCATACATTTTGAAGGACTCCATCATTTCTATATTGCTGTGAAGAGGAGAAGCACATGGGGCAAGAAGGAAGTTGTCTTTTCCACAAAAACACCTTTTTTGCTTGTTAAAGTAAATTTTCTGCATTTCAGGTATATTAGCCATTTTGTCAAAGAAAATTGATCTAGGTCTAAAGTTGTGTATGGTACATGTTGGTGATTTGTCAACATTTAAAACCATGTGAATCATTAAGCTAAAGGTTACCCTGAATTGCTAAGCTAGGCCGTTTTTACCAAAATGGTGACTATGGGGCAAAGTGAGCCAAATGATGTGGGGTAAATTGAACCAGTGGTTCAACCTTTTTGAAATGGAGAAAATCGACAGAAATGTGTTGAAATAAAATGTCTTTGTATAAGCAACATATTAAGTAAGGGTTAATGCCCGACGAGGTGTCCATTATCAGGTAATACCATGGTCACTTACGATGGTCACATGGTCACTTAATATCTCCCGTATACAGGCTTTGCCAAGCAACGTGGCCACAGCGACCCGACCGCAGCAGTTGATCAGTGAGTTTGAGCCAGCGCAATCATTTAGAACTGTCATCAGGCAAATTGACGGGACGCCTTTCCTAGGTGTACATTATCACTTTTTAATGGACACCCTGCAGCCAATCAGAATCGAGTATTCACCCAGACCATGGTATAAACTGCAATTAACATTTATATGCCCTAATATTTCATAAAAACGATACAGTCGGCCGAAATATGAAAGACAATATTTTGTTGACTAGTTTTGGATAAATTATAAAGTTTTTTAAAATAGACTACTGCCACATCAAATAAGCTTTTGTTTAGCAATTTCTGCTCATATGTTATATATATATATATATATATATATATATATATATATATATATATATATGCACAGTATTATTATTATTTTTTTGTCAAAATAAAGTCATCAACTAAGATGTTACTATAGTATTTGTTCCAATGTAGGCTATATTCAAATAAATGAATACATATAGTAAAATGTAGGCCTATAATTTATTTTTTACAAAGAAAGTACACTTGAAATATTGTTGAAATTGTCATTGTTGTTGTAATTGTAATCTTTTTAATAAAATAGCAAAACATATATTTACAAGGTAGATGTAAGCTAAATCTTAAAAGGTCAATATAAGCCTTCTCTTTAAATTATTTGTATTGTGCTTTATATTAGTGACACATTTGGGGAGAAGATTTTGTTTTTTTAATAACCACGCATAAACATTATTCTCTCAAAAATACAAACATGTACATACATGCTGCTCACATATTATGGTAGCCCTGTTTTGTGCTAAATAGTGCATTTACACCTTTGCCATTAATATGTGTATAAGCAACTGAAAAAAACACAAATGTCAGGGCATTTCAAAACATCCCAAGGGCCCCAAAAACACCTCAGACCCCAGAGGGTTAACATTGTTTAGAAAGGTAAGTGTGTTATTAAATTATTATTTTAAAGAGGCAAGTTTTTTTATTATTATGCTTGCATAAAAAAGTGAAAGATAGGATGGTCAATTTACCCCCAGATGGCTCAATTTACCCACTGACTGGGATCAACTTACCCCTAGCCTGGGGTAAGTTGAGTCACATGAACACTTTTTTTTCTGAGGTCATATTTTCAAGGCTCTTTGTCATAGGTGCATTTTTTAATTTTCAGTTTATAGGCAACATCCCAAATTAACAGTGGATGTCTTCACTGCACTTCTGTCTCAATTTCCCTTGCCTTGAGGTCCACATAAGTAAAAACTGGCTCATCTTACCCCACTCTCCCCTATATATATATACTGGTAGGCTATATAAAACCACCCATAAAATATTACCTCCTGAAGTGGATGATCAGCATTTTCTGAAGGTTAAGTTGCTTTCATTATTTGCTGAAAAAGAAAAATGACTTCATTTAAAAGTGCCTGTTTCGTGAAAAGTGCCTTATGAATAAAATATGTGTGAGTGTTTGTCTCTGCTCTCCACCGCAGCTCAATGCCTTAAAAGAACCTTGTTACACTTGGAAGATATTTCTAGTGTTGTTTCATATTCATCTTCCACGCTTATTCTAGCCAGAGTGGAGATCGTATAGTAAGAATCTTTCTTTTAAAACCCCGATTTCTTGTTATATTTGTCTCCTGATTCTCCCCAGCGCTGTCAGGCTTTTTCAGGTTAGAATTATCCAGCCTGACAGATTGAGGCTGAGAATGTCTCAGGTAAAGATGTGCTGTTCCACACATGCTTCATGACCTTGAGAAAATACTTCACATCTCCCTCAGATTAGAGGAGATTACAATCATTGCAGAATCTCCTGAGTGGACGTGCAACGATACCAGAATAATCCCTGGCTGTAGAAACCGGACGCCTTATCTACACTGAAGCATCGCCTCAGAGTGTTTTACTAAACACACCAATCAGCTGAAGCGTGAGCATCTACACACACTGCTCAGTTTGGGCTCAGAAAGATTCTCTTCTGCTTACCAAGGCTGCATGCATTTGATTTAAAATACAGTAAAAATTGTGAAATATTATTGCAATGCAAATCAGCTGTTTTTTATGTGAATATATAGTAAAGTGTAATTTATTCCTGTAATAAAAGCTGAATTTTCAGCATCATTACTCCAGTCTTCAGTGTCACATGATCCTTCAGAAATCATTCTAATATGATGATTTGATGATCAAGAAACATTTATGATTATTATCAGTGTTGAAAACAGCTGTGTTTTGTGGTTTTAGTTAACTGTATAACATAAATTACTGTCGCTTTTGATCAATTCATGTGTCCTTTATAAATAAAAGTATTAATTTCTTTCATCAACAAAAATAAAGAAAAGTAAAAGAAATTCTTACTGACCCCAAAACTTTGAACAATAGTGTTTAATTTAATCAGCAATAAATGAATGAAAAACTTTGTGTTTGACTTCACTCTGAACTCAATATTCAGGCACACACACACACACACACACACACAGCAGTCTTTATATAACTCATAATTGCAGACTCTTACTTAAGCCTTGTTTCAGAGTAATTGACTTCAGTCTCCGCTCGTTCCTTCAGTCATTGTAACACTATTAGCTCTTTGACATGCAGTCGTCTGGTGTGTGTTTGCATGTTAATGAATCTGGCAGTTTATCAGCTGACGGCAGCTGCAGATTCAAGGACGTGTCGTTCCTTTCTGACGGACTCCAGCGAGTCTCTCTTCACACACACACACTGAGGATGACTGAAGCTTTCACACACCGAGCCTTTCAGTCAATAAAACTCTAGTCCATTACTGAGTACCAAACTCTACTCCGTTACTGAGTACCAAACTCTAGTCCGTTACTGAGTACAAAACTCTAGTCCGTTAATGAGTACCAAACTCTAGTCCATTACTGAGTACAAAACTCTAGTCCGTTACTGAGTACCAAACTCTAGTCCATTACTGAGTACAAAACTCTAGTCCAGGGAACGACAACTGGCGGCCCGCGGGCCAAAACTGGCCCGTCAGCAATATTTTCTGGCCCGCCGGATTATTTTGGAAGTCCTAAATGCTGCACAAAACTCTTCCATTACTTGAGAAAAGCCGTAGTCGCGCAGCGATTTCACCGCCGCATACTGTGTGAAACACCCATAGGGAATCATGCGGCGCGGGATTACATTTTAAAGTATAACTGTGCGTTCACACCGGACGCGAATAGCGCGTCAAATTCGCGCCTGTCGCGTCTAGTTATACGCTTGACCACTTTGTGTCCATTCGCGCGTCAAAAGACGGTAGCGGTCAGAACTCTGGTGTACTTTGGACGGAGCGGGCGGTCTGACAGACAATAGCCCACTCCCGACATCTTTTGACAGCGTATCCGCACTTAATTCTGACCACCTGTACACCTAGCTCTGAGGAGCTGTTTGGTACTGAAACCATTGTCAGTCAACAACATTCTTTTTTTGCAAGGATGTTTGAAATAGTTCGGCAGAAAATAGCCTACTTCATTTGTCAGTAGGGCAATATGATTTTCGTTTATGTTGCTTAGAAATTTGAGTGATAGGCTTATTTCTCTGCTGACAGTACAATGTTAAAATAGCCTAATATTTATATTGACACGAACACAATTTTTGTATAGCATTTATTATAGGCTACTTAATCTCATTCTTTCCGTTAGAGACATTTGAATGTGAGATTATGGAAACAAGATCTAAATTTTGCGGACCGTCAGGTCGGGAAATAAAGCAGGTGAACACCGAGTGTATTTTAAGCGGTTGCTGAATAGAACCTTGTGGGAGCGGGATGGAAAAAAACAGTCCTGCGCAGACCTCCTTAAACCTTAGGTGTGTATGTGTGTGTCCCGAATAAATAATAATAATAAAAAAGGAATAAAGTTCAAAAGTCGGACTGTAAGTGAATGAGGTATGATTGCTATTCACACCTTTATTAAAATGGCTGTAATCTGTTACCACAATAGTACTTGATCTGTTTAAAATGATTTCCTTGATATATGCCTAAGGTGTTAAATTAAAAATTAAAAATCAAAATTAAAATTTGTCTAATCCAGTAATTAATTTTTTCTATTTTTGATCTGAGCACAATCAGAAAATCAGAAAACCCATTGTTATTCGTTTTTTTCATTTTAGTTCAGGAAATAAATAATGGAAAAACAAGTCGTTTTTCATCTTTTTATTTTTGGTTTTAATTTGAAAAAAACGATTGAACGAATGATCCACGGACGTGACGGACCCATCATATTCCGCGATTATAGGCCTATATAAGAGTATTTAATTTGTATCCATAGGCCTACTCTGTGTAGCTGGCCCGCCATCTACTGGCTAAAAAAAATATTGGCCCGCGGCCAAAGTTACTTGTACCAAACTCTAGTCCGTTAATGAGTACCAAATCTAGTCCGTTACTGAGTACAAAACTCTAGTCCGTTACCGAGTAAACTCTAGTCTGTTACATTGCATATTTTAGGTAATGTAATCAGCCTACTTTTAAATTACTTTTTTTTTAAAAAATTTTTTATCTTAGATACTTTTAGCCTTCACTTGTTTATCACATAGAATTGAACATGATAATATTGTACTATAGTGATATAAAAATACAAAGAGAGAAAAAAAAAATATGTTGAAAAGTGCATCAGACATTATATTTCACAAACTGCGTTTTTTGTGAAGGAACTGCAGGGAGTTTGTAAGTTGATGAAAAGCTAATAATTAATCAAACCATAAAATTTAAAATTTAAAAATAAAAACAATCAAAATCAAACAAAAAAGATGACAGATGTGGCCTTTGAATTTAGTAATTCCACAAAACTGGAAGACTTTCTGAACATACATAAGGAAGAGATTGTTTTAGAAAGGACAATTTAAAAGATAAGAAAGAAGAATTAGTGAGAATCAATAAAATTATGACTAATTCACTGCTATTTTGTGAATATTAAGTAATCAATAAAAATGAGACTGGATTATGAGTGTTTTTAAAATATCCTATCTGATTGATCCAGATTACATGTCATCAGGAACGACCTGCACTGGTTTTAAAGAGTCAATCAGATTAATAAAGTCTTAACTTGAGTCTTTAAGTGTGCTGTGCCATTACAGAACACATGAATTTCACATGAACACGGGAAATAGTTCCTATGTGAAATCTATGTGATCACACAATTAATGTGTTGTGGGTGTAATTATGAATTAAACAGTTCAATAATGGGATTGACACAGTTATTAAACTGAACTGAATTGATCTGAATAATGACTCTATTGTCTTCTGTAGAGCTGCTTTACAGCAGAATCTGAGTTTGTCTCATATTTGATGAAGTTTGAATCATTGATTCTGTTATTTTCCTGTTTATTACTGTGAAGCTGCTTTGAAATTATCTATAGAGATAAAGCAGAATTAACGTGATCTTAGAAGAAAAAAAAACATTTAGGGCCCTATTTTAACGATCTAAAGCGCAGGGCGCAAGTTCACTTAGGCCGTGTCCGAATCCACTTTTGCTAGTTTAATGACGGGATAAATGGTCGGTGCTCCCGGCGCTGGTCTAAAAGGGTCGTCTCTATTCTCTTAATGAGTAATGGGTGTGTTTTAGGATTTACGTGCGTTAAACCAATCAGAGTCTCGTCTCCCATTCCCTTTAAATGCCAGTTGCGCTCGCCCATGGCGGATTCGCTGTTTACATGACGGAATCTGATAGTGGAAAGACCGAACGCGTCTCCAGAGCGCAGACGGATCTGCTCGTGCGCGAGGTCAAAGTGCGCAAGCAGAACATCTACGGGACACGCCGGATTCACCATATCTTTATGGACACAATAATAATCTTTTACATTGTAATCATTTTCATTTTAATATTTGGCATGTTTGTGTGCTGCTGTGAGTCCCTGTGTGTGTAATAAGCAGAGTGTGTGTGTAATAAGCAGAGTGTGTGTGTAATAAGCAGAGTGTGTGTAATAAGCAGAGTGTGTGTGTAATAAGCAGAGTGTGTGTGTAATAAGCAGAGTGTGTGTGTTGTGGACCCGCCTATAGACGCACATTACTAACGCGCTCTTTAGAGCAGGTTTCACTTGGTCAGTGTCTCAGTCTATTTCAGTTCCTCAAAATACAAACGCTCCAATAATGCGCCAGAACACACACTCGTTCTCAGACCAGCACGCCTATGGGCCACAAATGCATTTGCTATTTAAACATCGCGGCGCAGGACGTGAAAATGAAAACTGCGTCGGGCTGAAACTAGCAAAACACACTTGCGTCGCGCTTGGCGCTGCATTGCGTCGGGTGTAAGATAGGGCCCTTTATGCTGATTTATTTTTTCTGTAAATGTCCACTGAGGTGAAACATTCAACATCATGGTCTTTACATTGAGGTTTCCATTGATGATGAAGAGTATGATGATGATGATGATGATGAAGATTTTGATGAAGAAGATTATCATGATGATGATGTCAGTATGACAAAGTATGTTACTGAACAGTCACTGGACTTGTATTTATAATGCTATTGTTAAAATCAGATATACAGTGAGGAAAATAAGTATTTGAACACCCTGCTATTTTGCAAGTTCTCCCACTTGGAAATCATGGAGGGGTCTGAAATTGTCATCGTAGGTGCATGTCCACTGTGAGAGACATAATCTAATAAAAAAAATCCAGAAATCACAATATATGATTTTTTAACTATTTATTTGTATGATACAGCTGCAAATAAGTATTTGAACACCTGTCTATCAGCTAGAATTCTGACCCTCAAAGACCTGTTAGTCTGCCTTTAAAATGTCCACCTCTACTCCATTTATTATCCTAAATTAGATGCACCTGTTTGAGGTCGTTAGCTGCATAAAGACACATGTCCACCCCATACAATCAGTAAGAATCCAACTACTAACATGGCCAAGACCAAAGAGCTGTCTAAAGACACTAGAGACAAAATTGTACACCTCCACAAGGCTGGAAAGGGCTACGGGGAAATTGCCAAGCAGCTTGGTGAAAAAAGGTCCACTGTTGGAGCAATCATTAGAAAATGGAAGAACCTAAACATGACTGTCAATCTCCCTCGGACTGGGGCTCCATGCAAGATCTCACCTCGTGGGGTCTCAATGATCCTAAGAAAGGTGAGAAATCAGCCCAGAACTACACGGGAGGAGCTGGTCAATGACCTGAAAAGAGCTGGGACCACCGTTTCCAAGGTTACTGTTGGTAATACACTAAGACGTCATGGTTTGAAATCATGCATGGCACGGAAGGTTCCCCTGCTTAAACCAGCACATGTCAAGGCCCGTCTTAAGTTTGCCAATGACCATTTGGATGATCCAGAGGAGTCATGGGAGAAAGTCATGTGGTCAGATGAGACCAAAATAGAACTTTTTGGTCATAATTCCACTAAACGTGTTTGGAGGAAGAAGAATGATGAGTACCATCCCAAGAACACCATCCCTACTGTGAAGCATGGGGGTGGTAGCATCATGCTTTGGGGGTGTTTTTCTGCACATGGGACAGGGCGACTGCACTGTATTAAGGAGAGGATGACCGGGGCCATGTATTGCGAGATTTTGGGGAACAACCTCCTTCCCTCAGTTAGAGCATTGAAGATGGGTCGAGGCTGGGTCTTCCAACATGACAATGACCCGAAGCACACAGCCAGGATAACCAAGGAGTGGCTCTGTAAGAAGGTTCTGGCGTGGCCTAGCCAGTCTCCAGACCTAAACCCAATAGAGAATCTTTGGAGGGAGCTCAAACTCCGTGTTTCTCAGCGACAGCCCAGAAACCTGACTGATCTAGAGAAGATCTGTGTGGAGGAGTGGGCCAAAATCCCTCTTGCAGTGTGTGCAAACCTGGTGAAAAACTACAGGAAACGTTTGACCTCTGTAATTGCAAACAAAGGCTACTGTACCAAATATTAACATTGATTTTCTCAGGTGTTCAAATACTTATTTGCAGCTGTATCATACAAATAAATAGTTAAAAAATCATACATTGTGATTTCTGGATTTTTTTTTTTAGATAATGTCTCTCACAGTGGACATGCACCTACGATGACAATTTCAGACCCCTCCATGATTTCTAAGTGGGAGAACTTGCAAAATAGCAGGGTGTTCAAATACTTATTTTCCTCACTGTATATATAAATCAGAACTTATATATATAGAGAGATCAGAATTTTAGAAGGCTTTGGAAAACATGGAAATTTGCTGACAAGTCTTTGTCTTTTCTCACATGTTGATGAAAGTGATTATTAGTCTCACTTTATCAACTAGACACATAAATACCAGACGAAGGACACAAACTGCATCAGCTTCCTATATTTAAATGCATATGTAAAATGATGTATGCTGTCAGTGAGCTGATATTGTATATTTCAGTGAAAAAGCATGTGTCAGAATTACACTTTATACAGAGATCACTAATGAGGATTCAGACAGACGTTGTTGTGCACAAGAGCAATGCGATTGATGGTAAAACACAAGCATTCTGGAGAAGTTCTTGTTTCTGAGATCAGAGATGTTCCTCCTGAATCAGGGAATCGGTCCAACATCTTCTGATCGCTCGCCACAAACACGCTGAATGCATTATTCACACTCATAAAGTAAAGCTGCAGGAGTTCAGTAAATAATTCACGTTTTCTTAGCTTTCTCAAGCTGGGTGTGCCGTGATGAAAATGGATATTTCAGAAACCATTTCATCTGACTATTATCACTTAAGTGCTTTCTGTCTTCTAGAGGATTATAAAAATATGTATAAATGTGATAAATGTTCTTGAGAACACACATTAAAATAATAAGGCTTGTTTTCAGATCATATATCTTGAACGTAATGAGCATCACAATGATTTTTGAGCAGATACATTTATAACATTTAATATTTAATTTATAATATTAATGTTATAGTTTTGCGCAGATATGCTCATGCATTGCTAACCGTCTGCATGTTTATTTTGCAGATGTTTCTGTAGTTTAATGTCAGACTAAAAGGCTTCAGGGGAGGAAAGATGGTCAGCCTCTCGCAACTGACTAATACAATTGTGTTCCACTTAACAATCATTAACGCATAAATGCACAAACACACTGATATTACTAGAAGCAGAGCTTGATGCCATGTGCCGTTATCAATAATAACTCTTACAGTGTAGAAACAAACTTCATTTTAAAGTGTCCGTGTTACAGTGTAATAATATAAGCACTGATAATTAACGACATTATTTGCACATATTTAAGCATCATTTATAATAATTACTATAGAAACTAAATAGAAAAAAACAAACAGAAGATATAGAAAAAAATCTAATTTAATATATTAACAAAAAATGTGAGCAAAAATAACTAACTAAGTGACTAAAGAGATGAATCTGGCTGAGGAACGTGAGCGAGCTCAGTGTGCTTCTTCCTCCTGAAGTGACTCAGGTTTGCAGTGATGTATTAATCATAACTGATGTATTAATCATAACACGCCAAGGCCGAAGCACATGACACATGTGAGCTGCGAGGCCCTGAAAGGTCAGAGGTCATGTTCTCTCGACGGCTGTGTCCGCTCTCTGCATTCTCTGGACTCCTGACGCAGGACTCGCTCTACTTTACTCAATATTGTCATGTTTCTTTCCACAGGTCCGTGAAAGTGTGTCAAAGGGGGCGGGGCTTTACCCAATTAAGTTGCTATGGTAACAGGGGACGACGGCCCCTCATACAAGGGCCAGAGTGATTAT
>NC_139970.1:45382154-45402154 GCF_963993115.1 Abramis brama
ATTCGAGTTTCGCAGAGCTTATTAGCCTGTGATTCTCCGACTCCCACTGTATGTCCTCCGCCCACAGTTCCATCAGTCACTCCTCCAGCACCAGAGCCTATGGATCTCAGCTCCGCCCAACTTCCAGCTTCAGAGCGTCAACGACGAATTCTTCATAAACTCTGTGTCTATTGTGCATCTGATAATCATCTTCTCAGCTCTTGCCCTGTTCGACCTCCATGCCCAGCGGTAAGCACAATTCAAGTCTCACCTAAAATTGAAGCTTTAAATCGCACCACAGTGCATGTATTAACTTCTCGTATTTGTGTCTCAGCGCAAGCCCTTATTGACTCTGGTTCGGCGGGGAATTTCATCTCCACACAGCTTCTCCAAAAATTGAACATCCGCAAACATCACAATTCTCAAGACCTCCATGTACAAACCATCCAGGGAAAACCGCTGGTTCTAGGTCGAATCCGTCACTGTTCACCTACTCTGACGCTGCGTGTTGGTTGTCTTCATTCAGAGGAGATTTCTTTTATGGTGCTGGAGGAGTCCACCGCTGAGCTCATCCTGGGACGCCCCTGGTTAGTTCAACATCAGCCGACGCTCCACTGGAAATCTGGTGAAGTATTACGTTGGGGTGAGTCCTGCCATTTGTCCTGTCTATCATCCATCAAGAAAATCCCTTCTTCATCATCGACGCCTCAGAAGAGGTCCAAAGTTCCTGTTTGTTCCACCTCGGTTGAGAGCCCTGAAGTAGAGCATCAAGTAGAGATTCCAGTGGAGTACCAGGCGTACCAGGATGTGTTCAGCAAGAAACTGGCTACTAAAATACCACCTCATCGGCCATGGGACTGCGCAATCGACTTGCTACCTGGAGCCACTCTACCTAAAGGTCGTATCTATCCACTGTCCATCCCGGAGCAGAAGGCCATGGAGGAGTATGTGGAGGAGGCTTTACAACAACAGTTCATCCGCACTTGGAACTTGGAATATCTTCGTGAGGCAAGAAGATTGAATCCTCGCCAGGCCCGCTGGGCACTCTTCTTCACTCGATTCAACTTCGTTGTTACTTACCGTCCAGGAAGTAAGAATTGCAAGGCAGACGCTCTTTCCAGACTCCATCATTCATCTTCAGAGGACCTCAGTACTGAAACCATCCTCCCTCCAGCATTAATCCTCAGTCCCATTCTCTGGGACATCGACCAGCAAATCTCTCAGGAAAATTCTCGCCATCCTGCTCCGCCGGGAGGTCCAGAAGGGCGTACTTTCGTACCTCAACATCTTCGTACTCCCCTTCTGGACTCTGCTCACACAGTTCCGGGCTCTGGACATCCAGGTAGCAAGCGTACCCTCTCGCTCCTCAGTCAGCGGTACTGGTGGCCGTCCATCTCCGAAGATGTCTCCAGGTTCGTCCGTGGCTGCTCAGTCTGCGCCATCACCAACACACCCAGGAAACTACCTGAGGGTAAACTTGACTTCACTAACCATCCTCCTTCTGCTTGATCTCAGTGCAGCCTTTGACACCATCTCGCATTCCATCCTTCTGGACAGACGCTCCTCCATCGGCATCACTGACATTCCCCTCACCTGGTTCCACTCCTACCTTTCCGACCGCTCCCAGTTTATTCAGCTAAAGTCCTTCACCTCTCATCCCTTCCCTGTCACTTCTGGTGTTCCTCAGGGTTCTGTCCTTGGCCCCTTGCTTTTTCTGATCTATCTTCTCCCCCTTGGTCACATCTCCAGTAAACCCAACAGCACACTCCCACCCTCCTCCCTAACCAACTGCCTTCATGAAATAAAGTCCTGGTTCACCTCAAACTTCCTCAAACTTAACAGCAATAAAACTGAACTTCTACTCACTGGCACAAAATCCACCTTAAGTTAAATAAACAATTTCTCAATTTTCATCGATGGCTCCTCCATCTCCCCCTCCCCTCAGGTAAAGAGTCTGGGTGTCATCCTGGACAGCACCCTCAGCTTCACTGCACACATCAGTAACATCACCCGCTCAGCCTACTTCCACCTTAGGAACATTCACCGCCTCTGCCCTTCTCTCACTCCTCTTTCCACTGCCGTTCTTGTCCATAGCCTTGTCACTTCCCGAATCGACTACTGCAACTCGCTCCTGTTTGGTCTCCCTCAAAAAACCCTCCATAAACTCCAACTTGTTCAGAATTCTGCTGCACGCATCATCACTCACACACCCTCCATCAAGCACATCACCCCAGTCCTCCAACAGCTCCACTGGCTACCCATCACACACCGCATCCACTACAAAATCCTGCTCCTCACTTTCAAAGCCATCCATAACCTCGCCCCTCCATACCTGACTGACCTCATTCATATTGCCACACCTGCCCGCTCTCTCCGCTCCTCCTCCTCTCTCCATCTCATTGTCCCGCCAGCCTGCCTCGTCACCATGGGGAGTAGGGCCTTCAGCCGCTCTGCTCCCCAGCTCTGGAACACTCTCCCCCCTGACCTCCGTAACTCTGACTCACTCCCACACTTCAAATCCACACTCAAAACTCATCTGTTTAGACAAGCCTACTTACTCCGACCACTACTGCATTATCCTCCTGTACTGCTTTTAACTGATGTATTTTAACCTGTTTTTATGCTAGTTTTTACCCTAGTTAGTTTTTAGTTTGTTTTAATGCACCTTCTTGTAAGGCGACCTTGAGTGTCCAGAAAGGCGCCAAATAAATAAAATGTATTATTATTATTATTATTATTATTATTAATGATTTCATATGAGTTAACAAACGGTGTAAATGTAAAAAAAACCCCACTAATATATTTGAAACAGGCACATAATAACACAACAGAGGATATGCTGAGATGAAAATAAAAAAATAGATTTCATAAATAAAAATAGTTTTTATTGCACCACAACCATAAAAACATCAAGAACATTCAGAACAAATCAACAGATAAATCATATGTAATTTATTTAGATATTAGGAACTTTATTTCAGTCGAACCGGATCAAAAGAGCTTTAAATCATTCTGAAAAATTTAATCATGAAACAGATTTAATGTCGATACAATTGAAAAAATAACAGAAGAAAAAGATTGTCTGAAAAACAATCTTGTGCAAATATAATCAACTACAGCAGCATCGGAGATATTATTAATATCATGTTAAAATCCACATGTAAGTTATATTCAAATGTGAAATCTGATGATTAATTAGCCTATTAATTTCAATAATACAATACAATATGTATATCTTATTATAATATTTCCCCAAATATTAATTTAATAGCTTACAACATACAAGATGAAAAAATGATAAATATGTGCAAATATATAGGCCTACAGATCGGTACAATTTCATGTAAACATAATCAACTACAGCAGACACATCAATATTTAATATCTGAGATATTACTAATATCATATTACCACATATATTATACTTCACTTTATTAACAGAAAGCAAAATAGGAAACAATGATTAGTCAAACATGTGAATTCTGATGATTAATTATTAATTTAAATAACACAATAAGTATAGCTTATTATAATTATTCCCCAAATATTAATTTAATACCTCACAACATACAAGACAAATATGTGCAAAAATATACAGAACCCCAATTTCATGCAAACATAATCAACTATAGCAGACACGTCACAGGCTAGAAATATTATTAATATCAAACAAATATTAAAACATAATAGAACTGTTTATTTATTTATTTTACTTTTAGTTATATTTCACTCCACTTTATTAACACATAAAGCAAAATAGAAAGTAAAAAAAATGCGATTTCTGGTCAATTAATACAATTATTCGTTTAAATAGCACAACACAGAGATGTAGAGTAATCCCCGAGCACAGTTCTCCGGAGGGGTCTCGGGTTAGGGTTAAAGGCTCGGTTGTGTACAGTACAGTTGTGTACAGTGTGTGAGAGCGGAAGTAGTTGCTGATATGCTAATGAGGGACTCGCGCTCGTGATATTTACGTTCCGCGGGAGCGCCCTTCAGCACATGGTTAAAAGCTCCGCGCGTTCGCGCCACTTTCGCGATCTTTACTACGCTTCTGTCGCGCTCGTGCTCGGACGCGTCGCGAGCGTGTCGAGTGTCTCAGGGTTTATTTCACACGAGTTCGCCGTTCAGTTCCGACGAGCTGCCCGGAACGGCCACAGAGAACGGTGAGTGAGTGTGTGTGTGTGTGTGTGTGAGAGAGAGAGAGTGAAGATGGTGGATTCTACACTCCAGTGGGTTACTACGCGCGCGTTGCTGACATGAAACCTGTTGTTGCTTTTTTAGACGCGATTCACTCGGTTCAGTCCAGAACGCTAGTGTTTAGACGTGTGAACGCTTGATTTATCACATCACACGGAGAGGAGCAGTTTAGCGTTCGTGCGGCGCGTGCTCGTCCCTCCATAGTAATGGGAATGAGGGAGATTTGAACAGCGTGCGTGAGGCTCGCGCCAGTCACCGTTCACACCGCTACGCGTTCCGAGCCGTTCCTCCAGAACTCCTATCGCGCGCGCTGAGTGGTTCTGTGTGCTGTGGGAACACTCGTGCTCGAGCAGAACAAAGCAGCAACAGCACATGGGCAGCTGCAGGCCGCGCGCTTCAGCGTTAGCATCACTGCTAAAGCTAGCTAGCGTCCAGCGAGTGTGCACACTCGAGCCCTGCACGTGCACCTGAACACTTGCGTGAACTACTCTCGCGGGCGTGCTCGTTCACCGCGGGTTATTGAACAGTTTCCCGCGAAACACGGGCGCGCGCGTGCGTTCTGTTGCTGCATGTGCGGTGGCGCGCACGCGCACACTGGGCCGGTCTCGTTCAAAAACAGAATTTCGAAGCGTTCTGCTCATTATAAAGGGGTTTTGGCGCAAATGCTGTTAATGGAACTGTTTTGAACGCGTCAAACCTAAATGTGTTCAATCACGAGCGAGAACGGTTGGGGCTGAACGCGTTTAATCGCGCGTTCCACACACTTTACGGCACTTTTTCACCCACTAGCTCTACAGGTCCACACTGCACCACCAGGAGACCAGTGAACGCTTGAGTTTGCTCTCGTGTTCGGGGTGTTTCTGCTACACTAACACTGCGGACTCTCCGCCGCCATATTGGCGCGCATCATGGGGGAGGGGTGTGCGCGGTCTGCGCATGCGCGGAGGAGCACGCGTGTTGCTGATCAGATCTTCAGTTCTGTAGTTTTCATTAATAAAAATATACGTGCGTTTCATAGTTTTTCAATGAGGCTCCTGGACATGTTTACCAATATGAAATGACAGACTTAGTCAAGGCTTTTCAGTGTTTTATTATGCCACGGATAGACCTCCATTCTTAAACTTATGGTTTTACATAAGTAATATAAAAACACAATTTTTTTTTTCTTTTGTGTGTTGAAAGTCGTCACCTTTATTTTTGAATAAGCAGCTTTACAGAGATAACAGGAAAATAATGCAACAAAGTTTGTTTCTAGAAGAAAATAGTCACAGTCCAGCTTAAGTAAGTTCAGTGATGGTTCATTTTTGTTGTAAAAAAAATAAATATATTAATTTTATTTATATAAATGTTTGTGTGTGTGTATTTATATGAATGTGTATAGCCGCTCTGGATAAAACAGTGATGTCATCTTCCATTGTGAATTTTTTCCCCTACTCTTTATAGTACTGTAATATTAGGTGTTATTATTTTTTTAAATGTTATTTGTGTATTTTATCACAGTTTTTCTCTCTAAGCTTCTCCACGGACCCCTAGCTCTTCCGTGTGGCCCCTGAGGGTCCAAGAAATGAGCAAGAATAACTGTAATAAACATAGTCCGGGCTTTCCCGTGTTTTATATGCCAGGACAGACCGCCTTCCTCCAATCTGACAAGTTTATGGTATAAAAACACATTTTATACTGTGAAATTATTATAAATTTTTTTGACAGTGAATCTTTGTTTTCCTCCTACTCTTTATAGTACTGTAATGTTAGGTGTTATTTTTTTTAATGTTATTTATTTGTGCATTTTATCTTTTTTTTTTATCATTTAATTTTTTCTCTAAACTTCTCCACGGACCCCTTGCACTTCCTTGTGGCCCCTTTTAAAAAACTTTTGTCGTAGATTACAAAGTCCCATCAATATTTATTTATTTTATTATAATTTTTTTTTCTCTTTAATGGCTTGGATCCTAAACATTGCCAATAAAAAACTGTATCAAAACAAGTCTGTAATCCCACATCTTTTCCCTCTTTTCAGGAAGTCCCGCTCCTGGTGTGTGTGGGTCATTGCGGTGGATCCGGCTCCGGCTCTTGGTGTGTGTGGGTCGGTCAGCGTAGGGTCAAAGTGCTTACAGTGCAGGTAGTGTGTTGGTCTACTGCAGTGCAGGCACTTACAGCTCTACTCTGACCCTGCGGCTCTGGCTCGGCTCGGCTCCGGCTCTTCCAGCTCTACTCTGACCCTGCATCTCGGACTCGGTTCGGCTCCGGCTCTTACAGCTCTACTCTGACCCTGCGGCTCTGGGTCGGCTCGGCTCCGGCTCTTACAGCTCTACTCTGACCCTGCGGCTCGGACTCGGTTCGGCTCCGGCTCTTCCAGCTCTACTCTGACCTTGTGGCTCTGGCTCGGCTCGGCTCGGCTCCGGCTCCGGCTCTTCCAGCTCTACTCTGACCCTGCGGCTCTGGCTCGGCTCGGCTCCGGCTCTTACAGCTCTACTCTGACCCTGCGGCTCGCACTCGGTTCGGCTCCGGCTCTTCCAGCTCTACTCTGACCTTGTGGCTCTGGCTCGGCTCGGCTCCGGCTCCGGCTCTTCCAGCTCTACTCTGACCCTGTGGCTCTGGCTCGGCTCGGCTCCGGCTCTTCCAGCTCTACTCTGACCCTGTGGCTCTGGCTCGGCTCTGGTTCGGCTCCGGCTCTTCCAGCTCTACTCTGACCCTGCGGCTCCGGTTCGGCTCCGGCTCTTCCAGCTCTACTCTGACCCTGCGGCTCCGGTTCGGCTCCGGCTCTTCCAGCTCTACTCTGACCCTGCAGCTCCGGTTCGGCTCCGGCTCTTCCAGCTCTACTCTGACCCCTTTTCCACCAGCATGAACCGGGTGCTAGTTCAGAGCCAGAGCTATTGCCGGTTCGGAGTTGGTTCGGCTGCCGAGTCTTCTAAGAACCAGTTTGCCTTTGCACAGAGCCAGGTCTTGCGTCACTGTATACATCTCATGTTTCCCAGCAACGCTAGCCACACACACACACACACACACACACACACACACACACACACACACACACACACACACACACACACACACACACACACACACACACACCAGGCTTTTTCGAGATGCAACGGCTTCTCGCAGACCGATCGGCGCATGACACTAAAGCACTGCGAGAGCGATCCAAAAGCACAAGGAGTCGTGTGCTCTCCTCACACTGGATTGGTCTGCGCCGCTCCGATGCGTCTCCAACAAGCCTTCCATCAACAATTGCGGTTGTCGCGTTACTATTGATGCGCATGGCTTTGCGAACCGACATTGGCAGGATTCGCCGTGTTTGGATTCCGATGTCGGTTCACAAAGCCATGCGCATCAATAGTGACGCGACAACCGCCATTGTTGATGGAAGTGACAACATCAATTTGTGCAGCTCGCCATAATTTGCATAGACCGATTACAAGCGAGCTGCTATTAGCTCGATTAGTTGCTATTTAAAAAAGTGGCGGTCACAAGTTTCTGTTGGTCTTGTTGGTCACGGTAACCCCGCCCCCAGCCCCTGACGCTAGCGGTTTTTACTTCTAGACCAGCAATGTTCTAGTGCTACTTAAGAAACACTGTCCCTGGTTCAGACAAAGAACTGATTTGAAACTAGGCTCTGAACCAGCACTCAAACTGCCTTGGTGGAAAAGGGGTAACTGAGCCGATCGGCTCCGGCTCGGCTCTGACTCGGCTCTGACTCCTGCGGCTCTGGCTCCTGCGGCTCTGGCTCCTGCGGCTCTGGCTCCTGCGGCTCTGGCTCCTGCGGCTCGGCTCTGGCTCCTGCGGCTCGGCTCTGGCTCCTGCGGCTCGGCTCTGGCTCCTGCGGCTCGGCTCTGGCTCCTGCGGCTCGGCTCTGGCTCCTGCGGCTCGGCTCTGGCTCCTGCGGCTCGGCTCTGGCTCCTGCGGCTCTGGCTCCTGCGGCTCTGGCTCCTGCGGCTCTGGCTCCTGCGGCTCTGGCTCCTGCGGCTCTGGCTCCTGCGGCTCTGGCTCCTGCGGCTCGGCTCCGGCGGCTCGGCTCCGGCTCGGCTCTGACTCCTGCGGCTCCGGCTTGTGCTAAGGTGCATTTAGTGCAGATAGTGGAGTAGACCAGCACCTACTGCCCTAAGTGCCCCTTCTGGCACAAGGGTGAGCGAACCCTGACCTCTGAACCCTGACCTCTGCTCCTCCACCGCTGCGGCTCATGTAGGGTTGGGTATCGTTTTAATTTTAACGATTCCGATAGTTGCAAAAGTTATTCAGTCAAGAACAGTGAATTTTCTCTGTCTTCTGTAGTTTGATTAGTGTTATTATAGAGACGGCGGGAATATTAGGCTGCTGTCACTTTAAGAGCTGCACGGATCCAGTACACTGATACGCATGAACACAGTCTCTTGCACTCGATCGGTTTAAAGTCATATTGAAATGCTCACAAAGGAATCTAAATTAAAATTTTACAAGTATCTGATTCCCAACCCTAATCATGCGGTTCTCTGCTAGTTTTGCCTGGTTGCACTACAAGAAATATTGAGTTGTGCAAATCTATGCAAAACTGATGGTGGCCTGCTTCCCGTCTTCCCAGCGCTTCTGCTCGTGTGTGTGTGTGTGTGTGCGCGTGTGTGTGTGTGCTCCAGCGGTATTAAAGTGCTTATAGTGCAGGTAGTGTACTGAATCTCTCATCTACTGCAGTGTGAGCACTTCTAGTACTTCTAGACGCTAGTGCTGCTCCTCACGCTCTGTGTGTGTGTGTGTGTGTGTGTGTGTGTGTCTGTCTGTCTGTCTGCGCTGGTTAGTTTTGCTGGTTTGCTGTCAGCGTTCCTATCATGGCTGTGCAAATCCATGCAAAACTGATTATAGCAGAGCAAGTCTCCGCTTCCCAGTGAGTCTCCTCTTCCCAGTTTCCCTCTCTGATCCTGAATCCTCTTCCCAGTCTCCCAGTGAGTCTCCTCTTCCCAGTTTCCCTCTCTGATCCCGAATCCTCTTCCCAGTTTCCCAGTGAGTCTCCTCTTCCCAGTTAGTCTCCTCTTCCCAGTTTCCCTCTCTGATCCCGAATCCTCTTCCCAGTTTCCCAGTGAGTCTCCTCTTCCCAGTTAGTCTCCTCTTCCCAGTTTCCCTCTTTGATCCTGCATACTCCTCCCAGTCTCCCAGTGAGTCTCCTCTTCCCAGTTTCCCTCTCTGATCCCGAAACCTCTTCCCAGTCTCTTAGTGAGTCTCCTCTTCCCAGTTCCCCTCTCTGATCCCGGATCCTCTTCCCAGTTTCCCAGTGAGTCTCCTCTTCCCAGTTTCCCTCTCTGATCTCGGATCCTCTTCCCAGTTTCCCAGTGAGTCTCCTCTTCCCAGTTTCCCAGTGAGTCTCCTCTTCCCAGTTTCCCTCTCTGATCCCGAATCCTCTTCCCAGTCTCCCAGTGAGTCTCCTCTTCCCATCATCAGGTCCCAGTCTCCCAGTGAGTCTCCTCTTCCCATCATCGGGTCCCAGTCTCCCAGTGTCCCTCTCTGCTCCGGCTGGGATCGGCAGCAATGCTCCGGCTGGAAGTATTGCACTTGTCCCGGCCTGTGAAGAGATTGGGAATACTTCAGCTCTCCTCTAACGCACACACACGCACACACACACGCACACACACGCACACACACACACACACACACACACACACACACACACACACACACACACACACACACACACACACACACACACACACACACACACACACACACACGTGTTTTCATTCAGGATGCGTTTGTTGCTGGAGTTTCATCTCAATAAAAATGTTAAATGTTCACAAATGTGTTTGTATTTCAGTAACTCGAGCTACTGGACTCTTGTGGGATTTCTGTTTATGGCGTTCCTCTCTTGAATATGGTCTTGATTGGTTGGTCTATTAAAACTGTTTTTAATGAGGTTTATCAGGTTCAGTGCAACGATTAATCTCATCCAAAATAAGTGTGTTTGCATAATATGTGTACTGTGTATCATTTATTATGTATAAATACACACACATATGCATGTATACATTTAAGAAAAATGTATTTCTGTATAAAATATTTATAATATATAAATATTTTTTATATTTATATATGCGTGTATGTATACAGCCGTCAACATTTGAAGTGGATCAAAAAAGTTCATCAAAGTTTTCCTAAGACAAGAACAGGAATTATTCAAAATTCATGTATAATTTTGATGAAAGGTTTTGATGCACTTCTAATGTTGACGACTACATGCACACATAATTATTGACAGTACACACACATTATGTAAACACAAACCTTTATTTTGGATGTGATTAATATTTGCACCGCTCTAATCAAGTTTAGTTTTCAGTTGTTTTATGTCACATTCTCTTGAACAACCAATTTCTCTCCGCATTGTAAAATAACAGGATAATCATGGAAATGATAAATTGATTTGTGCTTCAATATCTGTGTGGAAGATTGTTTCTGACATGGAATAATAAAGAAGTAAAAATCTTCTTTTTTTTTTTTTTTTTACTATTTAAGTTTATATCGCACCATTCTGAGAAAAGTCAGAATTGTGAGAAAGTTGAATTGCATGTTTGTTGTGTGTTCAGTGGCAGAAACGCACGCCTTTATTCAAGCGTGTAAAACTGAACTGAAGTGTGTTCAAACCCATAAGATTGTTGGTAAATAATTTGAGCCCAATGTTTTTTGCACATGTTTCCCGAAGAGAATCTTGTTTTTAAGGTTGTTTGTAAAAAATAGTGTTTTTTATTTTGATGTCACTTGCATTATGATTATGAACACTAGATGGAGACGTTGAGTTTCACAGCTTGTGTTCAGGGACTGAGTTCTGAGAATAGAGTTTAAACTCGTGCACAAAACACACACAACTTTAATAAATGCAACATGTCTAAGTTATTCATTTTGTATTCACGTTGTGTGTGTGTTTGTGCTCAATGAGTTTAACCTCTATTCTCAGAGCTGTGAAACACTCGAACGTCTGCGTTTGTTAATCAGGCTTTTTCTGTAATGTGCACTTTTTGTTGCATTAATTTATTAACTATTACATTTTGCTGTATCATGGATTGATTTAGCCTTACATTTATATATTTTCAAGATTATTACAAAATAAATTACACTTTGCTATATATTCACACAGATTTACACTGGAATAATATTTCACTGTTTTTACTGTACTAATAACCCTATAATTAAAAATCGTATTGATTCCAAATGCAGTGTGTGTTGGAGAATACTGAATAAAATGTTAGACTCAGTCACTGTTCAGATAAAGATGGAAATCATGTTTGTTTAATTTATTCAAAAATGACCAACATATGGGTAAATTTTAAATAATTGTGACAATTGACAAATTATATTTAAAAAAAATGTTCAAACAGAAATGATTCCTTGGAAATACTGTTTTAATTTGTGAAAAGTTTAACATGACAAATAAGAACCAATCATCATTCTCCAGGAAGTGACATCATTTTGGAGGGAAAGTAGCAGCACAAACACCAGTAAGTCCATGGATTTAACGAGTTCAGATGTTTTGTGTGTTAGTTATTAGTTGATTAGTTCAAGTTAATAATGTCAACATTTCGAATGGTTTAAAACGGTTTCAGAATGAGCTAGTCTCTATGAACATAATGCATGTTTTCTGTGTGAAACCATGTGTGATAATGATTGACAGCTGTCAGCCTGATTGACAGATACTCAGATCAGATCTCTTCAGTTAAGCGTTGGTTTGTTCATGTTAGTGATCTGGGATCAGCATTGCACATTTTCTTCTATAAACGCTCATGATGTGTGAATGGATCAGTCATTATGTTGATAACCTGATAAATCAACTAATGTTAACCTGGGTTATTTTTCATATCTCATCAGTCTGTTTGTTAAACACCGTTCACAGTGTGCAGCGTTTTCAAAGTATATTGTACAGGACAATACAGCTGTAATTGTCCACACGTGTGAGTAACTGAGGCCATCAGATGGCGATCTCCACCCAGCCAAAGTTTCTCTGGTCAAACTTTACTTTTACTCTTTATTATTCGCTGTTGCACTGAAAGGGCCATTTTAACACCGATATTTTGGAGAACTAGTCCTTCACGAGGCCTGTGTGTGATGATATTAGGCTATTGATGATGAATTAAAAAAGCTCTTTCAGTCCTTCTGTTTGGAATAGTAGTTGTTTAACCCTTTGATATCCAGCTCTACACAGTACACACTCCCGAGTGTGTGACTGAGCCGGAATGCATTTGCATTTGTGCTGTTATAGTGATGAAAATAGCGTGTACACGTATTTGTACCAAAATACCATTTATATCCATATAGTTTGATGTTGAAGTGCTAATGCTTCTGAGGACACAGTGAGCGTATAACTTCATGAGACCTGCTTTATATTAAACAAACTCATTTGCATACCGTTTACACTGGCTTGCCCTCCTGTCAGACGTGTTTAAAGAGCCGTGTCCTTTTACAAAGTCTTGATGTTGGTTTGGGGTTCTACTAGAACAGTTTTTTATGTAAGCTTGTTTCCGCCACAGAATAAAAAATAAAAAGGTAATTGCGAATTTTATTTTTATTTTTTCTTGCAATTCTGACTTTTTATCTCAGAATGTGTGATATAAAGTCGCATTTTTGTGTTATAAAGTCAGAGATGTGAGATAAAAACTTGCAATTGCAAGAAATAAACTCGCAAACCAGACTTTTTTTCCCCAGAATTGCATGTTTATATCTCGCAATTCTGACTTTATAACATGCAATTCTGACTTTATATCAAGCAATTGTGAGAAAAAAAGTTGCAATTCTATTTTAAAATGTTTTATTCTGTAGCGGAAACAGGCTCCCATAGAGTTCCTGCTTGAATGTTGATTATTCCTCATATTCTCCATTGTTGCGGCTCCTCTCTTCCCAGTCTGTCAGTAACGCTCTGTTTACTTCCTGTCTCTATGAAGCCCCTCCTTCTGAAAAGCACACTGTGCTCTGGTTGGTCAGCTGGAGCAGTGTGTTGTGATTGGTCGAGTGCTTCAAGTGTGTTTGGGAAATGTCTTATTATTATTGTCTTAATTATTTAATCCTTTAGGCTGTAATATCTGTAAAGCCTTGGAACCTGTTTCAGAGTCTGTGTTCTCAAGCACCAAACTCTGTTCTCGTGCAAATGAACGGCCGGAACGCATTAAAAGTTTCTGTTTTCTGTTAGAACGGTGTCGTGTTAGCGGTCGCTAAGTTAATAACTGATGATCTTTACAACGGAAGTGAATCAATCAAAACTAACTTTATCTGGACAATAACTTTATTCTAGATCTGCTGTAAAGCCTAAACAATCTCTGTTACTGTAATCTCCTGTTATCACTGTAAAGCTGCTGTGAAACATCTATATTGTTAAAAGCGCTGTATAAATGAAGGAGACTTGACTTGTCTAAAGATGCTATACGTAACGGCAGAGCAAGTGACGCATATAAAAGTCCACATTAGGGTTAGGGTTAGCATCATTAGGTCTCAACATGAACCCGGCCGGAGCGTATATGATCCGAGTGACTCCTCATCCTTCACCCGGATCTCAGTCACTGAAGGGTTAATGAGGGTTAGTTAGTCATTATAGTTTGCATCAGATCCTTCAGGAAGAGCATTTGACTGGGATTTTACCATATTTTCAATGAGAGAACATCTAACAAAAGCAGTTTTGTACAAGAACACAGTCAGAGTGTTATCATGAATACAAGCGGTTGATCACCAGCATCCGGTTCTCTCCCAAACGGTGTTCCCAAGCTTTCCCTGTAGAGGCCAGTGACGGACAGAAGCAGGACTGATCCAGGAACTAGGGGTGTGCCATATCATACCGTCCACGATAATACCGGTATAAATTTTTACATGATAAAAAAATGGCATATCGCGATATCACTGATATAGCGACGCAATGACGTATGGCGCATTACGTTCCCTAGCACGCACAACAACAACACCTGTCTGAGCGCGAGAGCAGCAAGTCAGCCTCCAGTGACGATTTAGTAACGTTACCTAAATAGGAGCTACTTCAATAGTATTTTAATAATTCCCGCAGGTCTACCACTTATAATGCGGGAAATTCCCCTGCAAACATTGATTCACTTTAGCATGTACATTGTATGAGTAGCCTAAATGAATCCACACAGATTATAAAATCAAATCAATAATTTTGAAACTTTCTCCAAGACGCAATTTTACCAACCGCGTGAGTGTTCAGCAGTGCTGCGTCATTCTCTCTCTCGCTCTCAAAACGGGTTGCACAAGTCAATCGTCGATACCACACTCTTGTGTTTAGCAGTCAGGACATGATGGAATTGTCTTTTGTCACTTGCATCGTAACTAAAGTTTATCATTTTCACTTCTTTTTAAGTCTTATCAGTTTAAACATTTGCGATTTTAAACTATTCAGTACTCTCGCGCGCTCTCTGAAAGATGTTTACTCTGCGTGCGTGCATACAGTAAAGCCGTCTCACAAACAGCTCGCGAGTAAAAAAAGTTCTTTTTCGCGGATTATATCGCTTTAACGGGGGAAAAAACACGCAAAATTGTGTAAAAATTCCGGTCATGGTTAGTATATTCTTAAACAGTCGGTTATGTCTGAAATAAGCATAAAACGTGCATGACAGTGTGACAGACAGTATAATGAAAACAGTAATGGATCCGGGCACTAGCTCTAAAAGTGACAGCAGCCATATGTGTCTGTCATTAATGCTGTCGTCAAAACAACAAAAGATAGCTTTAATTGTAAGGAATCAGAATTAATAGCCTATGCATTTAATTTAGTCAGGACTCATAACTAGTGTTATTTTACATTTGATTACCTTATTCAGTTTCTGTAGTATTTCTGAATACTAGTGTTAGACCTACCCCAAAACTTTTCTCTTAATTTGTATTTTTATTATTTTGTATATATTTTTTGCTACTTTTTTCAATTTAATTCAAAGACTGAAATCAAGCTTCCTTGTGTTGTGTAAACTCTTAAAAACAAAATTACCCAATTGTAAAAACGCAATGAGTGAGCAAACATTTAGGTGAGATAAATGTAATAAAAAAAAAATGTCTACATTTTTTTTCTACATCGTCATAAATATCATTATCGCAAATATTCTTGAAATATCGTGATATAATTTTGAGGCTATATCGCCCACCCCTACCAGGAACTCGTTCTTCACCGAACGAGTTAGGGTTAGTGTTAGACTAGGACTTAGGACTGGGAGTTCAGCTGGAAGAGATGGATTTATATAACAGCATGTTGAGGTCCATATATGCATTAAAACACTGCATGATATCAGAGTTTTCAATGTGAATGTTTCAGTTCTGTGAATGTATTAAATCTAAATAGTGTATAAACCCAGTGAAGATTTACATTAAATGCTATCTCTGAATGTTCAAAATGTTCAGTGGAAAACGTTAAGGAAACATTACATTCCATCATTCTTCAAACATTGAGAACGTTACTTTTGAATGTTCTCTGAACGTTACTTTTGAATGTTCTCTGAATGTTACTTTTGAATGTTCTCTGAATGTTACTTTTGAATGTTCTCTGATCGTTACTTTTGAATGTTCTCTGATCGTTACTTTTG
This sequence comes from Abramis brama, assembly GCF_963993115.1. NCBI lineage: Eukaryota > Metazoa > Chordata > Actinopteri > Cypriniformes > Leuciscidae > Abramis > Abramis brama. The sequence continues at coordinate 45,397,856 of NC_139970.1, forward strand.
AATGTTCTCTGAACGTTACTTTTGAATGTTCTCTGATCGTTACTTTTGAATGTTCTCTGAACGTTACTTTTGAATGTTCTCTGAACGTTACTTTTGAATGTTCTCTGAACGTTACTTTTGAATGTTCTCTGAACGTTACTTTTGAATGTTCTCTGAACGTTACTTTTGAATGTTCTCTGAACGTTACTTTTGAATGTTCTCTGAACGTTACTTTTGAATGTTCTCTGAATGTTACTTTTGAATGTTCTCTGATCGTTACTTTTGAATGTTCTCTGAACGTTACTTTTGAATGTTCTCTGAACGTTACTTTTGAATGTTCTCTGAACGTTACTTTTGAATGTTCTCTGAACGTTACTTTTGAATGTTCTCTGATCGTTACTTTTGAATGTTCTCTGATCGTTACTTTTGAATGTTCTCTGAACGTTACTTTTGAATGTTCTCTGAACGTTACTTTTGAATGTTCTCTGAACGTTACTTTTGAATGTTCTCTGAACGTTACTTTTGAATGTTCTCTGATTGTTACTTTTGAATGTTCTCTGATTGTTACTTTTAGATGTTCTCTGATTGTTACTTTTGAATGTTCTCTAAATGTTCTGAAACAAGTAACATTTAAAAAACATCAAAGGAACGTCCAACTGAAGCATTTCAGAAAAGAAACGCTCAATGAACGATGTGTAAATAATGTTTTTGAGCTAATGTTGTGAGAACAGTATTAAAGACCTGATTAACATTATATTAATGTGATTACTGAAATAATGTCTGTTCATAACTCCTTGCCAGAACATTCCCTGTTATCTGTTAAGCTCAAAAAGAAGAGGATGATGAACAACAAGAAACTGCAGCAAACTTCTGGAAGTTTGTGTAAATAGATAAACATTTCAGTGGCATCTGCAGATCTCAGAGAGATCAATTCTGGATGACAGTTTTCTGAAATTCCACAAGAGGTCATGGGGTTCATGTTTTATTTAAATATCCCCAGCAGATCGTGACTGATATGCAGTTATTCCTTTCATTGCACTGTAATGATGTTGTTGAATGATGTGCGTTCAGGGCGTTTCTATGACGTATCACGCACGCTGTCCGTGGTAAAATAGCCTTTTCTCTCAGTCACTCACAACCCAAAAACTGTAGAGTGAAGAAGTTCATCTCTGAGGAGGATCTGTTTTCTCTCGGTCACTCACAACCCAAAAACTGTGCAGTGAAGAAGTTCATCTCTGAGGAGGATCTGTTTTCTCTCGGTCACTCACAACCCAAAAACTGTAGAGTGAAGAAGTTCATCTCTGAGGAGGATCTGTTTTCTCTCGGTCACTCACAACCCAAAAACTGTAGAGTGAAGAAGTTCATCTCTGAGGAGGATCTGTTTTCTCTCGGTCACTCACAACCCAAAAACTGTAGAGTGAAGAAGTTCATCAGCGGGAGCACGCGATGGTTCCCGCGCCAGGGTTTAATCACAGATAGAGTGTGTGTGTTTCCTTGCGGAGTAACGCAGGAGTAACGCATCAGATCCCACTGGAGGAGTAAAGCATCAGATCCCACTGTTACTCCCGCAGGAGTAAAGCAGGAGTAAAGCAGGAGTAAAGCATCAGATCACACTGGAGGAGTAACACAGGAGTAAAGCATCAGATCCCACTGGAGGAGTAAATCAGGAGTAAAGCATCAGATCCCACTGGAGGAGTAACGCAGGAGTAACGCAGGAGTAACGCAGGAGTAACGCAGGAGTAGCGCATCAGATCCCACTGGAGGAGTAAAGCAGGAGTAACGCAGTAGTAAATCAGGAGTAACGCAGTAGTAAATCAGGAGTAATGCAGGAGTAATGCAGGAGTAACGCAGTAGTAAATCAGGAGTAAAGCAGGAGTAACGCAGTAGTAAATCAGGAGTAATGCAGGAGTAATGCAGGAGTAATGCAGGAGTAATGCAGGAGTAATGCAGGAGTAACGCAGTAGTAAATCAGGAGTAATGCAGGAGTAACGCAGGAGTAAATCAGGAGTAACGCAGGAGTAAATCAGGAGTAACGCAGGAGTAAATCAGGAGTAACGCAGGAGTAAATCTGGAGTAACGCAGGAGTAAATCTGGAGTAACGCAGGAGTAAATCTGGAGTAATGCAGGAGTAACGCAATAGTAAATCAGGAGTAACGCAGGAGTAAATCAGGAGTAACGCAGTAGTAAATCAGGAGTAACGCAGTAGTAAATCAGGAGTAAGGCAGGAGTAACGCAGTTGTACCGCAGGAGTAACGCCGGAGTAAAGCATCAGATCCCACTGGAGGAGTTGGAGATGTTGGCGGTTCTGTGCACGCTCCTGGTCCTGCGCGCGCCCGTCGCCGCGGATGTGCAAGCGCTGAACTGCAGTCAGCTGAAGGACGCGTTCACGGCTCTGGGTTTGAGTCCTGTCAGCAGTTTTCCCGCCGAAGAAACATCAGGTACACGAGTTTAATCACACACCGCGAGTGAATGAAGGAGACGGGGCAAGTTGTCACAATCTGCATCTCAGTAACTGTCCTCCAGTCAGTGTATGCTGGTTTCACACTGTAACTGATTTAAATTACTAGAATGATATATTATTAATTCTGTTCTCCAGGCGAAGTTTACAGAATCATATATAACTGTTCAGTAACAAGTGAACACAATAAAACATTAATGTCACTGTACAACAAAGGCTGTGTGAGTGATTTTCATAAATATGATTATATGCATTTTCAGTTCATTGCACTGTACTGTCTTTCATGAATGATCTTGTTTCATAGTCGTTTTGTTGACATTCAACTGAAAAACCCATAATCGTTTGTGACAACTTACCCCGTATAGTGTGGCATATTGGTGGAAATGTTAGTTTGTGTAGATGGTGTTTCCCGCTGCAGTTCATAATATCATATCAACTCTGAGTTTGGCATCTCTATTGTCTAATAATGTGAATTTACAACTCATACTCTATATTATGTTCAACTCTCATGTTGTTTTACAAAAAGCTGCTGGATTTCAGTTTCAGTCTGTCAGGTTTATTTGAGCTGAAAATTACTGAAATACTGAGAAACATAAAGCGATCACTAGAGATGGACCAAAAATTGCTAACGAATCGTTAAAATCTCCCTCTCTAACTCAATATTTCTGAGCCTGCAAACTGCAGATTTGCTTCAGCGATCCTGTTTGAATCCATGAGACTTACAGGGAATAATGATATTATTTGCATATATTAGCAGACTTTCATGCACATCCTGGCCGTTTATATATAAATATAAGTAAGGCCTTTATTCATGACTCATGGCTATAATCGTAGGTCTGTTCTAAAGATGATAACTCAAGGCCGTCTCCTGGTAAAGGTCCCGATAAACATCAGTTTGTGGTTTGTAAGAAATGTGCGATGGACTGAAAGTGTGTCAGTGATGAAGGACCTGTGATTTCTGTGATTTAGAGTTTATGTGAATGTCACTTACAGTAAAACTGAACTTTTTAAGAAATTTCACTCAATTTATCTTCAATGTTTTAAAGTGAACCTGTTGTACGGAAGTTTGTTTGCCAAACATTTTCATTTTAAGTTTTATGCCTTGATTACCACCGTCTTTGACAATACATTTGCACAATAAATCATAAAGTACTTCATAGTGCCCTATTTTTGTAAAAATTGTAATAGATTAATAAATTGTTAAAGTTTAGACGTTCTTTTTGATTATCAAAATTTAAGAAAACCATTAAAATGGAATCCAGAAAAATAAAACGGCCCTAAAAATTTAATTTGTGTTAAACTTTTAATAAACCGTAGAATTTCAATTAATTAGAAATGCTTTTTGATTATTTCAATTTAATTTAACCATTACAATTGAATTGTAATTTGTGAGATGTATTTCCTCAGTGACGTGGATGCATGCGACGCCTGCTGTCCTCATTATATTGCAATAGTAAAGTTTGTTTATTTAATTAGTTTGCAATATTATTGCTTTAATTGCCATATGTTGCAATTCACCATATTTGGATTTGCTGATAAGAGGCCAGAGATCTCTTCAATTCTGTTCAATTTGAGTTTATTTCTATAGCGCTTTTCACATCTCATATTGCTTCAAAGCAGCTTTCAGTGTTACAGTGTCGGAAGTGTTCAGTTACAGTAACGCTCATATTATATACACCTATAATATAGTTCATATGACAGTATTATAAACAGGTATAATACAGTTATATTTTTCTGTTTTTACAACAGAAATGAACCATCACTGAACTTACTTAAGCTGGACTGTGACGCTATTTTCTTCTGGACACAAACTTTGTTGCATTATTTTCCTGTTATCTCTGTAAAGCTGCTTTGAAACACTC
>NC_139970.1:45407154-45412154 GCF_963993115.1 Abramis brama
TGCTGCGTTTTGGACCAGCTGTAGTTTGTTTATTAAGCGTGCAGGGCAACCACCCAGTAGAGCATTACAGTAATCTAGCCTTGAGGTCATGAACGCATGAACTAATTGTTCCGCATTTGTCAATGAGAGCATATGACATAATTTAGATATATTTTTAAGATGGAAAAATGCGGTTTTACAGATACTAGACACGTGACTTTCAAATGAAAGATTGGTATCAAAGAGCACACACACACACAGATCTCTCAGATCTATTGGTCAACGTCGATAAAGCATTAATTGTTGGAGATTTTAACATACACGTAGATAATTCAAATGATGCGTTAGGGGCTGCGTTTACAGATTTATTAAATTCCTTTGGGGTCAAGCAAAACGTCACTGGTCCCACTCATCGTCTAAATCATACACTCGATTTAATTATATCATATGGAACCGATCCAACCGATATAGATATCAAATGTCAATGGTCAAATGTCACTGACCATTACTTGGTAACTTGCATATTACGTACTGCTGTAATATGTCATGCTGCGCCGCGTTATCGACCAGGCAGATCAATCCTTCCATCCACCATAGATAATTTCTCAAATTGCTTATCTAATCTGTCTCAGCTGCTGCCTGAACCCAAACAAACAGATGAACTAGAAGAACTAACTAGCACTATGAGCACCATTCTCTCTAGAACACTGGATATTGTTGCACCCATTAAATTAAAAAAGGTCAGAGAGAAAAGTAAAGCACCATGGTACAACAATACTACGCATGTTCTAAAGAGAGAAACCCGTAATTTAGAGCGTAAATGGAAACAAACTAATTTAGAGGTCTTTAGAATCGCGTGGAAAGACAGTATGTCACGTTATAAAAAGGCCCTAAAAGCGGCCAGGGCTGAGCACCTCCGCAAACTAATAGAAAACAACCAAAACAATCCAAGGTTTTTATTTAACACCGTGGCTAGATTAACAAATAAACAGAAGTCACCTGAACAAAATATTCCGTTACAGTTTAGTAGTAATGATTTCATGAAGTTCTTCACTGAGAAAATAGAAAGCATCAGAACCACAATTGTAAACGTTCAATCTTCAATCGCGCCTTATAATTCAGCCTCAATTATCACCCCTCAAGAACAATTACAGTGCTTTACAACTATAGAACAAAAAGAGTTAAATAAACTTATCACTTCATCTAAAACAACAACATGTTTATTAGATCCTATACCCACTAAACTACTGAAAGAAGTGTTACCTGTAGTGGAAGAGCCTCTCCTCAATATTATTAACTCATCTTTATCTTTAGGTCATGTTCCAAGAACATTTAAACTGGCAGTTATAAAACCACTCATTAAGAAACCACAATTAGACCCGCATAATCTAGCAAATTATAGACCCATTTCAAATCTACCTTTTATGTCTAAAATACTAGAAAAAGTGGTGTCTGCTCAACTGGGCTCTTTCTTGCAAGAAAATGACATCTATGAAATGTTTCAGTCTGGATTCAGGCCGCACCATTGCACTGAAACTGCACTCGTTAAAATCACAAATGATTTACTTTTAGCATCTGACCAAGGCTGTATCTCAATACTAGTTTTACTGGATCTTAGTGCTGCGTTCGATACTATAGATCACACAATACTCTTAGATCGACTACAAAATTATACTGGTGTTCAAGGACAAGCATTAAGCTGGTTCTCTCACAATACAACTTTAACATAGTAGGATGTCCTGTTACTTTATCCTCTACAGTAAAAGACCTGGGTGTTATACTAGATTGCACCCTGTCTTTTGAAAATCATATTTCATATGTTACAAAAACAGCCTTTTTCCACCTTAGAAACATTGCTAAGCTACCTAACATGCTATCAGTTTCTGATGCAGAAAAGTTAGTTCATGCATTCATGACCTTGAGACTAGATTACTGTAATGCTTTATTAGCTGGTTGTCCTGCATCCTCAATAAACAAGCTACAGTTAGTCCAAAATGCAGCCGCTAGAGTTCTTACTAGATCAAGAAAATATGATCATATAACACCAATTTTATCATCACTGCATTGGTTACCTATAAAGTTCCGTATTAATTACAAGGTATTGCTACTGACTTATAAAGCCCTAAACGGCTTAGCTCCAGTCTATTTAACGGATCTTCTATCGCCCTATAATCCATCGCGCTCTTTAAGATCACTAAATTCGAGGCTTTTGGTCATACCTAGGATATCCAGATCCACCAAAGGAGGGAGAGCATTTTCACATTTAGTTCCAAAACTCTGGAATAGTCTTCCTGATACTGTTCGTTGCTCAGACTCGCTCTCCCAGTTTAAAACTAGATTAAAGACGCATCTCTTCAGCCAGGCATTCATATAATATTTTTAATCTTACAGTTCAAACTACAATCCGGCCTCTTGTTCATAAATGCCAGAGGAGAACTGGCCCCCGACTGAGCCTGGGTTCTCCCAAGCTTTTTTTTTTCTCCATTAGGTCTTTAAAAAACGTGTGACATTGCAAAGCCGTTTGTCTTTAAAGAAAGAAATAGTTTAGTTGTGCATTAAAATGATTTAAAAACTCTAGGCTGTTTTAGTTTCAGTAATCACAGCTTTGAAACCCATGTTTTGACAGTGTAAATCGACTGATCTGTGTTCTGGTGTTCACTGGCTGTAATGTTTTGCAGATTTCTTCCTGGAGCTGCTGGAGAGCACGGAGCGCTCCCTGAACGAGATGTTCCTGCGCACCTACGGGAAGCCGTACCTGCAGAACGCCGAGGTGTTCCAGAACCTGTTCTCTGAGCTGAGGAGATATTACACCGATGGAGGAGTCCATCTGGAGGAGATGCTGAGCGAGTTCTGGTCTCGTCTGCTGGAGCGCATGTTCCAGCTGCTCAACTCCCAGTATCTCCTCACTGAAGACTATCTGGAGTGTGTCGGGAAGCTCACGGAGAAGCTCAAGCCCTTCGGAGACGTTCCCAAGAAGATGAAGACTCAGGTGACGCGAGCGTTCGTCTCAGCGCGGGCTTTCGTCCAGGGACTCGCGGTCGGGCGGGACGTGGCCAACAGGGTGTCCGAGGTGTGTGTGTGTGTGTGTGTGTGTGTGTGTGAGAGAGGAGGGGAAAGCAACTGTTTATCCAGGTATAATCGATCAGATTCATCAATGGTCATGGTCATTTTGACCTGGATTTTTTGTCGCACTTGAACCACGAATACAAAAAAAAAATTTAATGGATTTGAGGAGTTTTGTGGTTGAAATTTTAAAAAGTAACAAATCAGGTCAATTTGATCCCATTAGGAATGAATAGAATGTGAGGAATGATTCAGAGGAATGTCCTTCAGTAAAGCGTCTGCTGATGAGTGTGTGTGTGTATGTCAGGTGGGCATGAGTGCAGTGTGTGTCAGTGGCTTCACACGGATGCTGTACTGCTCCCAGTGTTCGGCTCTGTCGTCTCTGAAGCCCTGCAGCGAATACTGTCTACACCTGATGAAGACCTGCCTAGCGGACCGGGCCGACCTGGACCCCGAGTGGAGCCGCTACACCGGTAAGAGCTCACACACACTCACTCACACTCACACACACACACACACACACCTGGAGCAGACCTGGACCCCGAGTGGAGCCGCTACACCAGTAAGAGCTCACACACACTCACTCACACTCACACACACACACACACACCTGGAGCAGACCTGGACCCCGAGTGGAGCCACTACACTGGTAAGAGCTCACACACACTCACACACACACACACTCACACACACACCTGGAGCAGACCTGGACCCCGAGTGGAGCCGCTACACCGGTAAGAGCTCACACACACTCACACACACTCTCACACACACACACACACACACACACACCTGGAGCAGACCTGGACCCCGAGTGGAGCCGCTACACCGGTAAGAGCTCACACACACTCACACACACACACCTGGAGCAGACCTAGACCCCGAGTAGAGCCGCTACACCGGTAAGAACTCACACACACTCACACACACACACCTGGAGCAGACCTGGACCCCGAGTGGAGCCACTACACCGGTAAGAGCTCACACACACTCACACACACACCTGGAGCAGACCTGGACCCCGAGTGGAGCCGCTACACCGGTTAGAGCTCACACACACTCACACACACACACACACACACACCTGGAGCAGACCTGGACCCCGAGTGGAGCCGCTACACCGGTAAGAGCTCACACACACTCACACACACTCACACACACACACACACACACACACACACACACACACACACACTCACACACACACCTGGAGCAGACCTGGACCCAGAGTGGAGCCGCTACACCGGTAAGAGCTCACACACACTCACACACACACACCTGGAGCAGACCTAGACCCCGAGTGGAGCCACTACACCGGTAAGAGCTCACACACACTCACACACACACACACACACACACACCTGGAGCTGGACCCCGAGTGGAGCCACTACACCGGTAAGAGCTCACACACACTCACACACACTCACACACACACACACACCTGGAGCAGACCTGGACCCCAAGTGGAGCCGCTACACCGGTAAGAGCTCACACACACTCACACACACACACACACACACACACACACACCTGGAGCAGACCTGGACCCCGTGTGGAGCTGCTACACCGGTAAGAGCTCACACACACTCACACACACACACACACACACACACCTGGAGCAGACCTGGACCCCGAGTGGAGCTGCTACACTGGTAAGAGCTCACACTCACACTCACACACACACACACACACACACAAACACAAACACACACACACCTGGAGCAGACCTGGACCCCGAGTGGAGCCACTACACCGGTAAGAGCTCACACACACTCACACACACACACACTCACACACACACCTGGAGCAGACCTGGACCCCGAATGGAGCCGCTACACCGGTAAGAGCTCACACACACTCACACACACACACACACACACACACACAAACACACACACCTGGAGCAGACCTGGACCCCGAGTGCAGCCACTACACCAGTAAGAGCTCACACACACACT
>NC_139970.1:45417154-45422154 GCF_963993115.1 Abramis brama
TTAGGAATCTCTCTCTCCCTGTATTCAGGCAGGTTTTGGGCAGTGCTTTGGTTTGGCTTTGGCATCTCGGGGCGTTTTTAACATTGCTTCGATACAGCGGTCTGTGCTGAAATGAGTTGCTGGAAGGGAAAGTCGGGTTAAATTCTGGTGTGACCCTGGTTGTGTTCGGGACACGGACTCTCAGTCATGTCCAGGGGAATTATTCTCAGTTCTCATTAAAGGTGACATATTATGCCCCTTTTCACAAGATATAATATAAATCTACGGTGTCCCCAGAATGTGTGTGAAATTTCAGCTCAAATTCCCCCAGATTATTTATTACAGCTTGTCAAATTTGCCCCTTTTTGGGTGTGAGCAAAAACACGCTGTTTTTGTGTGTGTCCCTTTAAATGCAAATGAGCTTTAGCTCCGCCTCCGTTCAGAAGAGGGCGGAGTCTTTACACGAGCTTCAGATACTCTGGCAATAACAGAACAGGCCAATCTCACTCATCCAGAATCCCAGAATCACCAGTAGCGAGTGCAGCCTTACGGAGAGACTCAGGAAGAGCTTCTGAATGTTAGTGGAGACATTTCTGTAGTTGTTGTGGAGTTACACTGATCATCTCATCATCATGTTGAACTTCTCCACAAGTGTCCACAGTTCCTGAGGTCTTTATAAGACAGCGGTGACATGTTCTGGTCAATAGTGTTCAGTGCTCGTCTGAGCTCAACCACAGAACAGCTTCAGGCTCTGCTGGATCTTTATCATTGCGTTAGAACTGGTCTCTGTTGTCGCTTGTGAAACCAAATGTCGGCTGGTGTGTGTAAACGTGCAGATTAAGGGCCGGTAATGTTATAATAAGATCCTCTTCATATGTCAGAAGGAGAGCGAAATCTGATCGGCTTATTTTATAACATGCTTGCAGAGAAAGACTCAGTAAAACAAAGATACTGGGTTTCACTTTTCATGTTTTCTGGGTTGGTAGAAGCACCAATTATAGCACTTACACACAGAGAAACTCAGATTTTCATGATATGTCCCCTTTAATAGAGTTCTTCCATAACCCAATGATCTGAACTGATGCACTTTTATCATGGATGGATGCACTTTTATGATGGACAGATGCACTTTTATCATGGATGGATGCACTTTTATGATGGACAGATGCACTTTTATGATGGATAGATGCACTTTTATGATGGATAGATGCACTTTTATGAAGGATAGATGCACTTTTATCATAGATAGATGCACTTTTATGAAGGATAGATGCACTTTTATCATGGATAGATGCACTTTTATGATGGATGGATGCACTTTGTTTCCACTAGAAACAAACCTTGTTGTATTATTTTAATTTAATACTGTAAAGCTGCTTTGTGAAAAGCGCTATACAAATATACTTGACTTGACTTGACTTTTATGATGGATATATACACTTTTATGATGGACAGATGCACTTTTATGATGGACAGATACACTTTTATGATGGACAGATGCACTTTTATGATGGACAGATGCACTTTTATGATGGATAGATGCACTTTTATGAAGGATAGATGCACTTTTATGATGGATGGATGCACTTTTATCATGGATGGATGCACTTTTATCATGGATGGATGCACTTTTATCATGGATAGATGCACTTTTATCATGGATAGATGCACTTTTATGATGGATGGATGCACTTTTATCATGGATGGATGCACTTTTATGAAGGATAGATGCACTTTTATCATGGATAGATGCACTTTTATCATGGATGGATGCACTTTGTTTCCACTAGAAACAGACCTTGTTGTATTTTTTTAATTTAATACTGTAAAGCTGCTTTGATACAATCTGTATTGTGAAAAGCGCTATACAAATATACTTGACTTGACTTGACTTTTATGATGGATATATACACTTTTATGATGATAGATGCACTTTTATGATGATAGATGCACTTTTATCATGGATGGATACACTTTTATGATGGATGGATACACTTTTATGATGGATAGATGCACTTTTATGATGATAGATGCACTTTTATGATGATAGATGCACTTTTATGATGGATGGATACACTTTTATGTTGGACAGATGCACTTTTATGATGGATAGATGCACTTTTATGATGATAGATGCACTTTTATGATGATAGATGCACTTTTATCATGGATGGATACACTTTTATGATGGATGGATACACTTTTATGATGGATAGATGCACTTTTATGTTGGACAGATGCACTTTTATGATGGATATATACACTTTTATGTTGGACAGATGCACTTTTATGATGGATATATACACTTTTATGTTGGACAGATGCACTTTTATGATGGACAGATGCACTTTTATGATGGATAGATGCACTTTTATGATGATAGATGCACTTTTATCATGGATGGATACAATTTTATGATGGATGGATACACTTTTATGATGGATAGATGCACTTTTATGATGGACAGATGCACTTTTATCATGGATAGATGCACTTTTATGATGGACAAGTCAAGTCAAGTCAAGTCACCTTTATTTATATAGCGCTTTTTACAATACAGATTGTATCAAAGCAGCTTCACATTGATAACATGAAAATAATACAACAAAGTTTGTTTCTAGAACAAAATTGCGTCATCGTCCACCCTATATAAAGTAGATCAATAATATTGTTGAATATTAAATGTCCCCAACTAAGCAAGCCAAAAGCCAAGGCAACAGTGGCAAGGAACCAAAACTCCATCAGTGAAAGAATGGATAAAAAACCTCGGGAGAACCCAGACTCAGTTCCTCAGTTCTCCTCTGGCCAACGAGCGAACAGTGTATGATTATGATCCAGGCAGCATTACAGGTCAGAGGTCAGATTGGCCGTGTCGATGAGGCCTTCACAGGGCTGATGAGGCTGGCACTTCAGGGATGCGTCATGGTTGGGTTCAGGTGCAGATCCACCATCTGATCTGGATACGGCCGGGATCCACCTCACTTCAGTAAACGGAGAGACTGGTTGACACTTCAGTACTGCGTTGTCGTTGCGTCCAGGCGCTGGTCCTTCATCAGATCTGGATGCGGCCTGGATCCGGCGACAGATGCACTTTTATGATGGACAGATGCACTTTTATCATGGATAGATGTACTTTTATGATGGACAGATGCACTTTTATCATGGATAGATGTACTTTTATGATGGACAGATGCACTCTTATGATGGACAGATATACGCTTTTATGATGGACAGATACGCTTTTATGATGGACAGACGCACTTTTATGATGGACAGATACGCTTTTATGATGGACAGATACGCTTTTATGATGGACAGATGCACTCTTATGATGGACAGACACACTTTTATGATGGACAGATGCACTTTTATGATGGATAGATGCACTCTTATGATGGACAGATACGCTTTTATGATGGACAGATGCACTTTTATCATGGATAGATGCACTTTTATGATGGACAGATGCACTTTTATGATGGACAGATGCACTTTTATGATGGATAGATGCACTTTTATGATGGATAGATGCACTTTTATGATGGACAGATGCACTTTTATGATGGATAGATGCACTTTTATGATGGACAGATGCACTTTTATGATGGACAGATGCACTTTTATGATGGACAGATGCACTTTTATGATGGACAGATGCACTTTTATGATGGACAGATGCACTTTTATGATGGACAGATGCACTTTTATTTTTGCATTCGTCTGAAAGAAGACTGTCATATACACCTAGGATGGCTTGAGGGTGAGTAAATCATGGGCTAATTTTCATTTTTTGGGTTAACTATCCCTTGAAGTGAAAGCTTCTGTGAAGGTGATGAGGAAACTCCTGCTGGGTTTCTGTGTAGCTGTTGACTGGTTCCCAGTGGAGCCGTGTTGTCTGGCCAGTGTGTTATTAAAGCGGTGTATGCCAGCTCTCCACATCATGTTCAGAGGTTTCTGTGGCGCTCGGGTCTTCAGTCCACGCCTGCAGGGGAAAATGCATGTTGACATGACAGAAATGTATTCCTCCTCCATATTTGTGGACGGATCTGTTGCCACACCCGCGCCAGCCGACATTATTACGCCTGTGGATGTATTAGAGGCGTTATGTGCATCCATCCACAATCAGCTTATTTTATTAACCTGGAACTGGACAAATATCTTCATGGTTAAGTAAAAACATCAAATGGTAATAATGGTAACTCTTCACAATAACGTTTCAGTAGTTAACATGAACTAAGAATGAACAATACTTCCACAGCATTTATTAATCTTAATTATCTTAATATTAATGCTTTGGGTTTATCAGCACCAAGTCCAAGCCTATTCATTTACACACACAATGTAATATCAAATTTAGCACAGTACATTTTTTGTTAACCTTTTATCATATGATTTGGAGTATCGCAATAATATCGAGTTCAGTATCGTGATATTTATCGAATGTATCGACACAAGGGTATCGTTACACCCCTGTTAAATAATGTTAACAAGTAAGACCTCATTGTAAACCGTTACTGTAATAATGATATATATATATATAAATCTCTGTGTGTGTTGGACAGATGCCATGTTACTGGTGACGGAGCGGCTCGAGGGACCGTTCAACATCGAGTCTGTGATGGAGCCCATCGACGTGAAGATCTCTGAAGCCATCATGAACATGCAGGAGAACAGCATGCAGATCTCCTATCAGGTTATCATCTTCTCATGCATCCATAATGCAGATCTCCTATCAGGTTATCATCTTCTCATGCATCCATAATGCAGATCTCCTATCAGGTTATCATCTTCTCATGCATCCATAATGCAGATCTCCTATCAGGTTATCATCTTCTCATGCATCCACAGTCATGTTCTGAGATCATGAGCAAGCCCAGCACGTGTCCTCCACTGCACACGGACCAAACCTCAGCCCTCGCTTCAGGGTATTTATAACAGCATAGTTGCGGATGGTCAGATATTTGCAGTTCGCTGTTCAGCACTAAAGCATGCGTGCGCTCTCAGTCCACCACTAATCACAG
>NC_139970.1:45429654-45474654 GCF_963993115.1 Abramis brama
TGTGCCTAAAAGAAAGATTTTTTTTTTATCAGAACAAATTGTAAAAAATCCTTTGGATTATTTTGAAGATTCTGGATCTTATGCTGTAGAATCACAGTAATACTGTAACAATATAAACCTTAATCAGAGATTAGGCTCTAAATGAGTTTAATGATTTAGGTCAAATGATAATTATGTTAAAACATAACCAACACCTGATCACCGTTTCTCTTTGTTCCTCTGGCAGTTTTAACTCAGTTACAGCAGACAAACTAACTCTAACATTAATAGTTCAAGGGTCAAGAGCCCAACTAAAGCACACACTGATCACCATAATGGTGACTTACAATTGTGATTTTCTCCTTTGGTGATTCTGCTTGTTATCATCAGGTGTCTTCAGTAATGCTCAATCATCACTCAATTAATCACTTAATGATCTCATTATCTTTAACACTGCTTCAGTGTTAAACACTCTTGAGTGTGGAGTCAGTCTCCCAGGAGAGTTCGTTTAACACTGGAGTTTCTGTTTAAGAAGTCAACGCTTTTAATCATCAAGGACGCATTAAACTCATCAGTGACAGTAAAGACATTTATAATGTTACAAAAGATTCTGTTTCAAATAAATGCTGTTCTTTTGAACTTTCTATTCATCAAAGAATCCTGAAAAATGAAATTGATCACAGTTTCCACAGAAATATGAACTGTTTTCAACACTGATAATAATCATAAATGTTTCCTGATCATCAGATCATCATATTAGAGTGATTTCTGAAGGATCATGTGACACTGAAGACTGGAGTAATGATGCTGAAAATTCAGCTTTGATCACAGGAATAAATTACACTTTACTATATATTCACAGAGAAAACAGATGATTTACACTGGAATAATATTTCACTGTTTTTAACATTATAAAAGTCTTTATTGTCACTTTTAATAATTTTAATACGTTTTTGCATGACTAAAAATTATTATTTCTTTCTTTCATCTAGTTCGGCCATTCCCAAACTGTGGTCCGCGGACCACTAGTGGTCCGTGAGGGTACTGCAGGTGGTCCGTGGAAAGGCAAAATAAAATATAAAATAATATTTTTTTGCCTTCATTTTACCAGGAAATTCCCATTAAAAAAGTAAAAAGAATATGTAGGCCTATATTGATATACAATTTAAATTAAATTGTCAAGTTATTGTGTGATTACTCAAATAGGCTAGTGGCGCTCGGCCGTGACGTTCAAGTTCAGTGCCGTTAGAACCACAACATGGATCGGTGGATAACAACAGTTCTCTGAAGAGAAAAGGGCAGAGGCAAATATGTTCTCATTATCACATCACACACATAGCCTTTAGTTTATAGGCAGTTTATGAAACAAAATGTTTATAAATGGAATGAATAAGGCCTGTTATTATGTTAATTTCCAGTTAGTTTCTTGATCTCGCGTTTCTGAAATGTTTTGCGGATGTGCTTGTTAAGTGAACAAACTCAAGCCTAACGTTACTTTTTGAGGACTTGTAAAACTCTGAAGATTAATAATCCCCTAAAATCACCAAAGGTTTTGAAATGTTGACTATATCCAAGTGTTCTTATTACTACTGTATAGATTTAATACTCCATTGCTATGGAAATAAATAAATAAATAAATAAATAAATAAAATATGTGGCAACCGTTGTGAGCAGTAAACTTTCTTTTAACAAGCCGTATATACTGATGTGATGACCAGTTATAGTTTTAGTGCTAGTAAGCCTATTTAGAGGTGCGGATTAATTCAGGTATGTGTAGACATATTTTATTATGTGTATTATGAGGTGGTCCGCGAAAATTCTTGATTACAAATAGTGGTCCACACACCCAAAAAGTTTGAAAACCCCTGATCTAGTTAGTTCCAGCTAGTTGATCTAGTTAGTCGTTGTGTCTCTGTGACCCTTAATGGCATCAACACTATCCAGGTGAAATTAATAAACCATAATCAGTGTGTTCTCAGAGTTTATTAATGCATGTATTTCTTCCTCCTGTTTTAAACGCTTGCCAGAGGATTGTGTGGAAACTCATGCAACACAGTGTAAGAGTTGCTCAGTGTTTATTCTCCTGCACACACACACACACACACACACACACACACACACTCTCTTATACTGTAAGAGCAGCGTCTCCAGTGTGTTTCAGATCTGAGTCTCGTCTGGTCATTTATAAAGTATTTAATCAACTAATCAAATCAAATCAAATCAAGTATATTTGTATAGCGCTTTTCACAATACAGATTGTATCAAAGCAGCTTCACAGTATTAAATTAAAATAAAATAATACAAGGTTTGTTTCTAGTGGAATTTATTGATTGATAGAATAAAATTAAATATCCCCAAAATATCCCCGACTGAGCAAGCCAAAGGCAACAGTGGCAAGGAACCGAAAAAACTGTGACCTAATGGTGACCTAAAACTCCATCAGGTGACCTAATGGAGAAAAAAAAAAAAAACCTTGGGAGAACCCAGGCTCAGTCGGGGGCCAGTTCTCCTCTGGCATTTATGAACTAGAGGCCGGATTGTAGTTTGAACTGTAAGATTAACAATATTATATGAATGCCTGGCCGAAAATATGCGTCTTTAATCTAGTTTTAAACTGGGAGAGCGAGTCCGAGCAACGAACAGTATCAGGAAGACTATTCCAGAGTTTTGGAGCTAAATGTGAAAATGCTCTCCCTCCTTTGGTGGATCTGGATATCCTAGGTATAACCAAAAGCCTCGAATTTATTGATCTTAAAGAGCGCGATGGATTATAGGGCGATAGAAGATCCGTTAAATAGACTGGAGCTAAGCCGTTTAGGGCTTTATAAGTCAGTAGCAATACCTTATAATTAATACGGAACTTTATAGGTAACCAATGTAGTGATGATAAAATTGGTGTTATATGATCATATTTTCTTGATCTAGTAAGAACTCTAGCGGCGGCATTTTGGACTAACTGTAGCTTGTTTATTGAGGATGCAGGACAACCAGCTAATAAAGCATTACAGTAATCTAGTCTCGAGGTCATGAATGCATGAACTAACTTTTCTGCATCAGAAACTGATAGCATGTTACGTAGCTTAGCAATGTTTCTAAGGTGGAAAAAGGCTGTTTTTGTAACATACGAAATATGATTTTCAAAAGACAGGTTACAATCTAGTATAACACCCAGGTCTTTTACTGTAGAGGATAAAGTAACAGGACATCCTACGATGTCAAAGTTGTATTGTGAGAGGTTCTGTGGGCGGTTTTTTGAACCGATAAGTATTACCTCTGTCTTGTCTGGATTTAATAATAGAAAATTATGCGTCATCCAATCTTTTATATCTTTAACACACTCTGTCAATTTGGATAATTTAGCATTTTCATCCGGCCGTGATGAAATATATATTTGAGTGTCATCAGCATAACAACGGAAACTAATTCCATGTTTCCTTATAATATTTCCAAGTGGCATCATATATATTGAGAATAATAGAGGGTCCAACACAGATCCCTGCGGCACTCCATAGTTTACTGGAGTTATGATCGATTTTTCTCCATTTAAATAGACAAAATGGTAGCGGTCAGATAAGTATGATCTAAACCAGCTTAATGCTTGTCCTTGAACACCAGTATAATTTTGTAGTCGATCTAAGAGTATTGTGTGATCTATAGTATCGAACGCAGCACTTAGATCAAGTAAAACTAGTATTGAGATACAGCCTTGGTCAGAAGCTAAAAGTAAATCATTTGTGATTTTAACGAGCGCAGTTTCAGTGCTATGATGCGGCCTGAATCCAGACTGAAACTTTTCATAGATATAATTTTCTTGCAAGAAAGAGCCCAGTTGAGCAAACACAACTTTTTCTAGTATTTTAGACATAAATGGAAGATTTGAAATGGGTCTATAATTTGCTAGATTATTATGATCTAATTGTGGTTTCTTAATGAGAGGTTTTATAACTGCCAGTTTAAATGTTCTTGGAACATGACCAAAAGATAAAGATGAGTTAATAATATTGAGGAGAGGCTCTTCCACTACAGGTAACACTTCTTTCAGTAGTTTAGTTGGTATAGGATCTAATAAACATGTTGTTGTTTTAGATGAAGTGATAAGTTTATTTAACTCTTTTTGTTCTATAGTTGTAAAGCATTGTAATTGTTCTTGAGGGGTGATAATTGAGGCTGAATTATAAGGCGCGATTGAAGATTGAACGTTTACAATTGTGGTTCTGATGTTTTCTATTTTCTCAGTGAAGAAGTTAATGAAATCATTACTACTAAACTGTAACGGGATATTTTGTTCAGGTGACTTCTGTTTATTTGTTAGTCTAGCCACGGTGTTAAATAAAAACCTAGGATTGTTTTGGTTATTTTCTATTAGTTTGCGGAGGTGCTCAGCCCTGGCCGCTTTTAGGGTCTTTTTATAACGTGACATACTGTCTTTCCACGCGATTCTAAAGACCTCTAAATTAGTTTGTTTCCATTTACGCTCTAAATTACGGGTTTCTCTCTTTAGAACATGCGTAGTATTATTGTACCATGGTGCTTTAATTTTCTCTCTGACCTTTTTTAATTTAATGGGTGCAACAACATCCAATGTTCTAGAGAGAATGGTGCTCATAGTGCTAGTTAGTTCATCTAGTTCATCTGTTTGTTTGGGTTCAGGCAGCAGCTGAGACAGATTAGATAAGCAATTTGAGAAATTATCTATGGTGGATGGAAGGATTGTTCTGCCTGGTCGATAACGCGGCGCAGCATGACATATTACAGCAGTACGTAGTATGCAAGTTACCAAAGGTTTTGAAATGTTGACTATATCCAAGTGTTCTTATTACTACTGTATAGATTTAATACTCCATTGCTATGGAAATAAATAAATAAATAAATAAATAAATAAAATATGTGGCAACCGTTGTGAGCAGTAAACTTTCTTTTAACAAGCCGTATATACTGATGTGATGACCAGTTATAGTTTTAGTGCTAGTAAGCCTATTTAGAGGTGCGGATTAATTCAGGTATGTGTAGACATATTTTATTATGTGTATTATGAGGTGGTCCGCGAAAATTCTTGATTACAAATAGTGGTCCACACACCCAAAAAGTTTTAAAACCCCTGATCTAGTTAGTTCCAGCTAGTTGATCTAGTTAGTCGTTGTGTCTCTGTGACCCTTAATGGCATCAACACTATCCAGGTGAAATTAATAAACCATAATCAGTGTGTTCTCAGAGTTTATTAATGCATGTATTTCTTCCTCCTGTTTTAAACGCTTGCCAGAGGATTGTGTGGAAACTCATGCAACACAGTGTAAGAGTTGCTCAGTGTTTATTCTCCTGCACACACACACACACACACACACACACACACACACTCTCTTATACTGTAAGAGCAGCGTCTCCAGTGTGTTTCAGATCTGAGTCTCGTCTGGTCATTTATAAAGTATTTAATCAACTAATCAAATCAAATCAAATCAAGTATATTTGTATAGCGCTTTTCACAATACAGATTGTATCAAAGCAGCTTCACAGTATTAAATTAAAATAAAATAATACAAGGTTTGTTTCTAGTGGAATTTATTGATTGATAGAATAAAATTAAATATCCCCAAAATATCCCCGACTGAGCAAGCCAAAGGCAACAGTGGCAAGGAACCGAAAAAACTGTGACCTAATGGTGACCTAAAACTCCATCAGGTGACCTAATGGAGAAAAAAAAAAAAAACCTTGGGAGAACCCAGGCTCAGTCGGGGGCCAGTTCTCCTCTGGCATTTATGAACTAGAGGCCGGATTGTAGTTTGAACTGTAAGATTAACAATATTATATGAATGCCTGGCCGAAAATATGCGTCTTTAATCTAGTTTTAAACTGGGAGAGCGAGTCCGAGCAACGAACAGTATCAGGAAGACTATTCCAGAGTTTTGGAGCTAAATGTGAAAATGCTCTCCCTCCTTTGGTGGATCTGGATATCCTAGGTATAACCAAAAGCCTCGAATTTATTGATCTTAAAGAGCGCGATGGATTATAGGGCGATAGAAGATCCGTTAAATAGACTGGAGCTAAGCCGTTTAGGGCTTTATAAGTCAGTAGCAATACCTTATAATTAATACGGAACTTTATAGGTAACCAATGTAGTGATGATAAAATTGGTGTTATATGATCATATTTTCTTGATCTAGTAAGAACTCTAGCGGCGGCATTTTGGACTAACTGTAGCTTGTTTATTGAGGATGCAGGACAACCAGCTAATAAAGCATTACAGTAATCTAGTCTCGAGGTCATGAATGCATGAACTAACTTTTCTGCATCAGAAACTGATAGCATGTTACGTAGCTTAGCAATGTTTCTAAGGTGGAAAAAGGCTGTTTTTGTAACATACGAAATATGATTTTCAAAAGACAGGTTACAATCTAGTATAACACCCAGGTCTTTTACTGTAGAGGATAAAGTAACAGGACATCCTACGATGTCAAAGTTGTATTGTGAGAGGTTCTGTGGGCGGTTTTTTGAACCGATAAGTATTACCTCTGTCTTGTCTGGATTTAATAATAGAAAATTATGCGTCATCCAATCTTTTATATCTTTAACACACTCTGTCAATTTGGATAATTTAGCATTTTCATCCGGCCGTGATGAAATATATATTTGAGTGTCATCAGCATAACAACGGAAACTAATTCCATGTTTCCTTATAATATTTCCAAGTGGCATCATATATATTGAGAATAATAGAGGGTCCAACACAGATCCCTGCGGCACTCCATAGTTTACTGGAGTTATGATCGATTTTTCTCCATTTAAATAGACAAAATGGTAGCGGTCAGATAAGTATGATCTAAACCAGCTTAATGCTTGTCCTTGAACACCAGTATAATTTTGTAGTCGATCTAAGAGTATTGTGTGATCTATAGTATCGAACGCAGCACTTAGATCAAGTAAAACTAGTATTGAGATACAGCCTTGGTCAGAAGCTAAAAGTAAATCATTTGTGATTTTAACAAGCGCAGTTTCAGTGCTATGATGCGGCCTGAATCCAGACTGAAACTTTTCATAGATATAATTTTCTTGCAAGAAAGAGCCCAGTTGAGCAAACACAACTTTTTCTAGTATTTTAGACATAAATGGAAGATTTGAAATGGGTCTATAATTTGCTAGATTATTATGATCTAATTGTGGTTTCTTAATGAGAGGTTTTATAACTGCCAGTTTAAATGTTCTTGGAACATGACCAAAAGATAAAGATGAGTTAATAATATTGAGGAGAGGCTCTTCCACTACAGGTAACACTTCTTTCAGTAGTTTAGTTGGTATAGGATCTAATAAACATGTTGTTGTTTTAGATGAAGTGATAAGTTTATTTAACTCTTTTTGTTCTATAGTTGTAAAGCATTGTAATTGTTCTTGAGGGGTGATAATTGAGGCTGAATTATAAGGCGCGATTGAAGATTGAACGTTTACAATTGTGGTTCTGATGTTTTCTATTTTCTCAGTGAAGAAGTTAATGAAATCATTACTACTAAACTGTAACGGGATATTTTGTTCAGGTGACTTCTGTTTATTTGTTAGTCTAGCCACGGTGTTAAATAAAAACCTAGGATTGTTTTGGTTATTTTCTATTAGTTTGCGGAGGTGCTCAGCCCTGGCCGCTTTTAGGGTCTTTTTATAACGTGACATACTGTCTTTCCACGCGATTCTAAAGACCTCTAAATTAGTTTGTTTCCATTTACGCTCTAAATTACGGGTTTCTCTCTTTAGAACATGCGTAGTATTATTGTACCATGGTGCTTTAATTTTCTCTCTGACCTTTTTTAATTTAATGGGTGCAACAACATCCAATGTTCTAGAGAGAATGGTGCTCATAGTGCTAGTTAGTTCATCTAGTTCATCTGTTTGTTTGGGTTCAGGCAGCAGCTGAGACAGATTAGATAAGCAATTTGAGAAATTATCTATGGTGGATGGAAGGATTGTTCTGCCTGGTCGATAACGCGGCGCAGCATGACATATTACAGCAGTACGTAGTATGCAAGTTACCAAGTAATGGTCAGTGACATCATCACTTTGTGGAATGATATCTATATCGGTTGGATCGGTTCCATACGATATAATTAAATCGAGTGTGTGATTAAGACGATGAGTTGGTCCGATGACGTTTTGCTTGACCCCAAAGGAATTTAATAAATCTGTAAACGCAGCCCCTAACGCATCATTTGAATTATCTACGTGTATGTTAAAATCTCCAACAATTAATGCTTTATCTACATTGACCAATAGATCTGAGAGAAAATCTACAAACTCTTTTAGGAAATCAGCGTAAGGCCCAGGCGGTCTATATATGGTAGCCAAGGCTAGAGATAATATGGATTTTTTTCTAACATCTAAGAGCGTAACATTTAGTACAAGTACTTCAAACGAAATAAACTTATAACCTGTTTTCTGAGTAACATTGAGAATATCTCTATAGATTGTTGCAACACCGCCGCCACGACCAATCAGACGGGGTTCATGCTTATAGGAGTATCCAGATGGAGTAGACTCATTTAGACCGAAATAATCATTTGGTTTAAGCCAGGTTTCAGTAAGGCAAAGTACATCGAAGCTATTATCTGTGACTATTTCATTTACAATAACTGCCTTAGGTGTGAGTGATCTAATGTTTAGAAGACCTAGCTTTAAAAATTGTTTTTGTTTACTAATAGCAACATTTTCTGTTTTAATAACAATTAGATTTTTCCTAGATCCTGCAGTAGAATTATTATTTGATCTCACTAAACGAGGAATAGACACAGTTTCTATGCAATGTTCTACACTAGTATTTATATCATTTAAATTGGTGCAGGAGAGACTATGATTTGGACTTTTGGTTACTAGTCATTTAATGGTATTTAACATTTTGGAGATGTTATCCGACAGAAGATCCACTCCGAATCTGCTTGGGTGTAAGCCATCGGCACGGAAAAGCCTAGGACGCTCCCAAAACAGATTCCAATTATTTACAAAGAGCAGTTTCTGCTCATTGCACCATGACATTAACCATTCATTTAGCACGAATAGTCTACTAAACTTTTCATGTCCTAGTCGGTACGTGGGAAGCGGTCCTGACACTATGATCGTTATTTCAGGCGATGTGCTGCGTACCGTATCGATCAGATTCCTGAAGTCTTTCTTCAGAACCTCCGTCTGGCGCAGCCTGATGTCGTTCACTCCCGCGTGCAGGACCACAGTTCCGACGCGCTCGTCACCGTTCAGAATCTCGAGAACGCGAGCAGCGATTTCAGAAACACGAGCACCAGGAAAGCAGTGATTGTGCACCTTACTTTTACCTAACGTAGCGTGTACGTGCCGAACGATGGAATCGCCGATGATCACAGCATCGCGTTCGGTTTCGCGAAGAGGGGAGAAGCGGTTCTGTGTGGATAACTGGAAAACCGGGAGGGTCGGAGAGAGTCTTCTTGGTCTAGACCTGACTCGCGTCTTCCGCTGCGGAACCATCCAGGCTTCGTGGTGGCGTGTTGGAGCCGGAGTGAACGAGACCATGGCTGATCGCGACCTCGGCGCTCGGGACCGATGCTGAGTAACGCACGGAGTAGACGAGGTCGGAGTCAGCGGGTTAGTAACGTTAATCACTGATTTGTGTGCATCGGCGCGTGATGTTTCAAGAGCTAACCGCCGGTCTATCAGCTCGGCCTGTCTCACTAAAAGGTCGTGGATCTGTTTCTCAACAGCTTCCAGCTCAGACTGCAATGCGTGCAGCTCAAATGTGTCCTCACCTGCACCAAAGGGTAGACTACTTACATCTGATATATTCGCCATGTTTGTTTGTAAGTGAGTGTGGAGAAGACGCGTTCAGCCGTGATCCACGGACGTAACCTATAAGAGTATCCGGCGTTGGATCACTAATGGCGCGTTTCCACCGAGCGGTACGGTACGGTACGGTACGGGTCGGTACCCTTTTATTTGCGTTTCCACTGCCAAAAGTTGAGAATGGTACCAAAAAGCCGAACCGTACCGTACCACTTTTTGGGTACCCTTCCGTTGGGGTACCTAGCACAGTGGTACGGTACTAAAAGGTGGAGCTAGACTCACTGCAGGACGTTGATTGGTTGACAGAGAATCGTCACTTGCGCGTGCTACGAGGGGAATGACAACATAAGAAGCGCCATTTTTTTATATACAGTTTAATATAATATACTGTTACTGTGTCACGAAATGTAATTTTAAGAGTTTTTCAGGCGAGAATGTAGTTGTTTAAAGCTCTAATCTGTGGTTTATTTATAAAGATGATTTGTTTTTCCCCGGTTGTGAGATCCATGCGATCAGCGGGCGCTCGGCGCTCATGTTTCCCGGCTGGATGAGCCTTTCCTCGGCTAAGTTAGTTCTTCTGACGTTCGCCGATGACTCCGACGGTAGTGGTTAAACATGAGATATAATTCGTCTTGTGCAGACCTAACGGGCGATCTTTGGTCTCGTGAATATATAATTCATTCCCTGTCAATCGTTTTGACTGAGGGCTAAGTTTAGTTTCATATTATAGGCTATTTGTATTTAACTTTACTGTTGTAATGTTAGACTAGCGCAGCATTTGGACATTTGACTGAATTGTTTGCTTTATTTCTTATTGTATAGCTTCTTGTACCTTTTACTTAAACTTTTATATTGGCTATTATTTATAAAACTGAAATTTTACAAAAAGAAATATGGTTTCTTGTCATTTTCTTATTACAAGATTATCACTGATGTTTATTGCAACATTTGTACAAATGCATATATTGCCTGTAATGTGTAATTTTTTTTATTATTTAAACGAAAAGAGGTAACGTTAGGGTTGTGTTTTAAATCGTTTTGTTATAAATAGAATAACGTATAACGTGCAGTGAATAATCAATATGCGTTGCGCATGAACCACATTTGTGTCCCTATAATGTTTAATTTATTTAAATGAAAACGAAAAGAGGCAGAGTAGTGTTTTATAACATATTTCGTTTTATTGTTGCTTAAATTTGTACATACAGAGTAACAGAGATAACCGGAGTAGCAGAGCGAGCTGAGTGACGCTTTTAAGAGCGCGCTGTACCATGTGCATGTAGGAGTGAGTCGCACATGGCAAGTACAAACTTTGCGTACTTAATATTGAGAAAAGCCTAATGTCGGCGCTTGTCTTCTTGTGACAAACATGTCGAGGAGCAAGAACAAGATCTGCTGTATGTCATCCATTGTAGTTTACTATGTTCTTCTTCGCGCGAAAATTACGTCGATCGAAACACCACGCCTATCAAGTAAGGGTACTGTTGGCAGTGGAAACGCTAGCCAGATCATGGTTAACAGACCCGAACCGTACCGTACTGTACCGTACCGTACTGTACTGCTCAGTGGAAACGAGCCATAATAGGCTAGAGACGCGTCTGCTCAACAGTCCGCGTTGTAACTATGAGGTTTGAGCAGTAGTGCTTCTCAGTGAGGAAAAGTAGAAAATGTTCGTTGTAAGTGAGTTTAAAGGGAAAAATCAAGAATTATAAATCAAATCGATAGAGCTCCAAAGACAACAACGCGTTCAGACGCGACGCATGCGCATTCTAGTCAGAAGTATCTCTAATATTTATTAGATTATCTTAGTCGCCCTTGTGTTTGTTATGTTCAGGTCTCGTTGATGAAGTATATTTTTATAGAAATCATTGAACAATGAATTGAATCCAAGACTTTTATGTTAAAATGTTTGAACAACTGATTTCCATAGAAATGTGTTGCGGTCGCGTCTCATTTGGTGCAACTAATGCCATAATATGCATGTTATTTTTATGATGCTTTTAGCATACACTTCAAATAGCCTATATTATTAAAATGCTAGTGGCTTAAAATAGTTTTTTTTTCATGGAACACAGAATGAAAGTCGTTCATCCTTTTTTTCTAGCCATGTTTTTATTTACTCGTTATACATGCGTGAGTATAATTATCACTTTCGAGACTTACCACACAAACTAAACACACGAGGTCAGATTTGTTTGGATTGTGTTTATTTAAAGGCGTATTCTGTGCTTTGCTGATTGCAGCCTGACAAACAGAGACTAACCAAACATCCATCCCGTGTTTCATGAGTTCGGCCTGTGGACCCGCTCCTGAAGCGCTGCATGTGTTAAACACATCATATACTGTATATATATATATACATTTCTTCAGTTTATATGAATATTTCTTTTTGTCAGAATGGCCGTCAGTGGAACGGTGTAGTTACATTTTATTTCTCAGGATTCTTTGATGAACAGAAAGTTCAAAAGAACAGCATTTCTCTGAGATAGAATCTTTTGTAACTGTTTTTACTGTTCAATTTAACAGTAAATCAATTTAATGTGTCCTTGATGAAAACAATTATTAATTTCTTAAAAAAAATACTTACTGACCCCAAACTTTTGAACGGCAGTGTATTTAGTCATCAGTATTTCATTCATTTCAACTTATGCAGGGCATCTTCTTGCTTGAATAAAGTGTCACATGACGAGAGTCCGATGTCATATCAGAAGATTTACCTTTCAGCAAATAAAAAGCTTCTGTGAGTTAAAGTTACACGATCATTCATTATATCAAAGTCCTTCCGAAGCAACTGGACATATGAATTTTTAGCCTTGTTAATTTAATTGTTTCCTTACATCTTGCAGGAGCATGGTATAATATTTCATAATGTATATAAGGTCACATTAGTTAATACCTGTTAAGTATTAAAGGAATGGTTTGTCATTTTGATATTCTTTTATGTATAAATGTGATTCATTTAGAAAAAAATACACTAGCACATCTCAGGTGTGTTTGAGTTTCATCGAGCAGTTCCTGGAGCATTTGCTCCCTCTAGTGGAGGAGACACACACACACACACACACACACACACACACACACACACACATGCACACACATGCACACACACACACACACACACACACTCTTCATCTGGATGATGCTTCAGTGCAGGTCTCATTAGCATAATGCCAGTCTCTGGTCCTGATTGGCTGAGCAACATCTCTTAGCTCCGGCCTCAAACACTGTAGTTGTATCTGAGACTGGAAGGGTTTGGTTCATGTTGTTCATTTACATTTTACATTTAATCATTTAGCAGACGCTTTTATCCGAAGCGAATTACAAATGAGGAGAACAATAGAAGCAGTCAGACCAGCAAGAGGACAGCAGTGTACACCTCTCTCACACACACACACCTCTCACACAAGTGCTGTAACGAGTCTCAGTTAGTTTGGCACAGAACACATAGCAAGGTTGTTTTTTTTTAATCAGAAAAACAAAACAAATAGAATCGAAGAGGTAAGTGCTAGTATTAATGGGTCATTCCTCCAGCTGGGAACGGTCCAGGAGAGTGATTTCGTGGCTCTTTGGGATGATGCTCCACGAGGCGTCGTTCACTTGCAGAGCACAAGCGTCTGGAGGGCGTCTGAACTAGCGGGTTTGGGTGTATTGGTGCAGAGCCAGTGGTTGTCTTGTAGGCAAACATCAGTGCGGCTGTTGGGAACCAGTGCAAACTGATGAAGAGAGGAGTGACGAGGGCTTTCTGAGAGCTTGGACAAGGAGCTGTGTATCTCTGATAGGAAGGGTCTAATCTTCCTGATGTTTTATAAAGCAAATCTGCAGGACCGGGCCAGTGTAGTTCAGGTCGAGAAGACGCTGTTTTCTGCTGACAAAGCAAATCCACTTTGATGAGATTGATACGGTAAAACCCACGCCATCGTTACTGTTCGTATCACTGCGATCAAGAGCTGAGATTCAGATATGATGATGAGTGTTTGGTTTCTGACCAATCAGAGCAGAGCAGCTCTCGAGACTGAATCTTCAAACGAAGCGTTTCAGACACTGAGGAAAACAGCTGAAGCTGCGGAGGAGATTATGAGGACATTAAAGTGTTTCTGACCTCCGAAACAAAACGAGGAACCTTTAAAATAGTTAAAGTTAAAAAAAGAAAAGTTAAGTAAATTCATCGGTTAGAAAAAGTGTGGACCGTTAAGAACATTGCGTTATTGAAACCAAGGTTATTATAGTTAACAAAACAATTTTTACTTGATATAAAATAAGCATTAACTGAAATAAAATAACATATAAGAAATGTATTAATGTTTCAGCTTGTTAAGGAAACATTTTCATTTGATGTACTCATTTTAAAATTACATAAATTAAAACTACATAGACCAAAACAAAATGAATAAAAAGACAAAAAATCACAAAAAAAATATAAAAATAAAAATAAGATATAAAAGTATCTCTATGATACTAAAACATTGACTGAAATGTCTGGAATAATGGAATTCAATTATTTTATTGAATCATTTGAATATAGTTTCTGTCAGTAAAAGCTGTGTGTGTGTGTGTGTGAATAGGGCTGGGACGGTATGGATTTTTTCTTACCGCGGTTGAAAAGCAAGAAATTCCCGCGGTATAGCGGTAAACCGCTTTAAATCACCGCATGCGCACTCTTGCTCGCTCGCTCGCTCTAGATTCCGGGAGATTTTAACTAATTTGCGGGCATCATGGAGCCGCTATTAATATGCGGGAGACTCCCGGAACTTCTGGGAGACTTGGGATGTCTGTAGGTACTCTCGCATATAGGCCTAATAGTCAATACGAATGGAATGTTATTATGTGTCATGGAACATTGCGCTCCCCAACTCGCGAAAGGTAGGATGTGCTCCATCTTTTGATGGATTCAAGGTTTTCTAAACAAATCTTATGTAAGACACAATGTCATTAGACACAATCCATGTCATTAGAATCAATGTAATTAGACACAACGTGCACACATGTGCAGGCCAATGCTATTTTTTTTTTTTTTGCGGTGATGACGGTGACGAGCTCAGACCCGCGGTAGGCATCATGTGACCGCGGTATTGCGGTAATGCGGTAACCGCCCCAGCCCTATGTGTGAATGATGAGTTGTTCTAATGGTCTTCCTCATGTCTTCATCATCAGGTGACGGACATCAAGGAGAAGTTGGTGCGGTTCAGGAAGTTCTGGTCGTCACTCCCCGAGTCGATCTGTCAGGAGGAGCATGTGGCGACAGTGGAGAACGAGAACTGCTGGAATGGCCTCGAGCAGGGCAGGTAACACTCGTTAATATTCATATTAATGAGCATATTCACTTGTTAATATTCATATTAATGAGCATATTCATGAACGAGTTCTGATGGAACGGCCTCGAGCAGGGCAGGTAACACTCATCATTAATATTCATGTGGGCTGCTAATATTAAAGGGATAGTTCACACAAAAATGAAAATTAGCCCATGATTTACTCACACTGAATTCATCCTAGGTGTATATGACATTCTTCTTTCAGACGAATACAATCGGAGTTATAATAAAAAATGTCCTGGCTCTTCCAAGCTTTATAATTGCAGTGAATGGCCGTTTCTGTTTTGAAATCCATCAAAGTGCATCTATCCATCATAATAGTGCATCTATTTGCGAATATTAATGAGCGTGTTCATGTGCACTGCTACTATTAATGAGTGTATTCATGTTCGCTGCTAATATTAATGAGCGTATTCATGTGTGCTGCGAATATTGATGAGCATATTAATGTGTGCTGCTAATATTAATGAGCATATTTATATGCACAACTAATGTTAATGAGCGTATTCATGTGCACGGCTAATTTTAATGACGTTATTAGACGTTAATAGCTGAACCCTATGCATGGATCTTTCTGAACTACCCAGTTGTTTTGTTCCAGGTTCGACCCTGAGATTCAGAAAGACGTATGGATCCTTCAGGAGAATAACAGCACAGACTCTTCCCGACCCGACGCTGTGGTCCGACAGCAGATCATGGCTCTCCGGATGATGAGCAACAAGCTGAAGAACGCTTACCACGGCACTGACCTCCACTTCCAGGACTCCGGTAAGTCTGACGAATGCTAACGTGTGTTCAGAAGCACTGATGTGTCTTATTGATGAACTCGAACTGAAGAGCGGAGAATTAACTGTGCGATGATCAAACGACACAATGAGGTTTTCTGGGAAGTCATGCGTGAAGCATCGCCGTCTGGCCCATCTTTCACTGTTGTTTCCAGAGTTTCCACTGAAATTACCCGAAACAATCTGTCCCAGGAACTTTTTTCCCTCAGACTTGTTGCTGTCTGCGTTTCCACCACAGTTTAAAGTACCGGGAAGATTAGGCAAATTAGTCCGGTGATGTAGGACTATGCGCTACATGGATTTCATCCTCTGAAATTAAGCTTAATAAAGCCTGAACCTCGTCGTCGGTCCATCTGTCGTATTTTTTAAACTCCATTGTTGATTCGAATAGCAAACAACTGTTGCTGCACGCACCGCAACAGATGGTGGTTGAAATAAAATGCTGCGTGGAGTCAACCATTCAAAATGCGGCATGAACTCAACCAATCAGCATGTTGAGCGCCCAAGTCCCACCCCTGAAAGTTCCTGAACATTGAAGAAGTAATACCTCACCAGCAGGGACTTTCTGAGGGGGAAATATTTACCCGGAACTCCATTTAGACCCTGATTCCTGCGGTGGAAACACACCGAGCCCCACCCTAAACTCCAGAGTTCCTGCGGTGGAAACGCGGCTTTAGTCATTGTTAGTTCCCTTTCGAGGGAACTCGCACTGCGTCAGAACGACCCTTTGGGGAACACTTTTAGTGTAACGCGTCTGAAGTATGAATGAAATTAATCCAATCCTATTGGCGTTGTGTGATGACGTAGCGTGTGACGGCACACAACAGAGTTAGCTTTTTGCTCTTCAGCAAGTGCTCTGTGTCAACTGTCTGTGTCTGTCCTATTTGGTGTTGTTTGTCCTGTAGGAACTTGAATTGTTACTATAAGCACAGCTGAAAGCGTGTGTCTTCCTGCCCACGTTAAACTTCGGGAGGTGACACACGTGATACTGTTTGGATGCGAGGCATGTGTAACGCCTCGAACCCGGGTCTCCGGCAAGGGAGTCAGGCGCTCTAACAAGGAGGCTAGAGGCTGCAGCCTATTGAGATCAGAGGAGTGAGGTTTACGTATAGATTATGAGACTGGTTAAATAAATGAATCATATTATCTGTCTGAGCAGTTAGATATTTTAATTTAGCCTATCATTCAGACTTTATTTAACTTGTCTGTTGTTTATGGTTGCATTTAATTCTAATTAATTAAAAAGATGGAATAATCATCTGGGAGCGGAGCATGTATGGGCTGTTCTCTCGCTGTTCTGCCAGCGCATTATGAGCCGAGCTCCTGGTTTAAGCAGCGGAGAATGAGTGGTTGTCTCTCTCTTCCAATATTGGGTTCTCCCGTTCGGCCTAGCTCTCTCCCCACGTTTACCAAATGCATGGATGCAGCTCTAGCTCCGCTGAGGCTTCAGGGTATCAGGGTGCTAAATTATATAGACGACTGGCTTATTATGGCCCAGTCACAAGAGACCAGAGGAATGGAGACTTCCCCCCGAGGTGGTGGAGTCAGTATGTCAGAGGTTCGGCCCAGTGGAAGTGGATCTGTTCGCGTCGCGAGAGACATCACACTGTCCACTGTGGTTCTCCCTCACACCATTCCCCCGATCGCTCTGCTCCCTGCAGTTCTGGAGAGGGAGAGTGGCCGGACTGGGTATGGATCTCAGACATAATATCGCTCCTAGAGGGCCCTCCATTGGAGATTCCCATCAGGAGGGATGTTTCAATATTTCACCCTCGGCCAGAGCTGTGGAAACTGTGGGTCGTACGTTTTCTCCGTGGGGCTTGAAGGATGAGACCTGCAACTCAATGGGACCTGGCAGTGGTTCTCGAAGGGCTGGTCGAGGCCCCCTTCGAACCTCTGTAGTCGGCTGAGGCTTTTTCATTAGCCATTACTTCTCTGAGGAGAGAAGTAATGGCCTACAGTTGTGGCCTGCCTACGGTTCTGCAGCGTTTCACCCTCCACCTCACGTGCCAGCGGAAGATGGGAGACTTCACCTGCTTTGCCCTGTCAGAGCTCTCAAGATTTATGTCCAGAGGTCTTCTCAGTGGAGGAAGGCTGGTGTGCTTCGGGTCGCCCAAGAAAGGGCTTCCCGCATCCAAGCAAATGGATTGTTCAGGCGATACCTATGGCCTATCAGGTGCGCAGCTTGCCTTCACCTTGGGCCACCCCTCACATTCACAAGGTTCTACAGTCTGGACATTCCTTCTACGCCAGGCACTCTAGCTTCACACTGGGACAGGCAGGGCTTGTTGTGGCATAGTGGGTATTCGTTCCCCAAAGTGTCGTTCCGACGCAGTGCGAGTCCCCTCGAAAGGGAACGTCTCAGGTTCCGACTGTAACCCCTGTTCCCTGAGAAGGGAACGAGACACTGCGTCCCTCCGCCACTACTCCTCCTGCTGGGAGCGACTTGCTTCATCGCGAAGCTAACGCTGTTGTGTGCCAGCATCCCTTTATAGCTTCCGTGTGCCGTCACTCAATACGTCATCACGCTTCCATTCATACTTCAGACGTGGCACGCTAAGCGCGTTCCCCAAAGTGTCGTTCTGACGCAGTCTCGTTCCCTTCTCAGGGAACAGGGGTTACAGTCTTAACCGGAGACGTTTTTCATACCCAGATCTTTGAATGTTGGCATAAACCGGGTCCATGATGTTGAGATCGTGATCTTTTCCTCCGTCTCAGTCTCAGATGAAGAGAGCAGCGGCTCCGGCTCTGGCTCCGGTGTCACAGAATCAGAATCCTTCAGGACCGACCCGACCCACCAGACCCACCCGACCCACACTCCGGTTCAGGAGCAGGAGAACAGAGACGAGACGTCTTCAGCGTCCAGCGTCCGGCCGGAGGTTCTGCTGCTGTTCTTCAGCGCGCTGGCCGTCAGATAGTGTCTCACACACACACACACACACACACACACACACACACTGAAGCCGTACGGTCCAGATCTCCAGTGGCTGGAAGCTTTACAAGCGGAAGTCAAGGCTCTTCTTAAGCTCCAGTACAGTAGTTTAAAGGGTTAATTCACCCTAAAATGTAAATTCTTCATCATTTCCTCAAGCAAACCTTTTATTAGGAGCTTGACAGTCAATGCTAAAGATTGAACTGAGAAAATACTGCCAGAACTATTTCTGTAACTGCAAGATTTTATCTGTAATATTGTGCCGATTATTAGGATCTTCTCTTTTGCTTTTCTCACACGCATCTTGAATATTTTCATGCAGGCGAAGCTTTTGTGAATGTAGAAAATAATATCTGGTTGAACATACATTACCGTTTAAATGTCTGGGTTTAGTGAGTTTTTTTATTTATAAATTAATACTTTTATTCATCAAGGGTGCATTAAATTGATCAAAAGTGACAGTAAAAACATTTATAATGTTACAAAAGATTCAAATAAATGCGGTTCTTTTGAACTTTCTATTCACCAAAGAATCCTGAGAATAAAATGGATCAGTTTCCACAGAAATATGAACTGTTTTCAACACTGATAATAATCATAGATGTTTCTTGATCATCAAATCATCATATTAGAATGATTTCTGAAGGATCATGTGACACTGAAGACTGGAGTAATGATGCTGAAAATTCAGCTTTGATCACAGGAATAAATTACACTTTTGTTTTTAAATTTTCAATTTTAAATGTTTATGTTTTTCTTATCCAGCACCAGTGGGGTACCACAGGGGTCCATTTTGGGTCCTGTCTTGGTTTCATTATATATGCATCCCTTGGGAATGATTTTTAAAAAAAAAATTTTTTAGGGTATTTCTTACCATCTATTTGCCTTTAAGACCTAATTGTAATGTTTCTTGTGCAACACTCCATAGGTTTCTGGTTTTCCGTAGGTTATTTTTGTTTGTTTTTATGTTTTATTATTGCTTTATGTACTTGGGATGTACAGCACTTAGGAGTTACTGTGTAGCCTGTAAAGTGCTCTATAAATAAATAAATACAATAGAATGTGTGACCCGTGTCGTCTTCTGTAATATCTGCATTGGTTTCTATGGGTATACACCAAAAACAACAACAGCAACGCGGAGGGGTTTGCAATAGAGATGTTTTTTTGTCTTATATACAACATGGAAGTAGCTGTGTTTCCATTACCCTTCAAACGAGCTAATTGAAATTGCTAATTGAAAATACGCCCAATGGAAATGCATCAATTTTGCATAAAATAACTATAGCAAAAAATAACTATATTCATAGCCTCATAAATTTCAGAAGGTCAAAAACACTTGTTCACATTGTCGGTCCAAATCACCACAGTACTGTCTTAATTTACATCTCATTCCCTTCACCCCTCTTCCCCGATCTCTTCTCGCCACATGTTGAAACGTAAAATCGATATGGTTTAATGTGAACAATTATCATACAACACTATACATGTTTGATATCATTTGAAATGTCTCCAACATTTGACTAATTGTAGATTGATAATATTTTTATAGTTTCTTAAATAACATTTTATTATTATGATTTTTATTCTTATTAATGTTAACTGAATTAAAGTTATTGAATGTTGAATGCATATAAAATACACTTTTTTGCATTGACAAATTGTGGTGTGCTGCGGTTCATCATATAGTGTGACACTAGCCCCGTTTACATGCACACTTTTTTGCTATTCTGACTGAGATCGTTCTGATTGACGGATTCCGGTTGACTGTTTAGATGGGATGTTATCTAAACCGATCTGGTCTAAACATATGCTGACGCTTTCAATCGGAATCATTCTGTGAAATGCGCACACAGCTTGTCTGCCGCATCTGGAAGCTCATAATTTCCTGCGTTTTCAATCCTGTCAAGATGGTGCATCACTTAATCGTCACGCTAGTTGTAGGCATTGTGTTGATCTTATTCAAGCAACAGCGTGACTACACGCTGTTGCTGCAAACTTTGAGAAGAAGACGGGTGCAAGAAGCTGGGGCCCGTTCTTCGTACGTCGCTAACTCAGTTAGCTGGATTTGATTGTTGGCGATTTGGCATGATCTTGGATTGTTTGGTTCTTCGACGCTCATCCAGGACTTGCTGTCATAGCAACATGTGCGCAAACTTAAACCTGCTCGGGAGCTTATTTCATGTAAACAGGATTAGACTGCGGCTTCATAAGCGGAGCTGATACGGGAAGTCCAGCGCTGCACTTTCTGAGATGTATATTTTTCTCGTGACTCGTGAGATTGTCGTTTACATTATTCATTTGTTAGCTTTTAGGTTTAAAAAACAGTTTTAGGTTTTTTTGTGGCATTTCCAAGCCACTGAAGACCCAATGTTGTAAAGCAGTTTTTTTTTTTTAAAGCAGTTTTTTTTTTTTTAGGCTATCATAATTTTTTATGAAGATCATGCCATTCATGATCACGATTACAGTATATGTCACTCATGCTTCACTAACGTGATTGGTACCATAGACTATAGGCTAGACCATAGACTGCCATCAAGGCCTCAATGAAGGGGATTATGTGAACAGAAAGGGGGTTCACAATGTAAATGTTCAGCCCAGTTACTATTGTGATTCTTAATATTCCAGATTAGTAATATTATATCAAATTAAAAAAAAGGCAGTTGACTAAAATCTTCCATATCACAAATGTGAAAGCAAAATGGCCAGGATCTGTGCATGACTTAAGAATTTTCAGAGATTCACATTTATGCACATTATTTGAAAGTGGTAAGGAAAGTTCCACAATTAAATATCAAGCTCACTGTATTACATACACTTATGCTGATCCTAACAGAACTGCATTTCTTCATAGGTGATTATGACATGTTCCTGCAGACAGGTGTTTTATGACCCCATTCCCTGACCCAAACCAGTTACAATGCAGCTCTGCCAGGACAAGGGCACACAATGAAATGAACTTTGGCTAACTAAAGGGAAGATTTCAGTGTCTGAGAAGTCTGAGGGTTGCACACCTGACAGGGCCTGTGACATTGTTGCATGTGCCATATTACACAACATTGCCAAAAACAAACAAACAAAAAAACACTTTTCATTAAATGTTTAATAAAAGACAAATATGCTTAGTTCCTTGAGTTTTATTTCAAGTGATCTTTGTAAAGAAAAGCCAGTGGTCAAGTGCCTGCAACAAGAGATATTAAAGCCTCATTATACTTCTGCGTCGAACTCACGCCGTAGCCTCTACGCTGTAGGCAACGCGTTGGTTTTCATTTATACTTCTGCGTCGTTGTCCGCGTTGACGCGCATGCAGAGGGAGCGTGTGAAACCCGAGGGAGCGGTCCTAGCAGACCAATCACAACGCTTGCGTCCGTGTAGAGTTGACGCGTTGTTGCATTTTTGGAGAGGTGCACGTCAGAGTACGCCGAAGGGTACGTGCGCTACACACAGCCTACGACGTAGCTACGGCGTGAGTTCGACGCAGAAGTATAAATAGGCCTTTAGAACCATGCCTCATGCAACAAATAAAAAGGAAAAGTTGTCTATACACTGCCCACCTGTAGGCCTGTGTCTCCTCTGTCTGTGCAGACTCTTCTGTAGGCCTTTCTGTAGATGTGGAATCCTGCAACTTATATTGCAGCCATAAAGCATACAAGTATAAATTAAGTAAAGTTATTTATGCACCTGCAGGTAGGCTAGTTCCTCCATATGACAGTTATCTGAGAGGGTTTATTCACTGTCCAGTGCAATGGAAACAAATGGACATTACAAAGTCTTATAGTTTCTTTCCTTTGGAAAGTTAGAAAATGTCCACTTACTGCACATATTTCAGCCACCACTTTCTTGAGAACAGATACAAGTGTTGGTGTATTATGTAAAAGTGCACAAAAGAGGAAAACACAATGTCATTACAATGAACCAGGGACGGACTGGGGCTAAAAAACAGCCCTGGACTTTCTCCCAAATAGGCCCATCATCCGGCCATTCGCCCCTAGCCGTGCGCTACAGACACTATAGCCAGGATGTCCTGATAATATGCCACATACTGTAGCCTATCAGACAAGCAAGTAACATCTCAAAACCAATCATGATAATTGGGGTTGTGTTTATTAATGAAGCCTCAGCCTTCAAATAAAAACAAAAAATTTGTACAACGCCATTACATCTGCATTGAAAATAAAATAAAAATAATAAAATGTCACTGCCCACAGAAACCCCAAATTACACAAACTTGTAATTATAAAACATATAGTTACTATATACCAGGGATCTCCAACCTTTTTGTGGGCTACCTCAAGGGATACAATAATCTAGAAGGGATACTTGTTTGTTATACTCAAAAATATTTATTATACATATAACATGGTGATTTTTAACTTTACCTTTAACTCTTTTTTTTTTTTTTACTTTTCACCATAATATGCGAAATAATAAAATATATTGAGATCTGGTTCTGGTTCAGACAGTTTTAAACAATTCCTGAAAAATTATGAAAATATATATTGATTTTTTTTTTTTGTTAATTCTCTATAAACCTATAGGATGTGTTATCAAAAACAAATATTTAGTATTAATATAAATGCAAAATTAATAAACTGCCATAACTTCTAAACAAAAACATAACTGCATTACATTTAATAACATTATGTTTGTAAGGAACCTGTGCTTTGTCATGTCTCTTATTGTGAAAATTGTCAGTTCATGTTCCTTTTGTAGTTCTGTTCATGGTCTTTGTAGTTTTGTTTGCTAATTAGACTCACTCACTCACTCAGGTGTACAGTGTTATCTAATTAGTTCTGTTATTTAACCATGGTGTTCTTTCTTACCTGTACGGATTATTGTTTGAATGTTAGTGTTCTAATGTTCATGTGAATGTGCCCTTCATGGTTCATTGCTATGGTGAAGCTCTACGCTCTGTGTCATGTGTTCTACGCTCAAGTCATGAATTGCTGTTTTGAGCCATTAAACATCATTTTTATCTGCATCTAGATCCTGACTTTAACTTGGTTCTTGGAGCACGTTACAATGTTTAATAACAACTTAATAACTTTAATAACATGACTATATATAAAAGCATTTTTAATATGAATATATACAGGCACATTTCATCCAAAAAAAGTGTTTTACTACAGTAAAGTTGTGGAGTGAAATGTTTCTAACTGGTTTGTTCTTGGAACAATGTTTCGCCTGTTTTTTGCTCTTTCATCTGTCTTTTAACTAACTTAAATCACATAGTCATCTGTGGGTTTATAATAGAGAGAGAATTCTGCGCTGAATTGAAATTCTTCTCAGTGGATCGCGCAGCTCTGTGTAATAATGTTTGCGTTATCGAGATCAGCCCTGCTTGCTTTGCCCGCGCACAGATCAAACAAGTTTCGTTCCGCTTTTTGAGCGTTTCCCATTTGATGTTTATCAGACGCAACTGCTATATAGCCTACTATAACTTATGACTATTCATGTAAGCAAATTTAAAAGTGCAATAGCTAGGTAAGCCTTATAAAACTATTAAGTCAGTGGCTAGTAGGCCGACTCTTTTTTTTTTTTTTTACACGTAGCATATAAGTGTGCCCCTACTGATGGCTGTTCATATTGCTTTATTAGACTTTTTTTTTATGCCGACGGCCCTCGGTTGGACGGCCGTTCTGGACTTTTCCAGAACGCACAGATTGTCAGTCCGTCCCTGCAATGAACTACACTCTGGAAAAATGTGATCAATAACTCATGGCAAAATATTTTTACATTAACATAAGTTTATCAGTTTTCACTTTCACAAGTCAAAGCAATTCATCATTACTCAAGATTTAACAGTTGAAATGACTATACGGCCTTAATTTAATGCAGCAAAAATTATTTTACAGTGTAGGCTACTAAGATCTTTTCTTCTTTTTTTTCTCAGCCTTTTTCTTGGTTGCTTTTATAAACAGACAACCATTTATTTAACAGTGCCTTTTATAAAAGAGACTATAAAAAAACAAAAAATTACCATTATGTAGAATATTTTTGTACTCCACTTTTATTTGTTCCCATGTTCTAGTGTGGTGACTCTGACATTACAATGAACAAAGTAATTATGCAATTATTAAAATACAAATATATATATGCTAATAAGTGATAAAAACATCTAACATGGCCACTTCTAACGGATTTAAATTGTCTGCTACTTTTTGCCAGCCCTCTCTCCTTGCTTTTGCAGACTTTGAGGTGTTCCCTGGCGTTTTGATTAAACATTAAAATTCCGAATAAACTTTGACTATTAGTTCTTGCTCTGCTGAGGAGAAAAACTGAGCCCGCACTTTGGCCACGCTGAGCAGCCAATAGCAGCGTTGCTGATCAATGTTTCTACTATCGATACATATCCCCTTTTAAACCAGCGCATGAACGCGCAATTATCTCAGATAACTCAATCCAGCTATACTAATCATATCCGGCAAGTGTGTTCGAAGAACCGAGTTAGCCAGATCATGATTAGCACGATGATATCATCTTGGATGTGTCATTTGATCTCGGATGTAATAAGCAATGTACAAAGAACGAGCCCCAGGCCTCTTTAGTTGTGGTGCTGCGATACGAAGCATCGATTTTCTACCCCTCCCTCCTCGGAAGACCAGCAGGATGTGGATGAAGGTTCGTAGTAAGGACTGGTGCGAGAGAGTTGTGCTACTGGAATTTTCTGACCTGGAATGGAAGCAGAACTTTGGCACGAAACGCCAGTCGTTCACACGCTTGTGTGGCCCCAGAAGACATAACTATCACTACCATTCCCCTAATCATGTGCGTCGCTATTGTTTTATACAAACTCGGCAGCTGTGCAGAATCAATTCGGTGTTGACAAGAGTACTGTACAAAAGTTTGTATATATTTTTTGTAAGGAAATGGCGCATGGGCCAATAAAAGATTTTATACGGATGCCAGATGAGGTGGAGGCTTCCGAAATCGCCCGGAGTTTTGAAGAGGTGCATTCTGTCCTGTAAGTAATGGGTCTTATCGACGGCACACACATCCCAATTCTCCCTCCGTCTGATGGATACAAAGATTTCATCAATAGAAAGGGCTGGCCGCCTTATGTTCTACAGGCTGTAGTGGATGACAAATGCTGGTAAGACATTTAAACTACTTAAATAGTAAGAGTATTTAATCATCATATCTTATGTCATTGCCAATGCATATACAGTGAGGAAAATAAGTATTTGAACACCCTGCTATTTTGCAAGTTCTCCCACTTGGAAATCATGGAGGGGTCTGAAATTGTCATCGTAGGTGCATGTCCACTGTGAGAGACATAATCTAAAAAAAAAAAAATCCAGAAATCACAATATATGATTTTTTAACTATTTATTTGTATGATACAGCTGCAAATAAGTATTTGAACACCTGTCTATCAGCTAGAATTCTGACCCTCAAAGACCTGTTAGTCTGCCTTTAAAATGTCCACCTCCACTCCATTTATTATCCTAAATTAGATGCACCTGTTTGAGGTCGTTAGCTGCATAAAGACACCTGTCCACCCCATACAATCAGTAAGAATCCAACTACTAACATGGCCAAGACCAAAGAGCTGTCCAAAGACACTAGAGACAAAACTGTACACCTCCACAAGGCTGGAAAGGGCTACGGGGAAATTGCCAAGCAGCTTGGTGAAAAAAGGTCCACTGTTGGAGCAATCATTAGAAAATGGAAGAACCTAAACATGACTGTCAATCTCCCTCGGACTGGGGCTCCATGCAAGATCTCACCTCGTGGGGTCTCAATGATCCTAAGAAAGGTGAGAAATCAGCCCAGAACTACACGGGAGGAGCTGGTCAATGACCTGAAAAGAGCTGGGACCACCGTTTCCAAGGTTACTGTTGGTAATACACTAAGACGTCATGGTTTGAAATCATGCATGGCACGGAAGGTTCCCCTGCTTAAACCAGCACATGTCAAGGCCCGTCTTAAGTTTGCCAATGACCATTTGGATGATCCAGAGGAGTCATGGGAGAAAGTCATGTGGTCAGATGAGACCAAAATAGAACTTTTTGGTCATAATTCCACTAAACCTGTTTGGAGGAAGAAGAATGATGAGTACCATCCCAAGAACACCATCCCTACTGTGAAACATGGGGGTGGTAGCATCATGCTTTGGAGGTGTTTTTGGGACATGGGACAGGGCGACTGCACTGTATTAAGGAGAGGATGACCGGGGCCATGTATTGCAATATTTTGGGGAACAACCTCCTTCCCTCAGTTAGAGCATTGAAGATGGGTCGAGGCTGGGTCTTCCAACATGACAATGACCCGAAGCACACAGCCAGGATAACCAAGGAGTGGCTCTGTAAGAAGCATATCAAGGTTCTGGCGTGGCCTAGCCAGTCTCCAGACCTAAACCCAATAGAGAATCTTTGGAGGGAGCTCAAACTCCGTGTTTCTCAGCGACAGCCCAGAAACCTGACTGATCTAGAGAAGATCTGTGTGGAGGAGTGGGCCAAAATCCCTCTTGCAGTGTGTGCAAACCTGGTGAAAAACTACAGGAAACGTTTGACCTCTGTAATTGCAAACAAAGGCTACTGTACCAAATATTAACATTGATTTTCTCAGGTGTTCAAATACTTATTTGCAGCTGTATCATACAAATAAATAGTTAAAAAATCATACATTGTGATTTCGGGATTTTTTTTTTTTAGATTATGTCTCTCACAGTGGACATGCACCTACGATGACAATTTCAGACCCCTCCATGATTTCTAAGTGGGAGAACTTTGCAGGTTTTCCTGTATATAATATTGGAGAACTCTATAAATAATATTCATGTCACGGTACACACACGGGTAAAGGTAAGTTTTTATTGGGTAATCCGTACTCACAACTAGTCCAGGCAAGGGTCAAATATCCAGTAAGGCAATCCAAAACACAAGAAATAAACATGAACAGGGCAGATACAAACTTCGGAAGTGCTGTGACATAAAACAAGGACTCCATGATAGAGATGCGCGGATGGGCTATTATTTCATCCGCAACCGCATCACAAAACTCATCATCCGTCCGCCATCCATCCGCACCAACGTTTTTGACCAATTTTCAAAACCGCACCCGCCCACCATCCGCTGATTAGGCGATGCAAGGCGCTGCTGATGACAGCCGCGAGACTAGAAAGCTCTCAGAATATCAGCAGTGATCTCCGTCTCCGATCGGCGCACAGGGACAAAAAATAAATAAATAGCCTAAATTAAACGCACTGTAGGTTACTGTACAATATTTTCATTGTAGCCTAATAGAAAAAGCATTTTGGCACATCATTTCAACATGCTGCTATTTAGCCTACTACTTAATGCCTATTTCACTTTATTTTTTAGCAAATAGATTGAAAGCTCGAATAAAATAACAAGTCATTTACATTATAGGCTAATAATGTTCACATTTGTAGTTGTCCATAACAACCCCAAAAACTTACCTGCTTGCCTTGCACATCTAATTAATGGGCACAGTTTATCTACCTTTTTTTTTTTTTTTTTTTGCTGTGGATGTTATTGAGCTTGTAGAAATCGGAAACAACACCAATACTGCGACACAGATGAACCTTTATTGATATCTCTATCAGACAATGCCTATTTTATATGCCAAAAGAAACAACAGGCAGTACAAAATTATTAAAAGAAATATCTTAATGTAGGCATAGGTTATAGTCGCATGTTTTGGCAAACAGTTGAAAAAAATAAAATAAATCCAAAACACAAGAAATAAACATGAACAGGGCAGATACAAACTTCGGAAGTGCTGTGACATAAAACAAGGACTCCATGACAAACACTGAAACAGACAGGGTATAAATAGACAGATACAAACAAGGTGATGGGGAACAGCTGAGTGCAATCACGAGTGATGGGAACAGACAAAGGATTATGGGATTTGCGGTTCCAGAGTGAATGGTGACAGGAAGGGAAAGAGACCTCTAGTGGACACCCGGGGAAACACAAACCAGACACTGTGACAATTCAGGCTTTTATGACGTTGTTAGTCATGTTTAATGATCTTTGAACCTCATGTTTACTGGAAGCCAACAGTGTTTGAGACACAAACTCAAAGTTCAACCCTGATCCAGGCCAGAAAAACATTTGCGTGATATTTTCTCACTTTATTTATAAAATGTACTGTATATTCTCTATACAAATAAATGTCAAAATGAGACATACACAAAATTAATTAAATACAAATGTGGGAATTAAATGCACGCTTATTTTATACAAAATTTACTCAATTTACAAACTTTTTAAAACTGAAATATTGTACATTATGTATTGTATCTGTAAATACTGGTTCTGATTCCTACTCTCGCTTCCCTCTTCTTCGGGAACACCTGCTGACTCGAGCCGATCCTGTCGACTGGATAGAACTGAGCTGTCATTCTTGCACAAGAGTCTTTGATCTTTACAAGAGGAGACATTTCTGAGGAACTTCAGCTGCTTGCTCAGCGAAAAAACTGGGAATTTGAGGAATGAAAGTAAGAGAAAAAGGGAACGCGCTGAAATTAAACAGGATCTAAGACAGCCTAAATTAACCCTGTTCTTAACCTCATTCATGTGTCTCGTGGACTGCGAAACATTTACTTCACCATTAGTAAATAGTTTTTAATGGGCGATGATGTCCACCGGTTCCAGATTTAATGACCACTGTCCTTTTATGACCCTGATTAAACACCCTTTATATTAAAATGAACACCCAAAAAAAAGAGAAAAGAAAAGAAAAAGAAAACTAAATATAAATATATCAATAT
The DNA here is from genome assembly GCF_963993115.1 of Abramis brama. Classification (NCBI taxonomy): domain Eukaryota; kingdom Metazoa; phylum Chordata; class Actinopteri; order Cypriniformes; family Leuciscidae; genus Abramis; species Abramis brama. The sequence goes on from NC_139970.1 coordinate 45,459,184, forward strand.
AGTGATGTATGCAGGTACATTGGTAAGTTTAAGCAATGAGATATTTTAGTGATATAGATAGAGGCAATTTAAGAGAATCATTGTAATTGTGACAGAGTTGTAGTAAAAGTAGTATTTTTAAAATGATTTGCTTGGCAGGCTGGTTTTAATATAAAGGGTGTTTAATCAGGGTCATAAAAGGACAGTGGTCATTAAATCTGGAACCGGTGGACATCATCGCCCATTAAAAACTATTGGTAACGCTTTAGATTACAGCCCGGAAAGTACTGTGTAATTAAGACGAATTTACAGCGTAACTTTCGGTAATTATAGTGTACCTATATAGTACTTGCATGTAAATAGAAGGGAACAATATGTAAAGTTTGGGGAATAAAGGGGTAACAACCAGGAGAATTAAAAAATTATTTATACTGTAAGTATTATAGAACTAAGGGGTGCTTATTTTACTATTATGATACAACAATCTTACATTTGGGAGCAATTTAGCGAGAACATACACTGCATACCTTTTTGTAATAACGGTGTACCAATACATACTGTAATAAAAATTACAGGGTACATATCTATGCATTTATACAGTAATCTTTTTAACAAAAGTGCACTGAAAACTAAAACAACTTTTGCTTAAATATTGGGGAAAGATACTATTGTTTCATGTAGTGGTGCTTGTTACCCACTTGTTCCATGCGTTACAGGGTAAGTGGTGTTTGTTACCCTCTTGTTTCGTGTAGTTACAGGGTAAGTGTGACATTGCGGGCCATAAATTAAAGTGGTGCATGTTACCCTCTTGTTTCATGTAATTACAGGGTAAGTACAATAAAAATACATACAAATCTAATATCACTGATTCGGAAACCTTTATTTGAAAAACAACTTATTACAGTTGGTCTGAATAGATAGTCTACAGTTTAAAAAGTTTTAAATATTGTAATTTTTCTTACAAACAACTAGTATAATACTTAGTTCTTACATTTCTTTCTTCTGCTGAACACAAAAGAATATATTTTGAAGCAAGTTTGTAGCCAGGCTGTTTTGGGGCACCATTAAATTCCATAGTAGGAAAAAATAAATACTATGGAAGTCAGTGGTGTCCCACAAGTCGGTTTTCTACATTCTTCATAAAAATGTCCTTTGTGTTTAGCAGAACAACACCTTGAGGAGATGTATTTGACAAAATGTTGACAAGGGTTAATAATACAACAGATCTGTGGGGTCATTGCCAACATTACCTTAACTGTCGTTCTCATGGGACTTTATAGTCCTGAAAAACCAAAGACAAATATTGAGCACAATCACAACTGAAAATAATTGACCCTTTTCTTGTCCTCTCTGTCAGGCTTCAAATTATTGGTGACCCTGCCTACCTGTCCTGGACTGGCTCGTGAAAGGCTATATCAACTCCCCAAATCTGACCCCAGCACAGCATTATTGCAGAGATGGGGTTTGAGGCTGGGTCCGTGGGACTGTTTCTGGGGATTCACTTTTTATTTTACTTACCTTTTGTCTTCTGCATCCTCCTTACCGTTGTCTCCTGTTCTTCCCTCAGACTCGTCCCCCAGAAACAGTCCCACGGACCCAGCCCCAAACCCCGTCTCTTAATAATTAATAAAGGCTGGTTTCTAAAGTACTTCTTCCTGCCTCTATGTATTAATGCTCATGGGTAGCCTGTTCCATTCAGACCTCAACATCAAGTATTTTACTGTTATGTGTCAACAAGATTCAACAATACATTTTCACCAGGCTAGACCCAATGTTTAGATCTGTTGTGGTATTTATGCAAATTAGCACATACGTAATTAGATTATGCACCGTTTGTCCATGTTAACAAACAATTTAAAAAAAAACTTGTAATAGATTTTTTGTTTGTCTTGAAGTAATCAACTCAGTAATTTTCATGGTGAAATCTAAAGGTTAAATTTTTTTACCCTATTCACGTAAGAAAAAGAATGAATAGGCTATATTTGGGTCTTTTTCGAAACTTTCCCCTAATGGGATTCTTCGGGGCTTTTTTTTCCTTAAAATGAAAAATTTTTCAACCTTTTTTCATAAAATGACTGGTCTAATTTACCTACATTTACCTACGTTCAAAATATTTCTGAATCTTACATCAGAAGTCTTTCATACAAAATAATAAATAAAAATTACAATGCTGTGAAGTGCTGTAAAAAAAATTATATATAAAACAACTTTTGGCAAAACTGCCTACAAAAGTGCAATCTTTAGTGCTTGGAACAGTGGCTTTTCTATGTGTATATGCTTGAGGTAGTGTGTGTGTGCTGTGCATGTGTGATTTTGTTTTGTTTAAGAGTGTGTGTGTACATGTATGCCTGAGGTAGACGGTGTATGTGCATGTATGAAATATACAAGCAGTTTATCAATGTGTCTCGGTTTCAACACTGTCAGTTCTTACTGGTCTATTCCAGACATCCCACCTCTCCCTTAAATTCAGGGATTCTCGCTATTCCTTAATTCCTCCCTATACTAGCTTGAACGATGGCTGGAAATCTGTATTAATAGCACTTTTCCTGTTTATTGCCTCTTTAGATGAATTCCCTCGCTTGAATTCCTCAATTCTAAGTTGCTTTGGTTAAAGGCATCTGCTAAATGAAAAATGTACACGTAAAAAAGAGAAATGAAAACAAGGAGCATTACGATATTTCAGAGTCTTTATTTTCTGAGTTGACAGATTAAAACAGCATTTGTGGTCTCTTTCTCTGCATGATATAAATCCAAAATCCCTTTCAATATTTCACTCTCATCAATCAAACAGGGGAAATACATTCAAGTACAATAGGATCTGTAGTATATCTGTAACAATTCCAAAACTGTATTTCATTGCATATGTTTACTGATACTGGCCGCTACTGATGAAAAGCCAAACAACCAGCAGCTTAAAACTTTTTCTAATAAAATTCCTCCTTGTTATACAACATTTGCCAAATGAACATGTACAGTATGTCTTTACACAGATATCATCAAATGATAAGGTTGAGTCTAATTGCATGAAGTTTCTTCAGTCACAGTCACCGTTCTGGTCAAGATCAGTCTTTCCCCACCACTGGCTCGTTCTTTCCCAAAGGGATCCGGTTCATATTCAGCTGCAGAAAGCGGACTTTGAATGATGCCGTCTATGGCTTCGGCAGCAGGGGACGCACACAGCTGACCACATCGTTGAAGGAGAGCGGCACATAGCTGGGAACTTCATCGCCAGGGAAAGCAATAAGCTGGGAACCCTGACGATTGATGTGCTCGTACAGCACCCAGACACCACCTTTCACTTTGTGGGACGAAGCTGTGTCACTGAAAGCAATGGTGTGGAGATTGGTTTCTTCGTTTAGGGTCACGCTTCTTCCTTCATAGTCAATGTGCTCGAACAGCTGGATTTTAGGGTTGTCCAGGTCAGCTGAGACTTTCTTGAGGGAGGAAAACCTGCCTTTGTCTTCTAAGGTGGCGTACTCTCCTTCCTCAAACACCCGCTGCTCTCCAGCAAAATTCTTGTCATAATACGCCACCCATGGTTCGCCAATGACTTTTATGGAGGCGATGACGTTGCTGAAGCCCTTCTCTGCTAAGTCGCGGACATCATGCTTGAATTCAGCTGTTCTGCCCTCGAAGGTCTCTTCGCTATAGACAATGATCTTGCTCATTTTGAATGATGACTCGAGGAGAGAGAGGCAAGTGTTTCTGAAGCAGCTTCCTGTGGTTCTGCTGGGAACAGTGACTTACTTGGTGTGCAGAGCTGCCTTTTAAAGCACAAATACACCAAAGTGGGCGTTGACTCATGACAGTACATGTAGATGTGGAAGCTGAGACACATGCCAAATCTCAAACTGCCAAAGGCTCAAAACTCTCCACGAGCCGTATGTAACGTATGCTCCTGACTGGGGAAAACAAAAATCCATTGTATTGAGTTCACTTTGACGGCTGCTTAGCTCTCAGATACAAGTTGCTACTGATAATGGCCAAATCCCAAATACTGCAGTAAATTGAGCCACTTCACTAATTTCATTAGATTATAAGATGCATCTTAACTGAGATGCAGAAATATCACAGAATCAATGTTCTGGAAGAAAAAACAGAACTTAACTTAACTTAACTCATGCAACCACTTCTCCCTCCTAAAGCAATCCAATTAAACCTTATAGTCAACTCAACAGCGTCGTAATTCTTACAAGGCCGTTGATATGTTTATGATCATAAAGTGAGTTTCTTAAAATACCTTTATAACTTTGCTGGCTAAAATGTGTCCACGCTTGTGTTTATTTAAGGTGTCTTGTATACTGATCTCTGTAGCCATACGATAGCATTGTGTGAGGAACAGAGTGACAATCTTTCCGCTCTGTGAACACGGCCTCACCAAACTCAAAGATGAAGCTGAAAAATTAGAATGTGGCAATGGCTTTTTAATGATGAAAGTGACGTAACGCTTCTTCAGGTGGCGATTTGTGAATGTGATCAGTTTCGGGGTGGCTCCTTGAAGCAGCCGTTAAGCCGCAAGACTTGAAATATTTGATATTTTTGAATAAATTATTGTAACCATACTTTTATCGGTAACACTTTTGATGGTCCCTTTTGAACATTCTGTTGACTATAAGTAGCAGCCATATACTATGGCTCTTAATCTTAAGATGGTAATGATAAAGAGTTATGGTGAAGTTAGTTACTTAGGGAGAGTATATCCCATTTTCATTTTATATAGAATAACTTTTATGTCACACCATATGACAATTTTAGGCACGAATGCAACAAATTGGTGAATAAATCCAATACAAAATCTAAAAGACCACATATATTTTTGGAAATTCAAGAGTCACACAACACAACTGAATTTAAAAAAAGTAAAAAATAAAATTAAAAAAAGCCTTTTTTCAGGTTTATATGCCAACCACCCATAATGTGTACATGTTGTTTTTTAGAAAATATACAAGCAGTTTATCAATGTGTCTCGGTTTCAACACTGTCAGTTCTGACTGGTCTATTCCAGACATCCCACCTCTCCCTTAAATTCAGGGATTCTCGCTATTCCTTAATTCCTCCCTATACTAGCTTGAACGATGGCTGGAAATCTGTATTAATAGCACTTTTCCTGTTTATTGCCTCTTTAGATGAATTCCCTCGCTTGAATTCCTCAATTCTAAGTCGCTTTGGTTAAAGGCATCTGCTAAATGAAAACAAGGAGCATTACGATATTTCAGAGTCTTTATTTTCTGAGTTGACAGATTAAAACAGCATTTGTGGTCTCTTTCTCTGCATAATATAAATCCAAAATCCCTTTCAATATTTCACTCTCATCAATCAAACAGGGGAAATAAGGCTGGTTTCTAAAGTACTTCTTCCTGCCTCTATGTATTAATGCTCATGGGTAGCCTGTTCCATTCAGACCTTAACCTTAAGTATTTTACTGTTATGTGTCAGCAAGATTCAACAAGACATTTTCACCCGGCTAGATCTAATGTTTAGACCTGTTGTGGTATTTATGCAAATTAGCTCATACGTACAGTGAAAAAAATTTGGAGTAGGATTTACTTGAAAAAAGCTAGGCAACTTTTTTCACTCAGAAAATGCTAGTAAATTTACAAAGATTTGCCAAGTAAAAACCTAAACATATTCATCAGTAGCTTTAATTAGAAATCTTTAAGTTAACCCTTGTGCATTGTTCAAATTTACAACCTTTCGTTATGTTCGTGGCTGAAAACAGCCACTACTTTAAACTGCTGTAAAAATGTATCAGATAAATATTTTTTTCAAATTTTTTTACATAAATCTATTAATCAACCTCAGTCCTGCTCAAAAATACTAAATGTTTAAAAAAAATTCAGGATTTTAACTCTTTAATTGCCAAATTCGTAAATGATGTCACTGATTTGGGAAAAAAAACACACAAAATGACTCATTTTCAATATAAAATGTGATTGTGGACTGGATTTTTTTTTACCTTTTATCAGAGTCTTGGACATGTCAAAGATTAGAAACAACATTGGTTTTGATGCATTGTTAGTTTTTGTGCAGCATCAGATTTTAACTTTTTCTCCCTCATTTACTGTTCGTGGCTGTTTTTGCCCCATTGACTTCCATTATAACCACATTTTTTGATTGCAAAGTCATGACACCATATAATCATGCATTTTTGATTGTTGGTGGTTTTCCCTGTTGGGAAGAGGTAAAATTTGTAATTTTTACTGTTGATAACCAGGTGGCACCATTAACCCTTTAGATAGGCCTGTGCAAAAAAAAGCTTAGTTTCTGGCTTTTACATGGAGTTATATGGAGTATAATAGCATAATAAAGTGTGTGTGTGTGTGTGTGTGTGTGAGAACTCACCTTGATGCATCTGAGAAAATCAAAATATGCACCTCAGCTCTCAGAACTACATGGAGTAAACAAACACAAAGGAAGTATATTTATGCATCTGCTGCCTTTTGATGGTGAGAAATGCAGACTAAACAAAAACAAAGCAAGTGGATTTAAACGCGTGCATGCAAGCCTGCTGGTCATTTGATGGTGAGAAGAGCAGCAAGCAACATGAGAAAGGGCTTGACTTGTAGTGAAGTTTTAGAGATGATTATGCAGCCTGACCCCTCCAGCGAGCTGCAGGATGTATCGTCTTCTCCCTCTGACACCACAGACTCAGGAGAGTCAGATCCTGATTTGGATGTGGCACCCTCATCATCCTCTCTAGCTTCCACTGAAGGCGAGGAGGATTCGGAGGATCCTGGATCTGGGTGGATTGGGAGAAACGGCGAAGTGTGGTTTTCCACTAACGCGGAGACAACTCCCTTTCTTCATCCTGCCAGAGGCGTGACTCCAGGAACGACGCGCTATGCCATCACAAGGCATAGTCATACATGTTTGTATGACTGTACAAACATGTATGTGTTGACGCAAGTCATGCTGACAATGAGGTCAATCATCTCCTCCGTAAAAAACAGATTGAACACGGAATCCAAGTTCTGGACCCTTGCGAAGGCATAGCGCGTCGGCCCTGGAGTCACGCCTCTGGCAGGATGAAGAAAGGGAGTTGTCTCCGCGTTAGTGGAAAACCACACTTCGCCGTTTCTCCCAATCCACCCAGATCCAGGATCCTCCGAATCCTCCTCGCCTTCAGTGGAAGCTAGAGAGGATGATGAGGGTGCCACATCCAAATCAGGATCTGACTCTCCTGAGTCTGTGGTGTCAGAGGGAGAAGACGATACATCCTGCAGCTCGCTGGAAGGGTCAGGCTGCATAATCATCTCTAAAACTTCACTACAAGTCAAGCCCTTTCTCATGTTGCTTGCTGCTCTTCTCACCATCAAATGACCAGCAGGCTTGCATGCACGCGTTTAAATCCACTTGCTTTGTTTTTGTTTAGTCTGCATTTCTCACCATCAAAAGGCAGCAGATGCATAAATACACTTACTTTGTTTTTGTTTACTCCATGTAGTTCTGAGAGCTGAGGTGCATATTTTGATTTTCTCAGACGCATCAAGGTCAGTTCACACACACACACACACACACACACACACACACACACACACACACACACACACAATCACATTTTATATTGAAAATGAGTCATTTTGTGTGTTTTTTTTCCCAAATCAGTGACATCATTTACGAATTTGGCAATTAAAGAGTTAAAATCCTGAATTTTTTTTAAACATTTAGTATTTTTGAGCAGGACTGAGGTTGATTAATAGATTTATGCAAAAAAAATTGAAAAAAAATATTTATCTGATACATTTTTACAGCAGTTTAAAGTAGTGGCTGTTTTCAGCCACGAACATAACGAAAGGGTAGTAAATTTGCCCACAGTGTACTGTTGAGTTTTTGAAAAATTTCAAAGCATTTCCCCAAAATATGTGTCAAAATAAGATTTGTCACCAAAAATCATTCCATTTGCTGAAACACAGAAAAAGTTATGGCCAAATTTAGACTCAAAAATACCCCATAGTGGATGAAAACATCCCCAACAGCACATAAGGGTTAAATTTACTTGGAATATGGAATTAAGTAAACTTTACTTAACCTAGTTAAGTGAAAGTAACACAGAAAATAAGTAATTTTAACTTGGCTAGTAACTTTTATACTACAGCATGTCAGATGTTAAGCATCATGTGAATGCAAAGACCTCAATACTTGGTAGACAAAACACAATGACGGTAACATTTGATGGATCGTTCTTGTGTTTGAATGTGTCATTTTGAGCAGAAAATGTACTCAATGTCACAAAATGGCAAGTTACTAATCCTGACAACAAAAGCAATTATAAAACAGTGTAAATACAGCTGGAAAACAGTGAAAAATTAACCTCATTAATTATTCAAGGTCCAGTGCATGATGGGAACCCCAGTATCAGAAAAGCTGAGTAATTTTTACTTAATTTTATTGAGTTGGTATTTACGCTTTCATTTCTACTCGCTTGAATTAAGTACTGATATGGAATTTACTTCGTTTTTTTAATTCTTGCCTGAACTAACTTTTTCATGTAAATTACATTGTTTTTTTTCAGTAGTATTTACTTCACCAAAAAATCATTTATTACAGTGTAATTAGATTATGCACCGTTTGTACATGTTAATCAAAAAACTTGTAATACATTTTTTGTTTGTCTTGAAGTAATCAATTCAGTAATTTTCATGGTGAAATCTAAAGGTTAAAACTTTTACCCTATTCACGTGAGAAAAAGAATGAATAGGCTATATTTGGGTCTTTTTCTAAACTTTCCCCTAATGGGATTCTTCTGGGCTTTTTTTCCTTACTCAGGACATATTGAGGATACAAAATCAGTTGAGCAAAAATGACAATGCTGTGAAGTGCTGTAAAAAATTAAATATATAAATTTTTTTTGGCAAAACTGCCTACAAAAGTGCAATCTTTAGTGCTTGGAACAGTGGCTTTTCTGTGTGTGTATGCTTGAGGTAGTATGTGTGTGTTGTGCATGGGTGATTTTGTTTTGTTTAAGAGTGTGTGTGTACATGTATGCTTAAGGTAGAGGGTGTATGAATTTATGTATGTTTGAGGTTGTGTGTGTTTCTGTGTAAGCAGTTCTAATCTGTTTTATTGTTCATTAAACAAGGGTTTTTCCCAGAACAATCAATTTCAACAATATTTCTCATAAATGAGGTAAACTTTGTGACGGGGCGCATAGCTACCGTCACGGCAGCGATGCCCTACCTATTCCAGTTCACAAAGACTGAGTGCAAAATTGCAAATGTTGCCTGTATTTGCTTGTCTAGCGTGTCAATGTGTTCTGTTAATCCTTATACTGTTTCAAATCAGCGTTTAACCTTTCATCAAAACCCCCACAGTAATCCCGTAGCTTTCGTGTGCACACTTTTAATATCTAATGCTACGGTGATTTATATGCTATAGCTACTACTATCAATACATATCTTACTGTTTAAAACCATGCCATTTACTTCACAATCATAACCAGTTTCAATAACCATGCAACACATGTCTCGGTTAATTATGTATCTGTTTATTTAGTTTAAAAGGAACATAGCTTTGACATACCATCTTTGTGTTTTACTGGCGTCTCTGGTTTGTTTGTGTAAAGGAATTTTTGCCGCAATTGTGGGGTTTAAATGACGCTATGACTTCCGGGTCAATTGGAAGTGACCCGGAGTTTGAGTTATTAATTTTTTGGCTGTTAATATGACTTGTGGCTTTGCCAAATGTTAGCTGGAACCATAGAAATAATATTTTGTAATTTTCTAGTTTTATAGATGTCGCATTTCGGCTGTTTTTAAGCATTTATGGCCTATTCACCTGAGCCACCCCTGTATTGTAATATTGTGTTGGTATGTGACAATTTCAGGGGTGCCTTCAGTCCTATAAAGACTAGCTTCATTCTCTCTTGGAGAGCGTGAGATGAGAGGACATAAGTCTGTCGATGCTCTATGTATAGTGGCTTGTGCAAAGGTCAATTTCTAAGCAGCTGCAAAATTTTGATTTTTTTTTTTTTTTTACTCTTATGTCAATTTACTTTATTTACTAAACAGTATTTTTTTTATTTTTTTTATTGTAAATTTGTATTGCCTTTCTTTGGCCTTAATTGGGGTAAACAAAAAGATCCCATCTGTTCAAACTCATCCAACTTCTCCTGAGTGTTTACATCTGCTCACGACGACTCAGCCACATTTACCCTCAACAAACTTTTGTACTTTTATTCATTTGTTATCCTAATCTAGGTCGGGATGGGGATGTTGATATGGCTGGGGCTGTGTGTATGGATGTGTGTGTGTGGGTGATAAGGGTGTGGAGCTGCCTGTGAAGAATCATGGAGGATTCCTCTCAACCCATCGAAAAGCTGGCCAATTAGACGTTCTGTAGTGTGTGTGTTTTCCTCAATAAAACGGAAAGAAAAACCTCTCTTCATGCTCTCTCTTCTGTTCTTGATGTTGCTCTACCCATCTGTTCTTGTAGCAAGGACTGCTGATCAACCGCCCAAGTCCTCAGTGCTCTCTCGTACCCGGAAGCTGAGTTTGATTCGCTTCCTGTTAAAAACAGAGTAAACTTTTCAGTTGGCCTTAACACAGTTGCTGCATTGCAAACACCATATTTTTGACATACTATGTACATACATGTTTACTCTTTATGTGGTATATTTCAAAGGTAGTGTGGGGATTGTAAAGGATTATGTATTAATGTTTACATAAAATTAAGCAATAAAGAATTTCTGTCGGCTAATGTGAATGCAACTTACTTTTTTTGGCAGTGCTCTGCACGGTCGAACCGCTGGCGTGTGAACTCCCTTCACATGCGTCTTGTGTGCTCTGTGTGGGATCATTCTCTCTTGCCTCTAAGATGCTGTGCTCATCATCTACATGTGATGGGGATTAAAAGAAAACACATTAAATAACAGTAGCTGTCTGGACAATTGTAGCATTACAAACAAAATATGCTTCAATTCTTCACACTTTGCTGAAATTAACCATGGGTTTACTTTTAAATAAAACAAAAAACATGTAAAACCATGGTATCAACAAATGAACAATGGTTTTGCTACAAGAACCATAGTTTAACTAGGGCTGTAGTCAAGACCACCTTTGTCGAGTCCAAGACAAGTCCAAGACCAGGACTAGTCGAGTCCGAGTCAAGACCGAGTCCAGGACAGGAAAAAAAAAAGTCTGCTAAAAAAATATAGGCTAGCCTATAGAAATTAAATCATTATGTAATAATGAAATAATGAATAATTAATAAGTTTTATTTAAAATAATTGACTAATTCAAAGAACAACAAAAAAATAATAATTATATAGGCCTAAAGGAGCACACACATTCGTTTCGACTGTCTGATCAGCCTTACATTCTGTTCCTGTCAGTCATACACGCGATGTCAACCAATTAAACTGCATGAGGGAGGGCCGAGCCAACTCACACACACACACACACACACACACAAGAGATGCGGATAAACCGCGGATCGGGCGGATGACGTGACGAAAAATAATATTTTAGCCTACCACTCGTGGAATAGGCAAAGAAAGAAAGGTAAGAAAAAAAGTCGGAAAACTTTGCCCATTAGATGTGCAAGGCAAGCAGGCTAGTTTTCGGGGTGTTATGGACAATTAAAAATATGAATATTCACGTTGCACTAGCGGTGGACTTTCAGCGAGTTTATTTAAACATTTATTTTTTATAGAGCCGTTTGTGAGTCAAAAGAGCCGGCTCTTTCAGTGAGCTGAGTGAAACGAGCCGGCTCACGAAAAAGAGCCGAAATGCCCATAGTTATTAGGTGGCCAGTGTTTCACTTTCCCTCCAATAATATTTTGTTTTAATATCGCGGCGACGTATGTGTGATTACTGGGAACATAATAAAGACACCTGGACTCGGTCGAGACCAAAAGCCATATTTGGCAAGACCAGTGGCCGAGACCGAGACAAGTCCGAGTCCGAATACCAGCGAGTCCGAGACAAGTCCGAGACCATAGAAAAGCGGTCTCGAGTCCGGACTCAAGTCCAAGACCGGACTCGAGTACTACAGCCCTAAGTTTAACCATGATATTTGCATGGTTATACAAATGATAATCAATATGCCAAAATAACATGGTTTAATGTAATAAAACCATGGTTAATTTTTGTGAAGGGTAGCTTTTAAGCAAGCAAGTTAGTCCGACCAAACTACTTTTAGAACTTTTATAAGTATGAACTTTTAGTAAAGTAGCATTTCCTGGAATACTTTCACTTAAACTTGTAATTCAAAACTTGTACATCGCTGTATTGATAATTTTGGTTAACTGACTTAATTATGTTCCTGACTAGTAAAGGGGCCATGTAGTGACGTTAAGGGAACTCACCAGAAACGCTAACATTAGCCTCATCTGAGGTCTCCACATCTGGGGCTTCTTGAAAGCCAACATCCACTCCGTTTTCTCCCACGGTGGATAGTGGTCGCCCACCCATGACTTCGTCCATTTGGTCATAGAAGGGGAAGTTCGTAGGATCCACTCCACTCCTGTTGTTGTGCAGTTTAGCTTTGTAATACGCCGACTTTAACGTTTTCCACCTATTTCTAATTTGTTCAACCGTACGGTCCACGCCAACTTCTTTCAGTTTGTCATGCACGGTTTAGAAGAGGTCAGAATTTCTAAACTTTCTACCATCCAGTCGTTCAATTATATTCTGTTCTTTTAAAATACTAATCAATACGTTTGTCTCCGTCGCACTCCAGTTTGATTTCGCCGCCGCCGCCATTTTGTATTCTGACGACACAATCCCGGGATGTCAAAACCAGGCATGCGCAGAAAGATACACACTCAAAGTAATCGGATCAGCTCGTTTACATGGTGTAATTTTCACGAAAAGCTTTATTCCACCCCCTTCAATCTGACTGAAATTTCAATCGGTTTGAGCATTTTTATTCTGATTGAGGTGTTGACATGGAGCATTTTTATTCTGATTGGACTTTTAAACTGGTTATAATCGGAATACAATGCTACATGTAGGAAAAAAAAATACTATGGAAGTCAGTGGTGTCCCACAAGTCGGTTTTCTACACTCTTCATAAAAATGTCCTTTGTGTTTAGCAGAACAAACACCTTGAGGAGATGTATTTTGACAAAATGTTGACAAGGGTTAATAATACAACAGATCTGTGGGGTCATTGCCAACATTACCTTAACTGTCGTTCTCATGGGACTTTATAGTCCTGAAAAACCAAAGACAAATATTGAGCCTACACACAATCACAACTGAAAATAATTGACCCTTTTCTTGTCCTCTCTGTCAGTCTGTCAAGAACATTGAGGGAGAAGAAGTCAGGCTTCAAATTATTGGTGACCCTGCCTACCCGTCCTGGACTGGCTCGTGAAAGGCTATATCAACTCCCCAAATCTGACCCCAGCACAGCAGTCATTCAGCGTGTACCGTAGCTCTGTCCGGGTGGGCGTTGAAATGGCTTTTGGTATCCTCAAGTCAAGATGGAGGGTACTTCTTAAGAGGAGTGACTTCCACTTCACGTTTGCACCAACTATGATCGCTACCTGCTGTGCCTTGCACAATTTTTGCCAAAAATAAACAGATTTCTGCAACAGCAACTGGGTGGAGGAACTTCGTGACTCCACAGTAAATTACCCTCAGCCAAGTCTGCAAATGCACAGGCAGGAAAATGAAAGCTTTAGCATAAGTTCTGCCAGGAAGACTCAATTGTTGCGTCACTTTACCTTCTCATCTATCCAATCACATTCTAATACTCGTGGTATAAAATATTGGTACTTACACACGTTTGAGTTTGCAGATGCTGACGCTTCCATTCACCTCCATCCCCCCTCTAACCCGATATATGGCTAATCACTTTCCCCTTCGTACAGAACACCTACTTTAACATATGAAACACACGGCTCATAATATGTATGAACATGTTTAATGAAATTCAGAAGTATTTAATGTTCTTAAATCAGAAATCTTTCATACAGAAAAATATGAAAAGCATCAAGTGACAGTGCAGTATATAGTCCAGTCATTTTAAGCCAGAATGGGGGTTAACCTTGAACAAATTGCAACAGAAGCAAACTCAACTGATTTTGTATCCTCAATATGTCCTGAGTAAGGAAAAAAAAAGCCCCGAAGAATCCCATTAGGGGAAAGTTTAGAAAAAGACCCAAATATAGCCTATTCATTCTTTTTCTAACGTGAATAGGGTAAAAGTTTTAACCTTTAGATTTCACCATGAAAATTACTGAGTTGATTACTTGCATCAAAACAAACAAAAAATGTATTACAAGTGTTTTGAAATTGTTTGTTAACATGTACAAACAGTGCATAATCTAATTACGTATGAGCTAATTTACATAAATACCACAACAGGTCTAAACATTGGGTCTAGCTGGGTGAAAATGTCTTGTTGAATCTTGTTGACACATAACAGTAAAATACTTAATGTTAAGGTCTGAATGGAACTCATTTAGGCTACCCATGAGCATTAATACATAGAGGCAGGAAGAAGTACTTTATAAACCAGCCTTTATTAATTATTAAGAGATGGGGTTTGGGGCTGGGTCCGTGGGACTGTTTCTGGGGGACGAGAACAGGAGAACACTCCTTACCATTGTCTCAAGAACAGGAGACAATGGTAAGGAGAATGCAGAAGACAAAAGGATGTCTGATGCTCCTAAAACTAGAGGCCAACATCACAGGGTTAGACTATGAAATAAACATTGAACCTTACATGACTTGTAATCATAATGACTGGTAATAACGTGATATTGAATAATAAATATATATGCATTGGCAAAGACATAAGATGATGATTAAATACTCTTACTATTTAAGTAGTTTAAATGTCTTACCAGCATTTGTCACCCACTACAGCCTGTAGAACATAAGAAGGCCAGCCCTTTCTGTTGACGAAATCTTTGTATCCATCAGACGGAGGGAGAACTGGGATGTGTGTGCCGTCGATAAGACCCATTACTTGCGGGACAGAATGCACCTCTTCAAAACTCCGGGCGATTTCGGAAGCCTCCACCTCACCTGGCATCCGTATAAAATCTCTAATCGGCCCATGCGATATATATATATCTTTATGTGCTAAATATGCGATATATATAATATTTCTTTGTAGCTCCATTCATCATTTCTATATACATATAGCTGGTCAATGTGGTCTGTTGTCTACTGTGTTGAGTTTTCAATTGTATTTATGTAATTGCTTACCTGTAAGTATCTATAATGTTTTGTACCTTTTAACTCTACTTCCCCTTTCCCTAAGTGGTTATTCCACTTGTCAGGCCGCCATTGTAAATAAGAACTTGTTCTTAATGACTTGCCTGTAAAAATAAAGGTTAAATAAAAAAAAATAAAAAAAATAAAAAAAATATATAAAATCCTCCATATATAAAAAATATATACAAACTTTTGTACAGTGCTCTTGTCAACACCGAATTGATTTGCCGCGAGACGGTATTCTGCACAGCTGCCGAGTAATACGAGAAATCACAAAGCTTCTTCCAGAGACGGTGACTGAGATGTGTCGTGGCATGTTTTA
>NC_139970.1:45479654-45494654 GCF_963993115.1 Abramis brama
AAGATGGCGTCGGTGAAGGAGTGCAGCACCTGTGGGCCGGAGCAGGGGTGTAACGAGTCACGGCAATTAGTTACTGTACTTAACGATCTTTATAGTTGGACTGAGTCTCAAAGATATTAGCAACTTTTACTCTCTACTTGACTACATTTTTGAACAAGTATATGCACTTTTTACTCCAATACATTTGTGAAGAGTAATGCTCGTTATATTCTGTAGTTACACCTGCCCCTTTCTGCTGCAGTTCATCACTGCTATACAGAAGCGATGCCGTCGTCTCAGGGCTTTGAAGGAACTATATCTGTGTGATTCGCCCTTTCTCACCCAAACTCGCTGCGTTACGTGAGTGCGAGTGCATGAGTTGCTCATTCGCAGTGTTTCATACATGAGATGAGGCCGAAACCAAGTACGCTTTGACTATTTCATTTTACTTGACAGTATTTTATTTATCTGTTATACTGAGGATTCTTTTTTGAAGGATATTGGTTTACTTTTGTGCACTTGAGCTTAACAGAGACGTTTCAGAGGCTGTTGTGTTGACCTTGATTTATTGCAATATTGAGGTGTTCAGTTTTATTTCGATTTTAGAAAATAAAAGTGATCGCTCTCCTCACGAATCAGCTGTGTCTTGACTCTTTGCATGTCTCTTGGCTGTTGAGGACTAGTTCATCTCTGAGCCTACGTTCAGTTTGAGTCAAATACTTAAGTACTGTTAAAATCAGATACTCAAAGACTTTTACTCTAATCCTATTGAAATTGGGGACTTGTAAAATGGAGTAATTTTCGCTGTAAGGTATCTGTACTTTTACTTTCCACCTCTGTGTAAGAGAACATGTGTCTGGATCAGGATCAGAGTTCAGACAGACTGAATGTGATTATTGAATGGGATTGTTGTATTACCAGGATTATGGGGTCGTTGTGATTATTGAATGTGATTGTTGTATTACCAGGATTATGGGGTCGTTGTGATAATTGAATGTGATTGTTGTATTACCAGGATTATGGGGTCGTTGTGATTATTGAATGTGATTGTTGTATTACCAGGATTATGGGGTCGTTGTGATTATTGAATGGGATTGTTGTATTACCAGGAATATGGGGTCGTTGTGATTATTGAATGTGATTGTTGTATTACCAGGATTATGGGGTCGTTGTGATTATTGAATGTGATTGTTGTATTACCAGGATTATGGGGTCGTTGTGATTATTGAATGGGATTGTTGTATTACCAGGAATATGGGGTCGTTGTGATTATTGAATGTGATTGTTGTATTACCAGGATTATGGGGTCGTTGTGATTATTGAATGTGATTGTTGTATTACCAGGATTATGGGGTCGTTGTGATTATTGAATGTGATTGTTGTATTACCAGGATTATGGGGTCGTTGTGATTATTGAATGGGATTGTTGTATTACCAGGATTATGGGGTCGTTGTGATTATTGAATGTGATTGTTGTATTACCAGGATTATGGGGTCGTTGTGATAATTGAATGTGATTGTTGTATTACCAGGATTATGGGGTCGTTGTGATTATTGAATGTGATTGTTGTATTACCAGGAATATGGGGTCGTTGTGATTATTGAATGGGATTGTTGTATTACCAGGAATATGGGGTCGTTGTGATTATTGAATGTGATTGTTGTATTACCAGGATTATGGGGTCGTTGTGATTATTGAATGTGATTGTTGTATTACCAGGATTATGGGGTCGTTGTGATAATTGAATGTGATTGTTGTATTACCAGGATTATGGGGTCGTTGTGATTATTGAATGTGATTGTTGTATTACCAGGATTATGGGGTCGTTGTGATTATTGAATGTGATTGTTGTATTACCAGGAATATGGGGTCGTTGTGATTATTGAATGTGATTGTTGTATTACCAGGATTATGGGGTCGTTGTGATTATTGAATGGGATTGTTGTATTACCAGGAATATGGGGTCGTTGTGATTATTGAATGTGATTGTTGTATTACCAGGAATATGGGGTCGTTGGCAGCGGAGTGGGACTGAGCGCTGGTCCCGCTGAGGAACTGATGCACGAGGTTATGAAGGTTCGAGACTGAAGAGTCCAGTTCACCGTCAGACCGGTCGAATCCCTCCAGAGCGTTCCTGCAGAGAGAAAACATTAGGGTTTGTAGAAAGCGTTTGCAATGGGTTTGTAACAGGTTGTTTTATGCATGTTTGGCCTGAATTTTTGTTGCATTTCCCTGTTCTGACCAGCAGGGGTCACCAGCGTGTGGCGTTTTGAACGCTTCGAAACAGTGAATCATTTTGCGAAGCGATCGGTTCAATTGATTCAAAGCTTTGAAAAGCTTCGTTTCTCCCACACTACCCTTTTGTGCCTGGGAAACCTTACAGTCACGCTGCCGACCCAAGACTTGAAGTTGTGAACTGGGAAAGTGGCGATGGTTCGGCCACGATCGAACACTGGCCCTGCGGCGGTTCTTCAGAGCAGTTTGTGCAAAACTACTTACGGTTCAGAGTATTTATTATTTCCTGCATTAATTTCCCACATGTCTAGTACAATTATGTGGTTTTGTTTCATTAATACAGTGTATACTTTTTTTCTTGATTTACCCCGAAAGAGTGAAAGTGAAATGTGACAACATGTCCCATAGGTTCATTATAACATGACCATATGACTGATTCAGATGTTATCTGATCTAATCAAAAAATATACAAGACAAACTAAAATATTTCCTCAATAAAATACAGTAAATAACTTTTTCATATAAAACAATGGCATTTTTAATCATTAACAATAAAGTAATGTTTGAGTTTGACAACAAACACACTGCAAAACACAGCTATACTGCATAGTTCAAAACATAATAATGAATAATTTCTGAACATGGACTCTCATTCCATATTCACCTTTTTCTCATGGTTTCTCAATAGTATTCATAAAAGTGTAGAATAGAATACCATAGTTGTGACAACATGCCCCAAATTGCTATCGCTAAATGTTCAGTGATATCATCCAAAGAGTTCAGTGTATTTTTTTCTTTATATAGTGTTGATATGGCAACTAGTAAATACTTTAGTTTTGTCATGCAGTATTTAAAATTATTTGACCCGTTAGTGTGTGCCCTGCTCTCCCCTACTCGTATTGTGGTTAAGATTTTGGTTGAAAATCACTAATATGATGGAGAATATGGAGAGAATACGTTTGGTGCCTGTTTGCGGGATCACCTGAAGCTGAAGCTGGAGTTGGTGAAGTACGGTGGGCTGTCGAACTCTCGCAGGTTCAGGCAGCTTCTGACGTCACTCATGGTTGGGAGAGTCACATTCGTGCCCTGTGTGAGTCCCCTGCGTAGTGTTCCCTCGCTAGTGCCGTTGCACAGGGTCACCAGACGGTTATACTCGTCCAGACTGGAGGAAGAAGAAGATGAAGAACGTCAGGACGAGATTCTGGAGCAGGAACGCATGACAGTGTCTCATTCTACTGAGAAGTAAGTGCACTTCCACCCCGATCTCATGAAAGTGCGTATCTATAGCACGAATTGTATTTATCGTGCAATTTCTACGCAAAAAAAATAAAAATAAAAAAATTGTATACGGGTGTATATATATATATATATATATATATACGCATGCACATGATACGCACTTTATGGCGTGTAACATGCACGTACCCCACACCACTAATCCTAACCAAGGGGTTTACAGTGCGTATCATATGCACATAAAAACTATTTTTTTGCGTATAAATTGCACGATAAATACAATTTATCTTAAGGCCTACCTAACCCAGGAGTCAGTCGTGTTGTAGGAAAAGAAAGCCTTTTTCTGTCTTTAAAAGTTGTTTTATCTAATCATGACAGACGACTCCTACTGGAATTGTTTTGGATGAGCATTTTGTAAAGTCAAGTCACCTTTATTTATATAGCGCTTTTTACAATACAGATAGTTTCAACAAAATAATGCAACAAAGTTTGTCTAGAAGCAAATAGTGTCACAGTCCAGCTTAAGTAAGTTCAGTGATGGTTCTTTTTTGCTGTAAAAAAGTTATTGATTTAGTTGATTTATATATATAGCCGCTCTGGAGAAAACAGTGATGTCATCGTCCAGCTCAGTTCAGTTCTCATATAATGGTGTCAATGCAGGAGATCAATAATATTGATGAATATTAAGTGTCCCCGACTTTTTGTGCCTTTCTTTATTGTATGCATAATTGTCTGAATGCCATTGTGTGTATAACTGAGAGGTTAAAGCATATATGTTGAGTCATTAATCATTGTTGATTGGATCAAATTCATCTTCTGTTGTTTCAGTGTCATTGTGTACTAAACACAGTTTCAGTCAGTGAACTAAAGCTGAAATAATATATAAATATTAGAGGAAAAAATTAGACCTGTTGCATCAGCAATTGGGTGAAAATTACTAAAACTGAAAAATAAATAAAGCTACACAGAAATATTTAAAAACAATAAAAGTAATAAAAGTAGGGAAAAGTAGACAGTCTACTAATACTCTAATGAGAGTTAGTTGACATGTAGTTGCAAAGTTACTTGTAGTTAATAGAAAGTCTAAAGTGGACTATCGAAATAAAGTGGAACCATTTATTTTCTTAATAATCCAATATGATCTTCTACTCCAGATTGTAAGTCCGTTTCACACTTTTAAGAGCCTCCAAAAGACCTTATCACAGACGTGAAACATCTGATCATGTCTCTAACAGCAGAGTTGAGTGGTTTGACTGGTTATCCTCTGAAACGCACCTGTCGCACACCACGGGCCAGCGTGAGAAGCGGGATCCGGGGCTGATTCGGGACGGGTCCCCGGGGTGTGGTCCTCCCAGCAGAGCGTCTGTGCACACGTCACACTCCTGACGACCCGTCGCAAACCTCCAGTACGGCACAGCGAAGTTCTCGTTACCTGTGAGCTTCTGAGAGGGCAGGAAAACACCAGTTCCTTTTGTCTTACTGCTGGATTCCCCAAGAGGAATCTAGATTCTAGCTAATATTTCTCAGAATAAAAGTTTAAATTTAAACATACTCATGAAGAGTATGTACTTAACAATAGTGTTTAAAAAATGCACCTAGTTTGACTTTAAAACTTCAGTTCTGTTGCTGCCTACATTTTTAAGTACTCTGAAACAAAAAATGGGTGTGGAAACAATTTACACTCAGAAATTGCTAGTCAATTTCACAATTAATTACACAGTTTCGGCAAGTAATGTATTGAATTAGACGTGGAATTTTGAAGTTGGAAGAATAAATTAGTATTTTCTTGTAAAATGTGCTTCAATGATCAATTTGATTGTAAGTCATTATAACTTAAAAAAAAGGAAAAATTATTGTTTAAATTACTGAAATGAGTTGAAAGCAACGGACAAACAATATTTCTTTTTTATTATTGGTTAAATGATTGAAATTGGTTGAAGTAAAAAAACTTCACCCTTGATCATTTACAACAGTAATAAATCTACATAAACTCTACACTTGTGCTCAAATATCATGATGATTAGTGATTTAAAAATGAAATGATTAATTACTATTTCTGTCCAACCGATAATTCCAGTAGTTTAGTGTAGTTAGGTTTACTGTAGTTCTGACCTGGAGTTAGGATTACTGTAGTTCTGACCTGGAGTTAGGTTTACTGTAGTTCTGACCTGGTGTTAGGATTACTGTAGTTCTGACCTGGAGTTTGGATTACTGTAGTTCTGACCTGGTGTTAGGATTACTGTAGTTCTGACCTGGTGTTAGGATTATTGTAGTTCTGACCTGTAGTTAGGATTATTGTAGTTCTGACCTGGTGTTAGGATTACTGTAGTTCTGACCTGGAGTTAGGATTACTGTAGTTCTGACCTGGTGTTAGGATTATTGTAGTTCTGACCTGTAGTTAGGATTACTGTAGTTCTAAACCTGTAGTTAGGGTTATTGTAGTTCTGACCTGGAGTTAGGATTACTGTAGTTCTGACCTGGTGTTAGGATTACTGTAGTTCTGACCTGGAGTTAGGATTACTGTAGATCTGACCTGTAGTTAGGATTACTGTAGTTCTAAACCTGTAGTTAGTGTTATTGTAGTTCTGACCTGGAGTTAGGATTACTGTAGTTCTGACCTGGAGTTAGGATTATTGTAGTTCTGACCTGGAGTTAGGATTACTGTAGTTCTGACCTGGTGTTAGGATTACTGTAGTTCTGACCTGGAGTTAGGATTATTGT
This sequence comes from Abramis brama, assembly GCF_963993115.1. Lineage (NCBI taxonomy): Eukaryota > Metazoa > Chordata > Actinopteri > Cypriniformes > Leuciscidae > Abramis > Abramis brama. Next base: position 45,485,827 of record NC_139970.1, read on the forward strand.
AGTTCTGACCTGGAGTTAGGATTACTGTAGTTCTGACCTGGAGTTAGGATTATTGTAGTTCTGACCTGGAGTTAGGATTACTGTAGTTCTGACCTGGTGTTAGGATTACTGTAGTTCTGACCTGGTGTTAGGATTATTGTAGTTCTGACCTGGAGTTAGGATTACTGTAGTTCTGACCTGTAGTTAGGGTTATTGTAGTTCTAAACCTGTAGTTAGGATTACTGTAGATCTGACCTGTAGTTAGGGTTATTGTAGTTTTGACCTGTAGTTAGGATTACTGTTGTTCTGACCTGGAGTTAGGATTACTGTAGATCTGACCTGTAGTTAGGATTACTGTAGTTTTGACCTGTAGTTAGGATAACTGTTGTTCTGACCTGGAGTTAGGATTACTGTAGATCTGACCTGTAGTTAGGGTTAGTGTAGTTCTGACCTGTAGTTAGTGTTATTGAAGTTCTGAACTGGAGTTAGGATTACTGTAGTTCTGACCTGGCAAGGCAAGGCAAGGCAAATTTTATTTGTATAGCGCATTTCATACACAGCAGCAATTCAATGCGCTTCACACAAAAATATAAAAATAAAAATATGGAACTACATACAATTTTGGCAATAGTAAAAATAATTAAAATTCTATATATAAAACACCAACAAAGAGTCTGTTAAAAAAAAAAGAGAAAAAAGAAAAAGAAAATAAATATATTTATTTATTATGCATTAACTGCAGAAAGCATCTGAAAAAAGCTTGGTCTTTAGTCTAGTTTTAAAAATTGTGATAGTTGGAGCGTTTTTAATGTTTTCTGGAAGCTGGTTCCAGAGATGGACGCCAAAGTAGTTAAAAGCAGCTTAGAGTTAGGGTTACTGTAGTTCTGACCTGGTGTTAGGATTACTGTAGTTCTGACCTGGTGTTAGGATTACTGTAGTTCTGACCTGGAGTTAGGATTATTGTAGTTCTGACCTGGAGTTAGGATTACTGTAGTTCTGACCTGGAGTTAGGATTACTGTAGTTCTGACCTGGTGTTAGGATTACTGTAGTTCTGACCTGGTGTTAGGATTATTGTAGTTCTGACCTGGAGTTAGGATTACTGTAGTTCTGACCTGCAGTTAGGGTTATTGTAGTTCTAAACCTGTAGTTAGGATTACTGTTGTTCTGACCTGGAGTTAGGATTACTGTAGATCTGACCTGTAGTTAGGGTTAGTGTAGTTCTGACCTGCAGTTAGTGTTATTGAAGTTTTGACCTGTAGTTAGGATTACTGTAGATCTGACCTGTAGTTAGGGTTAGTGTAGTTCTGACCTGTAGTTAGTGTTATTGAAGTTTTGACCTGTAGTTAGGATTACTGTAGTTTTGACCTGTAGTTAGGATAACTGTTGTTCTGATCTGGAGTTAGGAATACTGTTGTTCTGACCTGTAGTTTGGGTTATTGTAGTTTTGACCTGTAGTTAGGATTACTGTAGATCTGACCTGTAGTTAGGGTTAGTGTAGTTCTGACCTGTAGTTCTCTCTCCAGGCTCAGCAGATGGAATCGGTGCCAGGTGATGAACGCCGGACCCTTGTGGGAAAAGTCGATGGCTTTGAAAGGACGCCCTGGACCTGCCAGCAGAAACAGGTCAATATCATAATCACATAACCACATCATACACCACGTACAGAAGTGCATAAGTAGGGCTCAATCAAATAAATGTATTTCTCCAAATTCAGTTTTTTCCCCCTCCAGTTTAAATGTTTTAGTAACTCAATTTTAGTTTTTTTTTTAAACTAACCCTTACCTCAGCCATTTTAATGGTCAATCAATTGGTTAATGATTAATCAACTGATTTCATAGTTTGTTTCTCGTTTGTTTTTTTACAATAATAGGGTCCTTCAAAATGTAAAATATATCAGAAATTCTGTGTTTTACTTTTTCTGGAGTTGAGATTTAATACAAATTTATCGTCAAAACCAATGGTGATCAAATGAAGGCGTAAAACATGAATAATTTAATTAATCTTTCAAAATGTAATCAAATAAACAATTCCTTTTATTTTTTTATACGCCACTGAAATCATAACATCGACTATAAAACATTGGCTATGAATGATGGAGAAAAATGAAAAGGTGTGAAATGAAACCACTCTTCTGTTTTTTAATGTTTCTGATTCATTCTTTGAGGAATGTTGATGTTTTAATCCAGCGGTTCGGGTTCGGGTTAGTTAGTTCCTCACCTAGCAGCGTGGGGTTTAGGTTTGGGTTTGGGTTCGGGTTAGTTAGTTAGTTCCTCACCTAGCAGCGTAGGGTTTGGGTTTGGGTTCGGGTTAGTTAGTTAGTTCCTCACCTAGCAGCGTAGGGTTTGGGTTTGGTTTTGGGTTAGTTAGTTAGTTCCTCACCTAGCAGCGTGGGGTTTAGGTTTGGGTTTGGGTTCGGGTTAGTTAGTTAGTTCCTCACCTAGCAGCGTAGGGTTTGGGTTCGGGTTAGTTAGTTAGTTCCTCACCTAGCAGCGTAGGGTTTGGGTTTGGTTTTGGGTTAGTTAGTTCCTCACCTAGCAGCGTGGGGTTTGGGTTTGGGTTCGGGTTCAGGTTAGTTAGTTCCTCACCTATCAGCGTGGGGTTCAGGTTTGGGTTTGGTTTTGGGTTTGGGTTAGTTAGTTCCTCACCTAGCAGCGTGGGGTTCGGGTTCGGGTTAGTTAGTTCCTCACCTAGCAGTGTGGGGTTTGGGTTTGGGTTCAGGTTAGTTAGTTCCTCACCTAGCAGCGTGGGGTTTGGGTTTGGGTTCCGGTTAGTTAGTTCCTCACCTAGCAGTGTGGGGTTAGGGTTTGGGTTCCGGTTAGTTAGTTTCTCACCTAGCAGTGTGGGGTTTGGGTTTGGGTTCAGGTTAGTTAGTTCCTCACCTAGCAGTTTGGGGTTTGGGTTTGGGTTCAGGTTAGTTAGTTCCTCACCTAGCAGTGTGGGGTTAGGGTTTGGGTTTGGGTTTCGGTTAGTTAGTTCCTCACCTAGCAGCGTGGGGTTCGGGTTTGGGTTTGGTTTTGGTTTTGGGTTCGGGTTAGTTAGTTCCTCACCTAGCAGCGTGGGGTTTGGGTTCCGGTTAGTTAGTTCCTCACCTAGCAGTGTGGGGTTAGGGTTTGGGTTTGGGTTCCGGTTAGTTAGTTTCTCACCTAGCAGCGTGGGGTTCAGGTTTGGGTTCGGGTTAGTTAGTTCCTCACCTAGCAGCGTGGGGTTAGGGTTTGGGTTTTGGTTTGGGTTAGTTAGTTCCTCATCTAGCAGCGTGTCCCGGACTGAGTAGTTAGGTTTTGGGTTCGAGTTTGGGTTCGAGTTAGGGTTAGTTAGTTCCTCACCTAGCAGCGTGTCCCGCACGGAGTAGTAGTGCTGCCAGACGAACAGGTCGTATATGGAGATGTTGGTGAACTGGGGCTCGGTGCCGTTGGGTCCCAGCAGACCCAGCCAGTGCTGAGTGGCAATCACATACTCCGGGTGAACGGTGCTTTTGGCCCGGTCCAGAACACTGAGGAACTCTTGGAGCTCGTCGCCGCTCAGAGAGAGAATGTCCTTCCTCACAACGGGAGCTTTACGCTGTTCACAGTCCAACCCGGTCCAGCCAAACTTACACTCGCCACAGTTATAGCCAGCGAAGTTCCCTGATCGACACAGAACACCTTCATTACGGCGGATAATCTGATCTCTAGGAGCATATTTACAATACCAGGCCAAAATACAGACACATTTGATTGATTTTTTTTTTTTAAATACCTGAAAATAATTTTATTTAGATATATATAAGTTTATAGTATAGGTTATATATATATATATATATATATATATATATATATATATATATATATATATATACACACTACCATTTAAAGGTTTTGGATCAGTAAGATTTTTATTGTCCAAAAGATTCTATTTCAAATAAATGCTGTTCTTTTGGACTTTCTATTCATCAAAGAATCCTGAAAAAAAATTGTTCACAACTGAAGGATCGTGTGACACTGAAGATATATATATATATATATATATATATATATATATATATATATATATATATATATATATATATATTTATCAAATAAATGCAGCCTTGGTGAGCAGAAGAGACGTCTTTTAAAAACAAAAAATCGTACCGATTCAAAACTTTTGACTGGTAGTGTATACATATATAATATATAAGGGACCGTTCGGTATTTATGGAAGGGGCCACCGGAGGAAAATAGGGGAGGGTCATGTCTTTTTATTCTTTTTTGAGGGGAGGGTCATCCAACTTTTTTTAGTCTAGGGGGAGGGTCACCCAACTTTTATATTCATGAAAACAGCAACATTTCAAAGTGGCTTGTTTGGTGCTATTTTTTTTCTATTTAGCTCCATGTTGATCTCGCGTTATCAGCCCCCCTTCGATATCAGATGGGTCTGACCCAACAAAAATCCAGTTTGGCGCTGTTTGACAGTGCGCGCGCACTTCAGTTCGCGCTTAGAAAAAGTGCATCATGTCAGAACAGAATGCCAAAGAAATGTTTACCCGGCAAAGCTTTAAAGCACGAGCAAATAATGAACTTTTGTGATTGCGAATAAGTGCACAGTGTCCTGTGAGTGTAACTCTCTACCGCTGCATTAACATGTGATGTGAATGTACGTCGAGTTTTACAGTATTGGGACTGAGGCGCCAGATCTGCAGCTGATAGAATGTGCGCTGTAGCGCGATATAGGCCTACTACCATATTTTAGTTTCCATTCTTATTTTGTTTCCACGATGTGTAAGATGTAGGGCTACCACATCTTTAAATTACTATTAGTATTATTTAAGTTAACATAATAAAATACGTAGACCTATACCACAAAAACTAGTTGAGGATAAATTTGTTAAAATTGGGCGATTCCAGTGTTATGGACGTGACATTTGCAGTCAAAACTTGAAATATAAATTCTCAGAAAATGCATTTAATACTAATATTTTGAAACGTCTGAAAGGAGTCAAGACATTAGAAAAATATCAGTCTACACATGCGTTTTATATTTAATATGAGGGAAATACACATGTGACGTGACACAAAAAATCTTTAACTTTTAGGTGGCAAAACAAAAAAAACTGTTACAGGCGTGACAGTTCTCCATTACGGACATGACTGCTCTGAAAGCGACTTTAAAAATTTCACAGAGACCTCAAACAGAAAGCACAAAGCCTTCCCACTAAACATTGGACGTTGGATAGACACATTGACGTTCAACATTGGACCTTTGAACTGGGTAATTTTTTTGGACGTCATTTGGACGTCTATGACAGGTGCAGGAAATTTACATGATTACTATGTAATAGTTTTATTTATTTACACATTTCAACATTGTTATTATCAACATGATTAATACATATGAATACAGATTATTTATAATTATTTAAGATCATTTTCCAAAAACTCCATTTGATCGTCTCAGCATCAGGTGATAACTGGAGACGCGTACAAAAGTGTGATGTTGTAGCTCAAACAGTAGAGCATAGGTGCTTATAACGCTAAGATCATGGGTTCGATACCCAGGGAAAGTGTGTGTGTGTGTGTGTGTGTGTGTGTGTGTGTGTGTGTGTGTGTGTGTGTGTGTGTGTGTGAACCTAAAGTAGCCGCTGTTTTGTTTGAGCGCACTGAGCGTGATTATTGTTTGGAAAAGACTTATCTAATAAAACACACGATCCACAGCAAGCCGATCCCGTCTCCTTCCTTCTTCCCACAAACGAACTTTTGTGGACGGACGTCCACATTAGACGTGCGGAAGACGTCGAAAAAAGACGTCGCCTGGCGTCACAAAACAACCCCTTCAGTGGACCGAATTTGGACGTCCAAAAATGACATGAAAATTACGTCACTCCGACGACACATTGCGCAGTGGGTTTCTTTAAAGTGAATTTCGTTTTTTTATTAATTGTATCTTAATTTTAATCAATGTTTCATCTGGTTTTAATAAATAAGAAGTAAATATAGTAGAAAATAGATAATCATGACACGGAGGCGCGGGCGAGTGAACTGGACTCTTGTCTCATAAATGAACCGAAACTCAGCGTAAGGTATGCTACTTGCCTCACAGACCTGAGAAATATATAGAAAGCTTGAAATGTCTACTTTTAAACAGAACAATTCAAAACGAAGGAAAACAGACTGCTTTCTGCTTATGAAATGTGCATTTCTCTCTGGCGCGTTCTGAGAAGATTGCGACGCATCGTCAACTTCATCTTTGCAGTCGACACAGAAAACACTTGTTTATTAATAAACAATTAAAATGGCTCCTTGCTATATTTGACATTAATAATCATTACTTTTGCCGGTTCTTTGTGACAGCTTTTAGATGCTTTGTTGGCAGCGCCACCCACATGTTAAATGAGTCACACCGCATCAGCACCGAAAACATGATTTTTTCAAATCTAAAATCAACAATCGTGATACGAACCGAATCGTAGGTTTGGTCTATCGTTACAGCCCTAGTAAGACGAGAAAGCAAGAGTTTATGATTTAAAAAAAAAAAACAATGGCTATCTGAACATCTTTGCCAAGCGCAAACCAGTAGGCTACAGAAGTAGGCTAATCAATAAATTATCGGGGAGGGTCATGCCTTTTTTCACAATCATTTTGGAGGGTCATAGAAAAATGTATTGCTGGCGAAGGGAGGGTCATGTCTTTTTTGACAACAGATCTCAAAACTCCTCCGGTGGCCCCTTAAATAAAAAACGAACAGTCCCTAATCCCTAAAAAAATGACTTTTGATCCATATCATAATATATATTTAAGATTGATATCCAGGTATATCATGCAGAAGTATGTAAACAGTCATTAACAAGTCCTACAATTTGACAGACAATTAAAATGATTTAGTTTCACACTAACCAGAGCATCGGCAGGTCCGGTTGAAGAATTTGGTCGGCCACTTCTCCCGGTCGTCGACGTTCCTCAGTCTGTACGGTCCTCCCCATGGCCTGGAGTCGATGTGAACGTCACTGCAGTTTCCCCGACCTGACAGAACTCCACATCGGTTCTCCGGGTCGGATCCCAGCGCGGGACAACACTCTTTAGACACGATTCCCTCAACGGTACAGCAGACCCGAGGAAACTGAGCCTCCGTCAGGTTTATCCATCCCAGACAGAACAGAGCCAACACAAGCAATCTCCTCATCTCTGGAATATCTTCAGCTTCAGATCCCACAGCGTATTACTGACCACAAGCACACAGAATCAGTGTGTGTTTAAGGATTACACGCGTATAATGCCGTCCTTACACACATGACATGCTCATTGTCCCATCACTGGATTTATACGCTGTATGGTGGGATTACTCAGGCCGTCCCGTGGCCGTCACATGACACTAATGCCTGGAAAAACCTTGAGGGAAAAAGCCTGTTCCTCAATGGATTCAACTCTTCAAGAGAAATTAGAACAGATCCATGACCGCAGTTTACGTCGCTTTCCTTCAGATAATGTTTAAGATCATATCTCAGAGTGTTTCTGCAGTTAGGAGCTGAGAGAGAGTTTTCTGTGTAACTCGTGATCCAGTATCAGTCAGGAACAAGAAACAGCGATATTTCCGAGTAATGGTTTTCTTGTTTATAAAGAATGTATTCATGTAGTTGATTTAATCATATTTTATGTGTGGGGGGAGAGAGAGAGAGAGTGTGTGGGGGGGGAGAGAGAGAGAGAGAGAGAGTGGGGGGGGAGGGAGAGAGAGAGAGTGTGTGGGGGGGGAGAGAGAGAGAGAGTGTGGGGAGATAGAGAGAGAGAGAGTGTGGGGGAGAAAGAGAGAGAGAGTGTGGGGAGATAGAGAGAGAGAGAAATAGGGAATAGTCGAACAGAATTTTTCCCCCAAAATCAAGGAGTCAGACAAGGTTGCCCATTGAGCCCCACTCTATTTAACATCTATATAAATGAATTAGCCAAAGCATTAAATAACTCCACTGCCCCCGGCCCAACCCTGACGGACTCAGAGGTCAGATGTCTCCTCTTTGCAGATGATCTAGTCATTTTGTCAGAAACAAAAGAGGGACTACAACAGCTCCTCGACGTCGTAGAGACATTCAGTCTAACGTGGGCTCTCAAAATTAACTTAGCTAAAACAAAAATAATGATTTTTCAAAATAGATCCAGGTGTAGGGAAAATAAATATGTCTTCAAAGCAGGAAACCAAGTCCTCCAACACACCCACGAATACACATATCTGGGGCTAAAGCTGAGTTCAACAGGGAACTTTAATCTGGCTGTGAATGAACTGAAAGCAAAAGCAATGAGAGTCTTCTACATGATTAAAAACACTATTCGACATGAAATTCCAATTCAAACCTGGCTAAAAATCCTAAAAGCAATAATTGAACCCATTGCTCTGTATGGCAGCGAGATATGGGGACCTCTGAAAACCCAAGATTTCTCAAAATGGGAAAAAGAGGAAATCGAAACTCTGCATACCCAAATTTGTAAAAGCATCCTAAAAGTAAACAGAGCGACACCAAACAACTCGTGCAGAGCTGAATTAGGACAATACCCCCTGCTGATCACTATCCAAAAAAGAGCTGTGAAGTTCTACCAGCACCTGAAGCGCAGTGACCCGAGCTCATACCAGGCTGAGGCCCTGCGGTGTCAGGAGCAGAACCGGCACCGGAGCGCACTCTCACAGCTCATGCTGAAACTACAGCCAGACCAGCACTGCACTATCTGGCCCAACCAAATTATTAAATTACAAAAACAAAATTACATTACCTATTGGAAAGATGCTACTAAATCACAAAAGAAGATGGAACTCTATTTACACCTGAAAAGAGACTATACACCAGCAGAATACCTGAGCTGTGTGAAAGAGCATAAAATGAGAAAGACCCTGACCAAGTACAGGCTGAGTGACC
>NC_139970.1:45499654-45727154 GCF_963993115.1 Abramis brama
GGTTTAATCATGAGGGTGAGTTCGGGTTTTCCAGGTCATGTCAATGGCAGAGAGTGTCCCGATCTCTAACCCAGTTAGAAGCTGTTTAACTGTAAACTACAGTACCAGTAAACGAGTGTTCACCAGATCTACAGGAATAGCAGCTCCATCAGTCATAATGCTGGCGTTCTCTGGGTCATGTTTCTGCAGTAGTTGTGTTAGTCACCGTCTGATGAAGGCGTTTAGGACTGGAAGATTGGAGTTCTCAGGAAGGGTTGCATAACTCTCTGGTTGGGGCAAGCTGTGACACTTGTTAAAGATATTTAGTGTTGAATAGAGGATATTTTAAAGAACATTTTCAACCCCTTTGACTTTCATTATGAGATATATATATATATATATATATATATATATATATATAAACTTACACTCACTCAAAAAAGCTGTTCAACAAACTTAATTAAATCAAGGAAAACTTTTCCACGAAATTGAATTACATTTTTCCAACAAAATCGAATTACTTTGAAACGATTTGTTGTAATCTAGTTGTATGAACTTAAATTAATTTATTCAAGACTACTTAAAAAAAATTGTCATTCCTTCTAGATAAAGATATGCCTAATATAGATAATTTTTATCAGGTTAACTATGTTTAATTTTGTCCTGCCTGGATGGAATTGCCAACATTATGATTTTAGCTAACCGGACTCTATACAGTTACTTCCAATGAAAGTTAAATACTTGGTTCAATTAAATTAAAACCACTTTTTACATAGTAACAATAAATATTATAATGCAGGTCTAAGTGTGAGGTTTATTGCCTAAACACAGTCACTCTTCTGCATAATTATAACCACACAATCCAAAAACATTACAGAAAGTCCTCTGAGTGTCTAACATAACTGAACATTAAACACTAATGACATCTTTCCCACTTTAATCCCTAAATTTACCCTCTTAATATAGTCTCTTGCAAAGCATGCTGGGAACTACAGATCCACTGCCCAGGTAGTTGTCAACAAAAATGATTCATGTAGTTTTCACACAAATTAAGTAAACTTCAGTTTTAAATATATTAGGCTGATTGAACACAATTAAATTAAGTTGTGACAAAATGTTAAAAAATTGTGTTACTTTAGCTTATTTTATTTAATTAAACTGAACAAGAGGCAAGAATTCATTTCTTGAGCCACACAGGTTTGAAGCAATATATAGAACATCACAAGTAAATGCTGTTTTTAATTGGAAAAATATATATAAATGCAAGATTATGAATAGCCCACAATTTTATTTTATTTTTAATCCTAACTTAGAAAAAATAAAGATGCATGAAAACACTATTTTCCCCAGCACTGCAGTAGAGTGAAACACAATAGAATTACTAATTGACTGTGTGTGTGTGTGATAAAGCACACAGATGTGTGTTTCTGCCTGACAGTGTGTGTTTCGAGAGCAGAATATGGGCTGCTAATGGGACTCATTTAAGTTGCATTAATTGCTGTAGTGTGAGTGGCCTACGCTTCAGGGTTCTCTGAATGAGGCCGAGGCAGAAAGAGCACTTCGCTGAAGCCTCGCTCAAAACACTATTGTTTTAGTGATGAAAAAACAGCTGAAATATGCTGAGGACTCCGCTTATCCTTTGAAGCGGCGACAATGAGAAATTCTCAATTAATAGCATTTCAAAGGGACATCCAGATGAAGGTGATGCTTAATTCTGTGTAACAAGCAACAGCGTATTATTATTATTATTATGATGATGTTGATGGAAACGCATCAGTTCTGCTAATGGCTCTCCGGACGGCACACGTTTTAGGGAACCTAATGTGTCGATTCAGAGAAAGGTTGCCTTTCAGATTGTAATTGAGAGCACTTCAGTTTCATTTCAAAAGCACAAGGCTTCAGAGAAGAAAATGCAAAATGTTTTAAATGAAGTGTGGATTGGTCTGGCATTATGACACGTTTGCCATGGTTCAGGGTTTCCCTCAGATATTAAAACACAAAGATGCTCTGCTTCTGGTCACACTGGCTCTGGACAATCTGCCTTTAAATCTGTCCTGTGCCTTGTTTTGGACAATGTACACGTATTTGATGTTTATATTTGTTTTTTTGTTTTTTTTGCTGCGATACGGAAGACCATTTCTGCCACATAAAGAAATAAAAATCAGGCTTTGGTAAGTCATAATTATGAGAGAGTCGAAATTACGATATGCTAAGTTCTATATATGAGATTCTGAATTCTGACATAAAGTCGAAATTATGAGGTTAAAAAGTTATAATTTTGACCTAAAAAGTTGAAATTATGAAATACTAAGTGCTAATTATAAGATGCAATGTCAAAATTATGAAAAAATAAAATAAAAATGAAAAAGGCCATTGTTTCACATAATTTTGACATCATTTCAATTTAGAATGTCAATTTACAATAATTTGATCTTTTTTATGTCAATTTTGACATTTTAACTAATTTTGACTTTGTATTTCAAAACTAGGACTTTTTTTTCTTGTGTGCCATAAATGTGTTTCCCTTCAGCATTTACACAATCAACAGAGCACCAATTCTATAATCATTTGCACATTTATTCTACCTTCTATGCATGAATATGCATGTTACTTTACATATAACAAAACAACATTTTCTTGTTTAAATTAAATAAAAAGTTAAACTTAAAAATAAATAAAAATAACTGCAGAGATTTTATTTGTAACTAACGTTTGCTCAGTCGCCTTCTTTTCAGACCATAATTTGACAAATCCTCCATTAAATGCTAGAAGATGGCTGAATGTTCATTCTTATTAATCTCTCTCAAACAAAGTAGTTCTTTTTTTCTTCTTCTAGCCAAATACTGTATATTTGTTGTTATTATATTGCAGTGGACATGTTTTATCATTGTCTGATTATTTTTTAGATTCTTGTGCCGTCATCAGCCAATCAGTGTGATGATGTCATTTAGTGATAAATTGCATGATGTTATTATCTCGCCTCAGTGTAACACACACCGTTACAACACACAGCACCTCACTGTAACACACACCTCACTGTAACACACACCGTTAAAACACACAGCACCTCACTGTAACACACACCGTTACAACCCACAACACCTCACTGTAACACACATCCCTGTAACACACATCGTTACAACACACAACAGCACCTCACTGTAACACACACCTCACTGTAACACACACCTCAATGAAACACGCACATCACTGTAACACACCTCACTGTAATATACACCTCACTGAAACAACACCTCACTGTAACAACACCTCACTGTATCACAACTCCCTACTGTAACAACACCTCACTGTAACAACACCTCACTGAAACAACACCTCACTGTAACAACACCTCACTGTAAAACAACACCTCACTGTAACAACACCTCACTGTAACAACACCTCACTGAAACAACACCTCACTGAAACAACACCTCACTGTAACAACACCTCACTGAAACAACACCTCACTGTAACAATACCTCACTGAAACAACACCTCACTGTATCACAACACCTCACTGTAACAACACCTCACTGAAACAACACCTCACTGTATCACAACACCTCACTGTAACAACACCTCACTGTAACAACACCTCACTGTAACAACACCTCACTGTAACAACACCTCACTGTAACAACACCTCACTGTAACACACCTCACTGTAACAACACCTCACTGTAACAACACCTCACTGTAACACACACCTCACTGTAACACACCTCACTGTAACACACACCTCACTGTAACACACACCTCACTGTAACAACACCTCAATGAAACAACACCTCACTGTAACACACACCTCACTGTAACACACCTCACTGAAACAACACCTCACTGTAACACACACCTCACTGTAACACACACCTCACTGTAACAACACCTCAATGAAACACAACACCTCACTGTAACACACACCTCACTGTAACAACACCTGGACTGCATTTATGGACTGCATTTATATAGCGCTTTCACAGACCTATGGCCACCAAAGCGCTTTACATATAAACCCCCAGCTGGGGTTAGGTGTCTTGCTCATGGACACCTCGACACTTGGTCAGGTGGAACCGGGGATTGAACCACCAACCTTTCGGTTTGTAGACAACCTATCATGAATCACTAAGCCACTGCCGCCCCTCACCTCACCTCACTGTAACACACCTCAATGAAACACAACACCTCACTGTAACAACACCTCACTGTATCACAACACCTCACTGTAACACACCTCACTGTAACACACACCTCACTGAAACACACACACACACCTCACTGTAACACACACCTCACTGTAACACAACACCTCACTGTAACACACCTCACTGTAACAGCACCTCACTGTAACACACACCTCACTGTAACACACACCTCACTGTAACACACACCTCACTGTAACACACCTCACTGTAACAGCACCTCACTGTAACACAACACCTCACTGTAACACACCTCACTGTAACAGCACCTCACTGTAACAACACCTCACTGTAACACACACCTCACTGTAACACCTCACTGTAACAACACCTCACTGTAACAACACCTCACTGTATCACAACACCCTACTGTAACAACACCTCACTGTAACAACACCTCACTGAAACAACACCTCACTGTAACAACACCTCACTGTAACAACACCTCACTGTAACACACACCTCACTGTAACAACACCTCACTGTAACAACACCTCACTGTATCACAACACCTCACTGTAACAACACCTCACTGTAACAACACCTCACTGAAACAACACCTCACTGAAACAACACCTCACTGTAACAATACCTCACTGAAACAACACCTCACTGTAACAACACCTCACTGTATCACAACACCCTACTGTAACAACACCTCACTGTAACAACACCTCACTGAAACAACACCTCACTGTAACAACACCCTACTGTAACAACACCTCACTGTAACAACACCTCACTGAAACAACACCTCACTGTAACAACACCTCACTGTATCACAACACCTCACTGTAACAACACCTCACTGTAACAACACCTCACTGAAACAACACCTCACTGAAACAACACCTCACTGTAACAATACCTCACTGAAACAACACCTCACTGTAACAACACCTCACTGTATCACAACACCTCACTGTATCACAACACCTCACTGTAACAACACCTCACTGTAACAACACCTCACTGTAACAACACCTCACTGAAACAACACCTCACTGTAACACACCTCACTGTAACAACACCTCACTGTAACAACACCTCACTGTAACACACCTCACTGTAACAACACCTCAATGAAACAACACCTCACTGTAACACACACCTCACTGTAACACACCTCACTGTAACACACACCTCACTGTAACAACACCTCACTGTAACACACACCTCACTGTAACAACACCTCAATGAAACAACACCTCACTGTAACACACACCTCACTGTAACAACACCTCAATGAAACACAACACCTCACTGTAACACACACCTCACTGTAACAACACCTGGACTGCATTTATGGACTGCATTTATATAGCGCTTTCACAGACCTATGGCCACCAAAGCGCTTTACATATAAACCCCCAGCTGGGGTTAGGTGTCTTGCTCATGGACACCTCGACACTTGGTCAGGTGGAACCGGGGATTGAACCACCAACCTTTCGGTTTGTAGACAACCTATCATGAATCACTAAGCCACTGCCGCCCCTCACCTCACCTCACTGTAACACACCTCAATGAAACACAACACCTCACTGTAACAACACCTCACTGTATCACAACACCTCACTGTAACACACCTCACTGTAACACACACCTCACTGAAACACACACACACCTCACTGTAACACACACCTCACTGTAACACAACACCTCACTGTAACACACCTCACTGTAACAGCACCTCACTGTAACACACACCTCACTGTAACACACACCTCACTGTAACACACACCTCACTGTAACACACCTCACTGTAACAGCACCTCACTGTAACACAACACCTCACTGTAACACACCTCACTGTAACAGCACCTCACTGTAACAACACCTCACTGTAACACACACCTCACTGTAACACACCTCACTGTAACACCTCACTGTAACAACACCTCACTGTAACACACACCTCACTGTAACAGCACCTCACTGTAACACACACCTCACTGTAACACACCTCACTGTAACAGCACCTCACTGTAACACACCTCACTGTAACAACACCTCACTGTAACACATACCTCACTGTAACAACACCTTATTGAACGGTAATGTAATGTAATATTATTGTATGTCTCCAAAATATAAAAACCTGGACACTTTTGGTCTAGACGCAAGATCTACGTATCTGAGTAATGCTAATCATCAGCTTTTATTTGAATCGTACTTCGTCATCATCCGGATATCCGCGATCACGTGTTTTGACGAGTTTTGCGGAAAGAATTGGTTGTGCGTGACAAGACGGTGGATTATTTTCCAAGCGAAACTCACAAAATGGACTCATTTTGAACCCAAACAGCGTAAGGTCACAGGTCTATGGATCATTTTGGCACCTTTTAGCTCAGAGAGGATGAGGTAAGAGAGCTGAAATGCAAAGTTTCTCTGAGTTTGTTTACAAAAGCTCAAAGCTGTATTTCGCGATTTGGTTGATAATCCATTGGCCTGTTGTATTATGTCAACAAAATAAACATAACCATAATCTTGAGAATGAAAGCTTTTGTTTGATAAGATTTGCTTATGTTCGTCAAATATGAACGATATTGAAAATGTGCAAAATCGTTGTCATGCATACTTATTATCGGTATTCGTTGCGGAAACTGGAAATTAAACATTCAAATGCTGCGATATGTAAAATTAATAAAACAATTATGATTTTGTGTGAAAAGTAGAGGGTCTAAGCTTTGTAATGATATCACATATGACTTAATGTTTCATCAGGACCTATAAATATTAAAGGACAATCGTAATAACGCAATTCTGACCCCGGCACCGGGTTTACGACCTTAAGAGGATTTATTTATTTTGTATTTCAAGTTTAATTTTGTTTAAATATAAAATCGTAGCATTTAGCCAATCAGTTCATGTGTGCATAAAGTTTATTAATCACTAATTTATTCTTAACTAGAAATTGGCAGTCAGGTGCTTTGTGGTAAATACATAATAATAAATGAAACAAAATGAATAATTAGTATTGTGTTATATAATGCACATGTAAACAATAAATAGCTGTAGGTCATTCAGAAAATTCTGACTCACTCTTACAGAAAAGGCTCTATGTGAAACTGTAAAGGCTTCGAATACAGAACCTTTTAGGAGTTCCTTTTATGGATTTAGTTTTAATTAATTTAGTTTTAATTCATATTTAATTTAATTCTATTTTATGAATTAAACAGCTCGTAAACATACTTCACTATGAATATATCACTAGAATTAATTGAAATAACCTGTTAAACATGACAGTATTATTCAATCCTTTAAGACATGCTCCTTATATAGAAGCGATTTGATGTAAATGTTTATAAATGGAGTATTTTGTGTTCTGAACACAGCCTCTAGAGGGCAGCAGAACTCTGTTACACATTGAGTTAATGAATGACACTCAGTGGCTCAAATCTGATCATTTATAGTATAATCACCTTGGTGTGGATATCATTTCATCCAACGTACATAAATGTGTATATATATAGACTGTAAGTAGTACAAGTAGTTTTTTGAAAGATTTATTTTTGAAATGCAGCTTTGATTAAATGAATAAATTACTCTTTACTATATATTCACATAGAAAACAACTGATTTACATTGGAATAATATTTCATTATTTTTACTGTATTTTTGATCAAATAATCGCAGCTTTGCTGAGCAGAAGAAACATTAACAAATCTTACAGACACCAAACTATTAATCAGTTGTGTGCATATATTCTATTCTATATTGCAAATAATTTTAATTTATTAATATATCCGACAGGACTTTGAGTTAATTTAATGCAGTTTTATTAATGTTACTGTGTTACGAAGCAGAGTATTTATTATGTGTGTATGCTGCAGTCGCCGCTGCTGCTGTTTATGTTTATTTTACAATTAAAGTTAAGTTTAGCATTCTCCTTCTTCCCTGAACTTTCTTGCGTTTAATCACTTAAATTCACATGATTTATCTCATTCCAATGAAACAGCCATGAGTGTTGAATTATTACTCATACAGGTCAACTATCTGATGAATTAAAATTGCTTGGTCAAAACAATCATACTAAAAATACATACCAAAATGATTGATACAAAAAATCATACTAAAAAAAGTAATGTTATAATAACGTTACTCTACTTTGCAGTAAGCTAGATTGATATTAGAATATCTTAATAAAAGCTGGATGACTTTTTGTAAATACAATACATTTTAAAATATATTGTACAGTGGAGAAAACGCTGTTTTACTGTTTCCACAAATAAAGCTCTCTCTGATTTAGAATCTTAGACACTTGACAGAATACTGTTGTTTCTGAGGTACAAACTCAAGAGATTCAAACAATCAGACTAATCGTGTTGATCTATATAACAGTGACTAGTTTTCTGTCGATAAATGTGTCCAAACAGTTGCTCACGTGTCTAATAAAACACACAATATATTAAAGCATCTTTGGTGTCCTGAAATTGAGGGTAAAATGACGTCACTGACCGGCGACGCAAACACGGGCGTTACACCGGCTAAAACTGCGGATTTCTCTGGATTTAACATTGCTGGAGACATTTAGGATAATGTGAGTACACAAGTCAACAAAATATATAACACTGTTCTAGTGGTTATTGATATTTTATTCCAAAAATCGTACATATTGTGCCTTTAAGTACCATACCATGTATGCAATTTATTTAATATTTACTTGATTTTAATCATAAATATGGTTTGCCATTTTCCAGGTCCTTATTAAAGGTGCCGTGAGTGAGTTTGAGTCTGAGCGAACGACACGCTGTGGGATAAACCGTCCGCTGGTGTTTCTTCAGAACATGTGAAATTAGCAGCACTAAAATCACATTTCTTGGACATGGAAGAGGCCGATTCCTGCGTCGCTTAACTGAAGCTTTTCCGACGGCTCCAAGAAATCCACACAGGATTGGCTTTCCGGAGCGCCACGGTCACACCCACATCTCCCAGCTTAGAGATTTACATTTCAGCATAATGCCATAGAGGAGGCACAAGCCAAGATAACTTACAAAGTGCTGCGGGGTAAAGCTTGTAAGAGAGGGTTGGAGATATTTACAGCTTCAGAAATCCCTCAAAGATGTTCCAATCGGGGAGGAGACGCTCCACACACACGACGGCTCGACGTTTCACACACACGCCGGCTCGACGTGACCAGATGCCACTCACTCCAGTATCCTCCCTGTATCCATCAGGCCAAGGCGGAAAATAAAAGGGAAATATAACGTTTCAGTTTTAGCGAAATACAATTAGGACCTTTGTCGCTAGTCAAAAGTCAAAGGGAAAAGTGCGCAGGAATGGATGAAAGAAAACGAGAAAAAGGCTTAAATGATTTCTAAGATGCAATTTAATTTTCAATATGGGACTATTAAATTTTTGAGGCACATCCACTGTCCAGATATGTTTTTGATTGTGCAATTTCACATGGCAGAATGCGGATGAAATGCAGAAACTCCAACAATGGAGGTGGGAAAAGCAATGGCTTTTTCTTCTCTTATCGAAATTGCTTTCTGTAGAGTTGTTCCATTTGAAATGCATTTAATTGCAAATAAAAAGCGAGTGGAGAGAAAGGCGTGCGGCTCTTAAGCCTTTCTCATCTGTTGGGAAGCAGGAGGCAGAGTATTCATACGCGGATCAGCCAGACAATAAGAGGAGCGGCGTGATCCGAATATCCCAATCTCTCTCCTCGCCAGCCCGGCCTTTACCCTGACCTGACCCTAACTCTGACCTTTACCCAGACCTGACCCTAACCATGACCTTTACCCTGAAATGAGCCTAACCCTGACCTTGATCCTGACCTTTACCCTGACACTAACCCTGACCTTTGCCTAGACAATAAGAGCAGCATGATCTGAATATCCCAATCTCTCTCCTCGCCAACCCGACCTTTACCCTGACCTGAACCTAACCATGACCTTTACCCTGACCCTAACCCTGACCTTTACCCAGACCTGACCCTAACCCTGACTTTTACCCTGACAATAAGAGGAGCGGCGTGATCTGAATATCCCAATCTCTCTCCTCGCCAACCCGACCTTTACCCTGACCTGACCTTTACCCTGACCTGACCCTAACCCTGACCTTTACCCTGACAATAAGAGGAGCAGCGTGATCTGAATATCCCAATCTCTCTCCTCGCCAACCTGGCCTTTACCCTGACCTGAACCTAACCATGACCTTTACCCTGACCTGACCCTAACTCTGACCTTTACCCTGACAATAAGAGGAGCAGCGTGATCTGAATATCCCAATATCTCGTCCTTACCTTAACCCTGACCTTTACCCTGACCTTTACTCTGACCCTAGCATTGACCCCAACCCCAACCCTGACCTTTACTCTGACCCTAGCATTGACCCCAACCCCAACCCTGACCTTTACTCTGTCTTTGCTCAGAGCTTAGATGTGTTCAGATGTTTGAGACAAATGACATGCAGTATAGAGCAGTTCAGGTTTTTTGGCTACTCTTTATTTTAATGCTCTTCAACAGACATTCTACTAACCTGAACCTAACAGTCTACTAATACTCGGAGTTAGTTGACATGTAGTTGCAAAGTTACTTAGTAGAGTTAGTAGAATGTCTAAAGTGGACCATCGAAAAGAAGTCAAGAAGTTCTCTTTTTATACTCTTTCAGGAAAAAACAAATTACACATTAACAAAAAAACAAACAACATGATTAATTTGGAATAACAATATTTTAAGTGAGAGAACAAATAAATAAATACTTTTCAGAAATAAATAAATATTTCAATCAATTAGTCAATTAATAAATCAGTCAATCAATCAATCAATCAATCAATCAAAACTGCTCAGAAAATAGTAGATCCCATTTCAGCATAAACAAAAAACACACACATTAACAAATACATAGATAAGAACAGCTCAGAAACCAGAAGATCTTATTTCAGATTCTCCCATCAGTGAAATCCGATCGGATCAATAACATCGACTCTGAGTCTGACTCTGTGTCGAGACGGGCCGCAGGGCATTGTGGGTAATACGCACGCCGCAGAGCATTGTGGGTAATACGCAGATCCTCCGCTCACGCCCTCCAAACTTTCCGTCGATTCGGGAATTCTGTCCTCCCCCCAAACAAAGATTTATACATATTTATACGAGCTCGATCGACGGGAAGAAGGTCCGGAAAGAAGAGGAAGAAAAACTGGTGGAATTGCAGAGGTAAACTTTATGTAAATGCCATAAAGTAATAGACTTGTTGTGCAAATCACACCATTTTATCTTTAATTTTGGCGAGCCCTTCCCGGCATCTCTCGGCACGACCCCCCCCCCCAGACTCCTCTTTCCCTGGGCTTAAAGGTGCATCGCAGATATGCATTTAAGCATATTCAGAACACGGGGCGTGAAATTAAATGTGTGACAGAGTGGGAAAAATATACAGGCGCGAGAGATGCCTTAAAAATAGTCATTTATGCAGATGGAAAAGGAGGGAGTGGGAATGATTTGCGCCGGGATGACCCTCACTGTTCTCGCTAATCTCGCGCTGTATCTTCAGTTTTCATTGAACGCGCGGGTTTGCTGCTAAGCGGCCTTGTAGATAAGAAGAAGTGCTAACAGGAGACAACTGAAGGTGCTCAGTGGGTCCGTTTCTATTGCACTTTCACCCAAGGCAATGGGCAGAATTTAACGGATTCCTTCCAACATATGTTTTTGCCAGATAAGTAAACAGTGTGTGTCGGCAGGGGAGGAAAAAAAGCATTTGCAATTTAATGACATTACAGCTCCCAGCTTAGCCTTTCCGTGCTGCCAGCGCCGAGCGGAAGAATGGAACCGGGAGAGTGTGTGTGTGTGTGTGTGTGTGTCCCTCTTCTACTCGTCTCTACGCTCCTCGTCGCCTCATTCTTCTCGATACTTCATTCTCTTTCCTGGAGCTCTTCGTCTTCTCGTGTTGGAGAGAACGGTCTGGGTTTCGGTTCTGGCTCCAGAGTTGGGATTCTGAACTGAACGGAATTTTTTGGCCTGTGGAATCGGATTTTCTGGAATCCAGAAACATTTAGGAATGTCATTAGTTCAACACGACTAGAATTAGTTTAGAAGTCCTCAGGTGGCCTTCGGGATAAATACAGCAATACAAATTAATGTAATGAATTATTATTTGAAAAAGAGATTTTAAATGTAATAATAATAATAATAATAATAATAATAATATATATGTATATATATATATATATATATATAGTACTAAATATTATTAATATATATACAGCATATACTATATATTATACTATTAAATATATTAATTAAATATATTTAAATGTGTTGTTTCTTTAGGGGCCAATTAAGTTATTTACATCAGAATGTAAATGTCTTTATTATGTAGCTTTATCTTTTAACTTTTAAATATAATTATAAAAATATTGCATAATTATAATCTGAATTATTTTGTAATGTAATATATTGAATATATTATTATACAACATTTTAATATATAATTTAATATATATTAATACATACTATATGTATCAATATTAACTATAATTATATATATATATATATATATATATATATATATATATATAAAGAGAGTATTTTAACATGAATTTAAAATAGTAAAAATAAAAATTCTGTAAACTCCCCACATTTAAATGTTCTTTCTTAAATTCTACTCTGCATTCAGCTCAGATTCAGGAGTGATATTGAAGTTTCAGAACCTCTCTCTCTCTCACACACACACACACACTCTCGCTCTCTCTCTCTCTCTCTCTCTCTCTCTCAGTATCTCTCGCTCATCTGTAGGTAAGTAAGACACTGGGCCCTTGGGGACCCGGAGCGGCTCCTAATCTCAGCGTCTCCGTGTCAGTAACACACACACACAGACACACGGCCCTCAGAAGCCCCCGCGACACACACTTATTACGGCAGTAATTGTGCAGGAAAGCAGATTATGGAGTGTGAGGTTGTAACTCGTTGACCGAGTGCTAATGTGATGTCAAGCTTCTGTGTTTCTGACTGCAGCTCATGCCAGTGTTTATAATCTCGCTGGTATTAGTGTCGGAGTCGATCCGCACTAATTATTGCTGTGAGAAAGACTTATATTGGCGCGCTGATCTTCATTAAGCGTGCGATAGGGAACGGCACGGATCCGCTGTGGCCCTCGAGCAGAAGACGAGTGTGAGAGGATCTGGGTCAGGCGTGTGTGCCAAACACCAGCGTTACAGGACCTGCAATAAAGCAGATACTTCTCTCTCACACACACACACACACACACACACACACACTGTTATTCTCACTTCAGCATTTACAGTGACGATGAGAAGAAGCATCAGAACGTGATCCAGATGTTTAAATGCACTTCAGTGTGCAACAATAAATAATAACTATATATTTAAATTCATGCATTTAGCAGACGCTTTTATCCAGCAGCGATATGTCAAAGAGCCAACAGTATAAAATGCTAATAAAAAGATTACATTATGCAAACAAGTACATGCATTCGATACAGTCAAACCAAACATTATTCAGACACCGGATATCATTTTTGATATTTTTTTCATTTCTAGTGTGATCAGGACACTATAGTTCATTTCTGTAAGTGAGGAGAGCAAAATAAAGTAAACTGTGACATATTATACCCAAATATTCTTCATACAGCGACTACCAGTAAATGTGGGAGCAAAAATGATTCGGACACTTTGAGCTGATCATGTTTTGCTGAAGTGTGTTTTCTTTAATTGCTAATGCTCTTTTTACACACAGACTGAACACAATGAAGCACTGCTTGGTGATTGGTTGAGCTAAACTGGTATTATCTAATTGTGTAGTTAAATTTAACAGCTGACAGATATTCAACATAATTCATGTGTGAGACAGTCTAACAGAAGGACGGACAAAACCAGGCAAATATCAACTGAGTTCTGCTCATATTTTATTACCATTTTCTAAACTATAGTGAATAAACTGAGATAATGTGAGAAATGTTGAAGGTGTGTGAATAAATGTGTGTTTGACTGTAGATCACAACACACACACACACACACACACACATGTAATGTCAGATGTTTCAGAAATGGTTTCTGAGTTTCTCAATAATGCCTCAAACTCGACAACTGTTGATTCGAGCTTTAACTGTTCTCTCTCTCAGATCAGTAATGGGTCATTATCACACGCACAGCAGATCTTTAATTAAATATAGATATTTCAGCACAGGAACTTTACAAGATTGAATACACATTTAAATACTTTTACAATGTATAAATAGCATCATTTTGACAAAGAGTCAAAACCTGAGTATCATACCTGAGGTAGTGTTAATATCTCTCTCTCTCTCTGTCTCTCTCTCTCTGTCTCTCTCTTTCTCTCTCTCTCTCTGTCTCTCTCTGTCTCTCACTCTCTCTGTCTCTCTCTCTCCCTTTCTTTCGTTCTCTCTCTTTCGTTCTCTCTCTCTCTCTCTCTTTGTCTCTCTCTCTCTCTTTCGCTCTCGCTCTCTCTCTCTGTCTGTCTCTCTCTCTGTCTGTCTCTCTCTCTTTCGCTCTCGCTCTCTCTCTCTGTCTGTCTCTCTCTCTTTCGCTCTCGCTCTCTCTCTCTGTCTGTCTCTCTCTCTTTCGCTCTCTCTCTCTCTCTCTCTCTCTCTATCCCCCCCCCCCCCTCTCTCTTTATCTCGACCGGATCCACCAGTCTGTCACCTCTGATTGTAAATCAAATTACCGAAACACACAGATGTGCAGAGATTCAATACCTAAACATGAGCGCTTGAACATTTATTTCTCCTGCATCAAACTGCATTTGTTAAACTAATATCAGGAGGAGTGTTACGAGTGACAGTGCGGAGCAATGAGTCTGACATTAACAGCCTAATGACTGCGTTTACACACACACACACACACACACACACGATGATATTTCTGTGCTGGTTTCATCCTAATGATCCAGTTTAAGTCAGAATGTGTGTGTTTCTGAATGAGTGTGTGCTGGAGAGGACTGAAGGTTGTTCCAGGTTTCAAACACACTCGAGGGTTAGAAAAGAGTTCACGAAGATCAATCCCAACACGGCGTTCTGGTGTGTGTGATGGAGAAGTTTCTGGAAAAGTTTTCACTGTTGACATTGATGAGTGACGTGTCGAGAAACACAACGGAGAAAAGCAAACAAGTTTAGCAATTCATGAGCCGCTCGTGAAACCTTTTCTCTGAGAAATACAGCGACACTTTAATCGTGGATCTGATCTAAAAGATTGAAGTGATCATCATATTCATAGTGTGTCATAAATAACATGCAGTTTCTCTTTAAATCAATACGCCGGTGTTGTATTGAATTGTGTTTTTTTTAATCATTGTTTTCCCGTATTTCTGCGATTAGACTCACATGTATATTTGCTGTGATTCCCACTATGGACTTTATTCAGCGTTCCTAATAGATTAAGTGTGTTATTACAGTGTTTGTTCCTAATAGATTAAGTGTGTTATTACAGTGTTTGTTCCTAATAGATTAAGTGTGTTATTACAGTGTTCCAGTTATGCACAAACCGGGCCTTTAATATGTGCTTTCAGTTGCTGTAGAAAATTGCAAGAAAATAACATTTATTAGAGTGTTTAAGAGATTGCAAGCTCAATTACTCTGTCATAAAACATATATAAATATAATATATGCATATTATTTTATTAAATAGTATATATGCAGATTTTCATATATTTTGCATGTCATAAAATGTATAAAATATAATGATCCAGTGGTGAATTGGTTACAAGCACTCGGCTAAATAGTCACATTACCAAGTTACCTATATATATATATATATATATATATATAAACGGATGCATCATGTTAGACATTAACAGCTAAAACTATTGGAAGTGTTTTCTACCCCTAAATTTATAAGCTTATTTATATATAAAGTGTTTGGTTGCATTTTATTATTTGTGACAATAAGCAGTTTTGGGTCACAGACCTCCAGCTGAGACTGGAATAGAATAGAATAGAATAGAATAGAATAGAATAGAATAGAATAGAATAGAATAGAATAGAATAATATGACATGATCTGATAGAATAGAATAGGATATGGTATGATAGAATAATTTGATATGATAGAGTAGAATATGTGAAAGAACAGAATAGAATAAAATTGGATAGAATAGAAGAAAGTGATATACGATAGAATAGAATAAATTATATAATATATGATATGATAGAATAGGATATATGATATGATGGGATATGATCAAATAGAATAGGATCATGCGACACATATTAGATGTGACTATATTCGGCTTTGAGTCCCATATTGCTAAAATATAGATTATGATATTTTATATATTTATATATATATATATATATATATTCCGTGTACTGTAAGAGATTAGCATTAAGGAATGCTGTAGGGCAAATCCATATGTTTATATCCGTATGTAAGTGATAATATGTGGGATTCAGAGCAGGCCTTGCTTAAATAATCCTGTTGAAATATGAATAAATGAAGCCGTACAAATTAAAGCCAGTGAGGATTTTTTTGCCCCTATAATAATAATCAGTATTATTATGATGATGATGAAGGCTTGCAGGAATCCTGTGGGAGTTTGGGATCCAGTCGTCCTCATTATGAGAATAATCTTCTTCATTGACAGCGTGTTCGAGGTTCGGGAACGCCACTTATCTGACTCTTCCTCAGGCCAAAACTTCACATTCATCATTTCTGTTTCTCACTCAAACATTCCACATCAGAAGCAGAATTAATATGATCTCCGCCGCAGAACTAAACATCATATCTCACACTCGCTTGACAAACACCTTCAGTCTCAGAGGACATGTTAATGTGCGGACATGTGAACAGATCACAGATGCTCATGTTTCACCGTAAAAGCCTTTAATAATGCCTGTAAATAATGTAAAACAGTGTCAACATACTGCAAATATTCTGCAGTTTTACTTAGAAGTTGAAGATAGAGTTGATTGATTTTTGATTTACTATATTTAAATAAAGGCATTTCAGTGGTTTAAGAAGCGAAGGCCAGATTTTCCTGAACTCAACATCTTCTATATTCGATTCATTTTTATTTTAAATAGATTATACAAATTAAACAAATTAAACCTGTTAAACATGACATTATTCTGCATTATTTCAGAGTTCTATAGAGCCGCACTCAAGCGTGCAAATATTCATATTTATTTACTGGGATTGTTTCTAATGCGTCTCACACCTGACGATGAGTGCTGTCATGCTGTTATTATACTGATTTGTACATGAATTGTTAATTTTTTAAAGCATGTGTACACAGGAGCGTCCCACAATGCACTGCTTCCCGGTAAAGAGTGTGTGTGTCGCGTCTCACGCTGTGTTTCTGCTGCTGTTCGTGGATTATAGTGTTCAATACCTGAACACACACTTGCTGTTTAAAGTGTGGAGTTTTCAGAAGTGTTTCTGTGAGCGTGTCTTTGTCACACACACACAGACACACACACACACACACACACACACACACACACACACGAGTTCTGTGATGTGTGCTAGTGACCGAGGGCTGAGTGACACACACACACACACACACGAGTTCTGTGATGTGTGCTAGTGACCGAGGGCTGAGCGACACACACACACACACACACACACACACACACACACGAGTTCTGTGATGTGTGCTAGTGACCGAGGGCTGAGCGACACACACACACACACACACACACACACGAGTTCTGGAGGTGCGATTCGACACGTCCAGATGTGGAGCTAACGTCAGCGCAAGATAATTTAGTGTTTCTGCCCTCAAACTGAAGGAAGGAAATGTGTCTGAGATTACAGGTAATACAGTCCGTCGGCCCATAAACACACACACACACACACACACACACACACACACACACACACACAGGCCTGCAGGACACACTCGTTCACACTTTAATGGCCTTAAATGAGCTGGTGGAGTCAGGCAGGGTTAGAGATGCTGTAAACTCTCTCTCTCTCTCTCAGGGAGAATGACAGGGAATTACATCACCAGTTCTGGAAGATCGGAGTTATCCGACCAAACATTCACAAAACTCGTTTTCCAGTTTCCCATCGGACTCTGAGTTCCATCCGGAATCTATTATTCATGCACAATTTAACATCTTAAAAGTTATTCTCTTATTTTTACATTTTATAAAGGACATTTTTTGTTATTATTTGTT
The DNA here is from genome assembly GCF_963993115.1 of Abramis brama. NCBI lineage: Eukaryota > Metazoa > Chordata > Actinopteri > Cypriniformes > Leuciscidae > Abramis > Abramis brama. Next base: position 45,517,929 of record NC_139970.1, read on the forward strand.
CAGTATTTTACCACCAACATGAAAGATTAGACTCGTATCTTGTATGATTTTCCGTCGGATACATCCGGAGCTTCTCTCATGGTTCTCCGTCTCAGGTTCACAGCATCAGTTTCATCAGATGCTAAACTTTATGTTGTTTATGATTGTTATGAGTTTTACTGGATCAACACTGAACTGAATCGATCTGAATAATGACACTATTGTCCTTTTTCTGTTAGCATCGTTGATCATTATTTCTGTGTACTTTGACACGATCTATAAAGCACTGTAGAAATAAAGGTGACTTGTCTTATTTTTCAACATGGAGGCGTCTTCATTTCTGCATTTCTGTAATATGTAATATTGTGCGGTGAGGACAGAAGGATGTTGTTCTTGTTAATGTTTGGCAGCAGAAATTGATAAATTACTTGCAACAAGTGGCCAAAAAATAAATCATGGCCAGATATTTGCATGATTTATCGGGCTTTACTTCATTCTAGAACGGTTTCAGAATTAGGACCTTTGACAGTTCTCTCGTGGAGTGATTTCTTCTCCTCCGCTCCAGGCCTCGCTCTCAGTGTGAAGGTGTCGCCGTGTCTCCGCACGCTTACACTCCGGACTCAGATCTGTCCTGTGTCGAAGGGTTTTTGGGTCATAAGCGGAAACTTCTATTATCACGGCTGGAGTGTTTATCGAGGCTGAAAAGGATCAAATCGCTAAAAATCAATGAGCGCTTTAAAAGCAGTCGTCCGTGTTCAGTTCCTCAAAGGGTTGTGAGGCCGGATAAACGTGGCTTTTCCTCGTCTGTGATCCGATACCATCGATGTTCTGTGAAACCCACCGAAACATCCCCGTCTCTAATGCTGTGTTTCTGAGCAAATCACTGAACTTCATTCTAATAATGATTCACAGAAACGGAGTAACGCAGGCGCAACAGAACTGAAAGAAGGAAAACTCAGAGTATTGTTCTGTAAACGTCCCCTGATGATAGCTGGGAATATTCCGACACATCTCCACACTTACCTCGGCTACACTCGTAACCTTTGCTTCTGAAACATTCTTCCAGTCGTCAGAAGGTTTTCTCATGCCGTCGCGTCTCTACCTTTCCCATTGGATCTGCTTTCCAGAAACAAGAAGCATATATCTATTCAAAAGCCATTTAGTTCATTCCTTTCTTGGCCTGTAAACGCATTCATCAATTGTTCTGCTTTGTCGATGGCTTTCTAATGCTAATCTGCCGTGTTAAATATCTTTTTGTTCCCCTTTCACCGTTTTGTCATTCAGTTTATCCAGTTTTGGTCACCCATTTTATTTATTTATGCGCCTGGCTCCATTCATGCGCTCATGTATTTTTTATTATGTTGTTTCACTGTCATCCAGTGTCAACTCAGTCTATTCAGTGTGGGCTACTTGAAGGACTCGCGGGACAAAGCGTGTTCACATCGAGCGCTATTCACTCGGCCAGCTGGAGCGCTTGGAAAAAAGGGGGGGAAGAAAAAAAACCTTGTGAAAAGAAATCCTCAACAATGAACACAGAAGAAGTGCACAATGCTAACAGTTTTCCAAATACCACTGATTGCTTTAAGCACAATGAGAGAAAGCCGGCGCTTTTTGCTGAGCTCCACTTCAACAAACAACAGGCTCACAAAGGCCTCGCAACTCAGGGTTTGTCCCGGACAAAACCTCCTCGACTGTCTAAACGCTCCTGTGAAGGGAGACAAAGTTCTTTCAGTCCGGGCCTCTTTTCCCCAGAGTGAAGCGGAGAACCGAGAAAAGAGGGAAAGAGGGAAAGAGGGAAGTGGTCATTTTGAGGAGCGGCGACCTTCGACTGAGACGCTAAGCTTTACTAATGTTGCTTGTTCGGGAGAAAACCTAGAAAATGCTTTAGTCAGGAACCGTAAAAGGTGCTAAATAAATGTTTTATATTTCACTGTAAGGGTAGAAGTAAATCATGTACGCACCAACAGCACATTTTCACTGTTTTAAACACTAAGAATTAATGATCGTGTTTAAGGACAGCTGCACTGAAATGCACTTATTTCAGTGGAAAGGCATTTACACTACACTCATATTTTATAGTTTAATGCTGTTGCAAACAATACAAAATAACGTGCATCAGTCTGGAAGCTGCTCTGAAATTAGTAACTCGTTGTTGACAAGTTCTCCTGTAAATAGCCTGCATATTAATATCCACACAGGCCCGTGATTTGATGATTAGTCTGTTCATAACCAGTGAAACGGGGTCATTTCTCTAAAGCCCAACCGGAAGTTCCCGGAGAGCCGCGATCGCGCGCTTACAATAGAGAATAAAAGATTCAATTAACCGTGGCGAAGGTAATTATCCCTGGACAGTCCAAATTAGTTTTGCATAATTGGTCTGAGCATATGAATTAACTTCTTAATGTAATCTATGAGAGCAGTTTACATTAAGAAGGACCCGACGCGGAGCATATGTGGGAAAAGAGGAGATTATACTCGAAGTCTGTCGATTTCGATGTGTCAGAATTAAAGAACAATTTAATTATATAAAATCCTTTTATTTTTTTTCTGTTTGGGCCTCGACTAAGTGCCTGAACGGTTTCGTTTTTCTGCTTGTATGGATTAAAAGTAGCGAAACTCCTCAGCTTTATCTTCCTTCCTATTCATGATGCGAGTTGTGATAAATCAGGATTTTGGCTCTTGATTACAAAGACTTGCTTTAGAATTCTGAGTAATTCTATTCAAAGCCTGAACAAAAGCGTCCTTTAGAGGAAACTTTACACTTCACCTGCTCCGACCGAGGAAAGGCTTTCAGATACAAATCTTGTTCAAGAACTACAGAGCAATTTCTTTTTCTTTTTTTCGCATTCGCTTTATTATATCCCCCTTGTTCAATAAATGAACGATAGGCATTTCAAGTACATATAAGTGGAATTATGCAAAACATATATAACATACAATTTCACTTCGAGTTAGTAAAAAACCGGACTGACTTCTTTACGTGAACGCATGATTGATCTGTGATGTAGAATAACCCTCAGAAATATCAGAAATCTTGTTATTTCATGTGTTTCTTTTCATTAAATTACACTTATAAGTGCTCCTGTTCTCCCGCTGTGCAAATATCAAGGGAACACGGCGTGTCCCGCGGCCAACAGAGGGTTTCACTGACTGAATTAACAATAAATATTACATATACATCCATGGAAATAGTAGATTCGAAACTCCAAATATCTGATGTCTAGTCCGAGAGCTCCGGTGTTTAGAGCACTAACTAGATGTGGTTTAATAAAACTGTACACATTTACAGCAACAAGACTGAATAAAAAAAAACGAAAAAAAACGGTATTCTTTAAGATTGAGTTTCAAAATAAAACAATGCACTTTTTTTCCTCCAGAATAGCAATGCATCCCGTTACAGCATCGGCCTGCAATAGCGACACACATTACAGAGTCAACAGGTTATTCTCACCGTGGCGTCTTATTATTTCTCACAGATTTATTCACATTGATAAGAGCACTCGTTCAGCACAGTCGTTCGTCTTTCATTTCCACCTAATCATGATACACACACACGTGATGTCTCGTTTATCACATGTTCAGCTTTGCTCCGCGTGTATTGCATGTAGTCATTCATTCATTTCACATTTAAAAACTTTTCCTCGGTGTCCCGGGCTCATAGCGGGTACGGGTCCAGGCCCGGTTTGCCCAGCCCGGGCAGGAGTATATAGGCGAGCGGGGGCTGGAGACCCGCGGGCGGCCACGCGGAGCAGGTGCACGGCATCATGTACCCCGGGTTCCCCGGTGACGGGTGCGAGTGCGCGTGAGCCCCGGAGAACGCCGTGCCCGCGCTCGGGTAGCCCAGCGGAGACGCGTAGGAGAACGGCGGGGAGAGTTCGGGCATTTTGGACCCGAGGTCGAAGAACGAGTACGGGTTGGCCATGGCCGGGTTGAAGAACACGCGCGCTTTCTCCGCGTTGCTCATCAGAGACTCGGGCACGCCGCCCGGGTGCGCGCTCACCTTCAGCGCCTCGTGCTCGCCCAGGTTATACGCCATCGGGAACGCGAACTTGTCCTTCTTCATTAAAGTCTTGGGCTTTCGTCTGGGTCTGTACTTGTAGTCGGGGTGTTCCTTCATGTGCATCGCGCGCAGCCGCTTCGCCTCGTCGATGAACGGCCGCTTCTCGGCTTCCGTCAGGAGTTTCCACTCCGCGCCCAGTCTCTTGCTGATCTCAGAGTTGTGCATTTTCGGGTTTTCTTGGGCCATTTTCCGTCTCTGCGCGCGGGACCACACCATGAACGCGTTCATAGGGCGCTTCACGTGATCCATGGGCTTGGACATGATGCACCTGTGCAGGTAAAATCCACGGAACTGGCACTTACCCACGGGAGATTAAAGTCAGCGAAGTTAAAACAACAAGGAAAAGCGTTCCTTCAGGATCAGTGCTTCATTCTGGCTCACGCGACAAACAAGTCCAAGTCAAGCGTAATTCGGCTTTAACTTTCACGAAAGCAGTGTTTTTCTCAGAAGCATTGTTAGTATAAATCCTGAAAAAGTGTCAGATGAAGAATCTGTCGTGTTCCTCCTCAGCTGAGCTCGGTGTGTGTTTTCTTCAGCTGAGCTCGGTGTGTGTTCTCCTCATGATGAAATGTTAACTCGAGTGATTGTCAGCCGAGAGTTCAACATGTGAAGTAATGCGCGCACTAGCAGGTGCTGAAGGGTTTCTGCGCATGCGCACTGCATCTGTCAGACCTCGCGCTCCACAATCCCACCCAGCGCGAGGACGAGAGTGAAATGATAAACTCACTTTGCTCAGAGAAAAGCAATCCAGCATCGTGTGTGTGTGTGTGTGTGTCCAGGACACGCTTTAATAACAGCCTGTTCTCGCCGTCCGCGCGACAACTTTACAATGACTGTCGACTTTAAATTTAAATTAGGATTTTAATGCTGCAGTTTGTTGAGGTTTGTTTCACACAATCCGAATTGCAAATTCTTGTACGTTTTTTAAACAAAAGTTTTTGTGGTCTGATATATTTATGGCATGCATAAATAAATATATTTTACATAGGCCTACACAATATACATAAATATATTTTGTCAATGTTCCGTCCAATGATGTTCCTAACCCAAATCTCTGGACTGTTGCTATGGTTACCCTCTCAGGTGATTTCGGGAGCTTATTTAGTGTAAACACGCTTTTTGATTCATTTGCATTTAAACGGTTTGGTTCAGTATTGGAATCAAATTTAGCAGACATAACATAATAAAACACTTTTTATTAATGTACTCTTTCTAAGCATGCCAGATCAAGGTGCACGGAATTTGCACAGAATGAAATTGATGTTTTATTTAATTAATGATAAGAAAACGTTAAATTTTGTGCAATATGTACATCACACAATTACATCACAAAAATGTTATCTGTCAAAGTGTGGCTGAACGGTCCAAATGAAAGGAAGTTAATTCTTTAATTTATCTGAATATTTTCAGTAAAACAGACGCGCATTAATAAGCACGAGGTGTTTATCTACAAAACTTCTTCTTCTTCTTCTTCTTCTTCTTTCTCTCAGACTTCAAAGGGTTCTCCGTGACCCGAACATTAGCTCGAGGAATATTAGACTGCGCAATTACAGATATATATCTGAGAGTTCTCGTGTTTGAGTGGATTCTGCCGCACCTTCTGTTCTTCCCTATTATTAAAATCACAGTGAAATCACTGCCTTTAACGAGTGAGAAAATAATTTAATTGCAGAGTGTCTCGTGGGAACTGACTTTACAATTAAACTTGTTGTCAGACCTTTTTCCTCTTAATATTATTGGGACAATACTGAACAGAATTTTTAAACAGAAATAATCGATCCTTTTATTATTATTATTATTATTATTATTATTAGCCAAATAGAAACTCCAAGCATCTACCTAATTTAGAGAGGTCGCATATGCAGTTTTATTATCAGAGATGATGCAACATAATTAATAACCATACGTTTAATAAACCTTGTAAGGGAGCAACGACGATGCAGATAAGAAAATATTCATGCAGATTTATGGTGAAGAAAGTCATGTGTGTATTGAAAGACTAAACGGTGATCCTCTTCATGAGTGATTGGATCTGTTGTTTGCATAAGTCTGGTTTCCTCCGCATTATTCGGCCAATCGAGCTTCTGAAATTTAATTACGCCTATCGAATGAGATTAATGCTGCACTATTATCGGCCTAATATGTCTTTTGTTCAGCCTCGAGTCCAGATGATGACGAGTGTCAGAGAAGATGATTGACAGCTCAGACACTGTCCAACTCTGACGTGTTGACGTGTTTCCCGCGCGTTTCTGTGTGTTTCCGGTGCTCGAGGCCACTTCAGAAACAAGACGCTAATGATAAAAAAACAAAAAACATAAATAGTAGGCCTATAACATTTCAAGATAAACACGGCAGCCTTTTAATTTGATTTAATCAAATGAAATTGAAAAAAACACACACATAAAAACTAAGTGGTGTACCAAATAATTGTTACGAATTTATTGAATGATATGCTTATTTCCAATGATGACGATGTAGATGATCTGACTGATTTATAACAGAGTTCATTTACAAAGCACATATTCTAAATGCTATAAATTCTTATTTTCATATAATTCTTATAAATTATTATCTGTCTCATATATATATATATATATATATATACAGTAGTCAACATTTGAAGTGGATCAAAACCTTTCATCAAAGTTATACATGAATTTTGACCAATACCTGTTCGTGTCTTAGGACAAATGTTGACTACTGCATTTCAGGGGGACAGCAGAGGGAAGTGTAAAGGCGGTTCCCCAGCTCATGTTTGGACCTCGAGGATCAGCACTATTTCACATGAACTCCATGTGAACTTGAATCAGCAGCAGAAGAAGCGACTCAGCGCGTCTCACGAGGAGATGATGGTGAGAAGTTTACTCATGTTCTCAGCTGGTGTCGTGAGCTCCTCAGACTCGAGTGTGTGGACTCGTTCTGTCATTAGCAGGAGAACGTGAGTGACTCTAATCAGATGTTCCATCGTTTGCTGCCCTTCCTTCCTCAAGAGTTTCAGATCTTTAACTGCATTTCCTAAATGAGCCAACGGATCCACTTCACTGGAAAAACAACATGATCTGATCACACAAACAAGCTTTTATTGTGTTTTTGGGGCTTCATGGCCTTTTTTTAGCAGAACTGGTCAGTTAAAAAAGGGCCATATGTACAGTGTTGAAATGAAGGAATTTTCTGTATTGATTTTTCACATGTTTAACCTGTATTTTGATTTATGCATTGCATTGTTTTTTTATGTTTAAAGGAAATGCCCATAAACCGAGCGGATATTGTCCTGGCAGAAAATAATCAGTATATCCTTTCCATTATTTTACAGATGTTTCGGCTGCGAAGTCACTCCAGTGAAGCTTAAAGACAAGATTAGGCAGAAAGGCAGATTAAAATGAAACTTTAAGGCATAAAATAGCTTTAAATGATAAATAATTGCGCTTTATTTTTTACATGAAAGTTAACTTTTGCAAATGCATGAAAATGAATGATATGCTGAATTATGAACTAAAGAACAATAGTGAAAGAAAGTTAATAAGTGACTATTTCTCTGTAAAAACACAGAATGTAAGTCGGCTGGATAATTATAGTCATGGTTTTTAAAAAATGATGCAGAATTTGGCCTTATTTCCAGCCCACACGTTCATAGGCATAATCATATGCGCAGAAAGATTTGTATTAAAGCGGATAGTGAGTTCGCTCGCGGGCATTTGGACTGTCAGTTTCTGTCACTGCTGCCTTTGATAACCTCCTGTTTCTGTTCTAGTCTTGCAGGATTTCTGGATCCAAATATCAAGCGCAGAATAAAAAATATAAACATGTATTTATAAAATATTTTTCATGCCAAAATGTCACTAATCTGGAAATATGACATGATCATTCCTGGGTCAGTGCTATATTCCTCTCAGACGATGGAGGGATGATGAAGTGAGAGTTCCTCCATCATCCATCAGTCTCGGTGTTCCTCAGGCTAGTTTACCACACGACCTTCTGAGCGTTTGACAAATCACATTCCCCAAGAGCCAGATGTGTGAGCAGAGGATAAACTGAGAAGTGTTCATGCTCAGTGTGGTTTACACAGCAGAGTCGTGTCGCCCGCAGGCGTCGTGATCAGACGCTATTCTCAAGCGTTTAGCTGGTGTATTATCTGTTCCTTTACTCCATTCTTCCAGCTTATCCTGGCTCTGGATCTCAACCCGGTCCAAACTGAGAACTGTAATTACCCAGAGAGAGAGAGAATAGGACACTCTTTACCCGGGAAGCAGTGCATTGTGGGACGCTCCTGTGGACACATACACATGCATTCAAAAATGAACAATTCATAAACAAATCAATATAATAACAGCACTCATCGTCAGGTGTGAGATGCATTAAAAACAATCCCAGTAAATAAATATGAATATTTACACGCTTGAGTGCAGCTCTATAGAACTCTGAAATGATTGCAGAATAATGTCATGTTTCACAGGTTATTTTAATATGATCTGTTTAATTCATATAATCTATTTAAAATAAAAATGAATCGAACAAAATGAATGAATTAAAACTAAATGCATAAAAAGATGCCATGATGATGGAGCCACTAAAGCTTCTGTAAATGAAGCGTCTTTACAGTTTCATATAGAAGATGTTGAGTTCAGGAAAATCTGGCCTTCGCTTCTTAAACCAAATGAAATGCCTTTATTTAAATATAGTTTATCAAAAATCAATCAACTCTATCTTCAACTTCTAAGTAAAACTGCAGAATATTTGCAGTATGTTGACGCTGTCCCAGTGAAACATAAGCATCTTTTCACATGTTTGCATATTAAAAAGATCCAGCAAAGCCTGAAGCTGTTCTGTGGTTGAGCACAGACGAGCACTGAACACTATTGACCAGAACATGTCACCGCTGTCTTATAAAGACCTCAGGAACTGTGGACACTTGTGGAGAAGTTAAACATGATGATGAGATGATCAGTGTAACTCCACAACAACTACAGAAATGTCTCCACTAACATTCAGAAGCTCTTCCTGAGTCTCTCCGTAAGGCTGCACTCGCTACTGGTGATTCTGGGATTCTGGATGAGGGAGATTGGCCTGTTCTGTTATTGCTGGAGTTTCTGAAGCTGTAAAGACTCCGCCCTCTTCTGAATGGAGGCGGAGCTAAAGCTCATTTGCATTTAAAGAGACACACAGAAACTGCGCGTTTTTGCTCACACCCAAAAAGGGGCAAATTTGACAAGCTGTAATAAATGATCTGGGGGAATTTGAGCTGAAATTTCACACACATTCTGGGGACACCGTAGATCTATATTACATCTTGTGAAAAGGGGCATAATATGTCACCTTTAAGAACTTTTCACTGAGAGGTTCTTTGGGGAAACAGGAATGGTTCTTCAATGGCATCGTTGGAAGCTTTATTGTTAAGAGTATATGCGACATGGAGAATTGAGACAATCTGACATGCATATTGTATAAAAGAATCACTTTTAATAAAGCTATTAACTATGTAACAGCACCGTGCAGAAGTAAATAAAATGTCCTTAAATTTAACAATCGATTTTATCATCATCTTCTTTCACGTCCTCCAAAAAATGGTTCTCAAACAGCCTTGCTTCAGGACCCGGTTGACATCAAGAGATCATTTGCATGATTTTTTGCTATTTTGAATTGATAGCCATTATGCCGCATACTCTGACAGAGCTAAAACAGTTGTTTTTGTTTGTATTTGGTTCAGTAACAGTAGAATACAGAGAAATGTTGCACAGTTCAGAGCTAGAACGTGTTGATGGCACAGAAACCCCTGCAGTTCTACTCTTCAGCCACAGATGGCGACAGTAAAGGGTCAAATCCCAGAGGAACAACAACAGAAGCAGTGAAGAGCTGTTTCAGCTGAAACTTCAACTCACACCCAACAAATGAAGGTACGAAACCAGAAGGAAATCTCTTAAGTGTTGTTTATGTGCTCTGGTTCTTCATATATATCAATATTTCAGGAACATATTGAATGTGCATTCATCAGGCTGCCAGTTTCTGAGTGATTCAGCGGGTTCATGTTAAAATTAACAACAGAATTTTCTACAATTGTATATAAGGTCGATTTTATAATAATAACAAAATTATGATAAATTGTATAAGAGTGAAAATATAATGAGTATGTAATCTTGTGCATATAATTATCATGCAAGTTAATATTCTGATCATATTTTTTTCCCAAGCACATTTTACCAATTCCAATTCATTCTTAATAACTTATTTTTTATTTTTTATTTAATCATTTTATAAGTGATATATAATTGTTAAGGAAGGCTAGAAGTGAAAAACAGGTGTGCATAATTATTAAGCAAGTTTCATTTTACGGGTAAAATGGGCCAAAAAAGAGAATTAACTTGCACTAAAAAGTAAAAAATTATTAAATGCTAGACTAGACATTGCAAAATTAAGGCATGACCAATAGGCAGCAAAACACTGATTTGTTCAGCAGGGTCAGTCAAAAACAGGCCAAGAAGAAACAATTCGGAATTAATGTGAAGAATCAGGTGTGAAATCATCAGGAACCCTTTAGTCTCCAGAAGAACAAGCTCTCAGGATCTCAGACACTGTGCTAAGGTAAAGAATCCTGAAATATGACCCACACTTAATAAGAACCACAAGCTGAAGTGTAGTAAAATACATGAAGACTGTTTTTATAGGCTTTATAGACGGACGGGTCGAGAGTGACTCTTGAAGCACCAGCACCTCATCCTCTCGTGCGAGACCTAACCCATTTCTGAACGCTCACCGTTGGCAAATAATGCAACAGAAATGGCTAAAGTAAACATATTAAACTAACAGGCCTACCAATCTCTGTGTAAAGATAAAATAATGACGCTGCCTCTTTCTAAAGTCATTTTTACACCTCTGTAATTTGACTCCAAATCTCAGGTGAAAACTGTCATTTTGATCCTCCTTGACAAAATAGTGGATCACTCAGTAAATATACATCTATGGCATTTTATATTTTGGCTTTCATCACTATTTATGTTTTATTAACAAAATAAGAAATCTGAGCCAGGGAATTTTCTGAAATTTGGTTGACATTAATGGCATTTTTCACTTCCAGCCTTGCTTAACAATTATATATCACTTCTAAATGATTAAATACAAAATTAATTGTAGTTATTAAGATTGATGTGGTTTGGAATTGGTAAAATGTGCTTGGGGAAAAAAATATGATCAGAATATCAACTTGCATAATAATTATGCACACATTGTATATCAGAACGCTCCTCTCTAGAGTTATTTATCTAGTTTATGGTCATTGAAAGGTTTTTCTGAGGTAAATGTGACGTTATTGTTCTCCCGCTGTTTTATTGATGGTTGAAACACTGATGGATTACACGAGACATGATTGATTTCAGGAAGATGTTCTGTATCTTTCATCTTTCCTCCTGATGTTCACTGATGTTTATTTGCTGCTGTAACTAGTAGTAAAGAGAAAGAGATGATCGCTTCATCTGTCACACACATTAAACACACACAAACACACATTTATGGACTCAATTTACTGCTTTAAGTTCATGCATATCTAGTTTAATGGTCGACCAAATGAACTTGGCAAATCATGATTCACGGATGTGTTTTTTAAGTAAAAAAATAACATTGCTTGTTTAAAATAAGTAAGAACAGTTTGCTAATCAAGTGCATAGAAAAAAATACAATTTTGCATGACTTTCTTCTCAGATGGACCGTCTGAAGCGCATTGCACATAAAACTGGAAAGCGCTTGTGAAAATCCCGGGTTGATCTGCCAAAGGTTGACAAGTAAGTGGCATCAAATCTTTGAAAGACACTTTGAATCAGAATAATCTGCAGTGTGAAGCAGACTTTATGCCACGTCATCGGGAAACAGTGTTGAGTGTGTTAGTGTTTCTCCACCTTCATTCCCCTGTGATGTGGGAAGATCAGGGATTTCAGGCACTTTTGCCACTCTTTGTGCCCTGAACATTTGCATGAGAAAACTACAAATCCACAGGGACCATTAGGGTTTTAAAGCTCCACGTCCTCTTCCAAACGAAAGACACAATAGGCCTTCCATGCAAACGCCACATTGCTTTGAAACAACCTGTATACACTTGTGTGTCTTTCCCCGTGCTGGACTCTATGGCAGGGATAAAGCGTGGAGAAAGTGTGTGTTGAGCCCGGTCTCAGCTGGTCCACATCTCGCTGAGCTCGGCTTTCATCCGGCCCAGATCTGGGCTAATGCGTCTCAGTGAAAGAGTCCCTCGTGCTGCGATCGCTCATTCTTCTCAGGCTTTTACTCCATTCTGAGCTCTTCCACTTGGGATAATTGCAGTTTAATTGGGTGACAAGAAATGAAAACTGTGTCCACATTATGTGGGATAATCTGCTTTCAGAGTCCGTATATCAGCACTCAGCAGCGCAGGGACAGATCGAGGAACATACAGGATCACACATTCAGATGTTTCATAAATACATATAATATGCTTTCAAGAGCTTTTTTTCCTAAACACAAGGCATATACACTACTGATAAAAAGTTCTGGGTCAGTAAGATTTTTTTTTTTTTTAAGAAATTAATGCTTTTATTCATCAAGGATGCATTAAATTGATAAAAAGAGACAGTAAAGACATTTATAATGTTACAAAAGATTCTATTTAAATAACTTTCTATTCATCAAAGAATCCTGAAAAATAAAATATATGACGGTTTCCACAGAAATCTGAAGCAGCACAACTGTTTTCAACATTGATAATAATCATAAATGTTTCTTGAGCATCAAATCATCATATTAGAATGATTTCTGAAGGATCATGTGACACTGAGGACTGGAGTAATGATGCTGAAAATTCAGCTTTGAAACAACTTAGAGGGAGAGTAAATGAGGACAGAATCTTCGTTTTTGGGTGAACAATCCCTTTAAAAGTGGATTTGGGTCTTATAAATTATTTCTTGTCTCAGTCTACTTTTTTATAATAACTATAATAACTATGATAATAATGAATACATGTTTATAGATTATTATTAATTGAATATTATATTTATCATATGTATGTATTATTATTTTTATTATTATTAATAGTTTCTTTAAAAATATTATTTCACAATATTAGTTAGTCAAATAATATTCTGTTGTAATTTTCTGTAGGGTTTTTTTCCCCCAATTGAATGTAATATTGAAAGATGCTTCAGTCAAGCTTTCAATAATTCTCACATATCATTTAGTTTTTTGTGTGTATTTGATAGTAGTAAAATAGTTTTATAAACTATTCTCAGACCTCGATGTTCTTCTGTTTGTTTGGGGCTCTTCAAGCCGAAACTCTTGAGACTCCAAAAATGAACTAAAACACCCTAAAAGTAGTTTCATCATTAACACGTTTAACCCACTCCGCAGATTTCCATCCGCACGTTCAGCCGGATGAGCTCACAGAATCACGGAACGCAATAATAACAATCCCGGTTTGCTCGAAAATGCAATTTCCTATCCGGCAACAAATGCTAAAACAGCAGATATAAACACTGGATGTTTTTCAGTAATGAAGAAGCGTCTGGTGTGTGTCGAGAGAAGGATCTTTTCATCGGCTCTTTCCCAGCTCCTCGGGGGTGTGTGAGGAAAGGTTATAAACATTGAGTCATTCTCAGGGCCTCTGCAAGCCGTACCTTCCCTTTTGTCAAGGCTGTACTCAACTTTAAAAGCCCCTTTCAGTCGACATGAATGCCCTTCATTTTCTCTCAAAGAACTTTGCATTGATAGCCGGCAAAAAGGGAAGGTTGTTTAGAAAAGGATGGAGAGACAATGAGAACAAAAAAAGCAAAAAGCTTTTCAGATTCCATTATGAACATAGCACTCCCATTCTCTCCGACTGTTTATACATGTTCTGCGGAATAATGCGCTGCTGCTGTAATATGTTCCCGGTCCTCTTCTGTGAAACTGGCCTTGGATCAGCGCTAACGGAGGGGGGGTTCGGGATCCAGAAGCGCATTCACTGCGAGATCAAGGTAAAGAAGGCCAGGTGAAAGAAAGAAACCTTCCCGTGCCGTAAAGAGCCATTCAGACGAGGCCATTGTGCGAATATTTCAGGTGCCCTGATGCTCGTGCCGAGAGGAGAGCTGTTCGGGTTTCTCTGGGTTTGAGGAGTGTATGGGGAATAAAGCCGTATGTTCATGTTGTGTACGGATTACTCAGGCCGTCCTCGATCGGCTCTAAGTTCAAATAAATTATATCATGTCCATCCTTTGCTTTTCATTTTGTTGCATTAGTTGCATTAGTGCAAATACCTTCTGTTTTTTTTTTGAAATCGCTCAATGTGTCCATTTTATTCTGGTTCAAAATCATAGACATCACATTGCTATTTGAGTTAGTCAAGTCAAGTCTCCTTCATTTATACAGCGCTTTAACAATATAGATTGTTTCAAAGCAGCTTTACAGTGATAATAGGAGATTACAGTAACAGAGATTGTTTAGGCTTTACAGCAGATCTAGAATAAAGTTATTGTCCAGCTAAAGTTAGTTTTGATTGATTCACTTCCGTTGTAAAGATCATTAGTTATTAACTTAGCGACCGCTAACACAACGTCATTCTAACTGAAAGCTTTTAATGTGTTCTGGCTGTTCATTTGCACGACAACAGTGTTTGGAGACAGGAACATAGTCGGTCTTCATGGTCCGTCTTCAGGGTCTTCAGGATCTGTCTTCAGAGTCTTCAGGGTCATCAGGGTCTGTCTTCAGGGTCTTTGGGGTCTTCAGAGTCTTCAGGGTCTTTAGGGTCTTCGGTATCTTCGGGGTCATCAGGGTCCGACTTTAGGGTCTTCAGGGTCTTCATGGTCTTTAGGGTCTTCAGGGTCCGTCTTCAGGGTCTTCGGGGTCTTCAGGGTCTGTCTTCAGGGTCTTCAGGGTCTTTAGAGTCTTCAGGGTCTTCGGGGTCTTCAGGGTCATCAGGGTGGGTCTTTAAGGTCTTCATGGTCCGTCTTCAGGGTCTTCAGGGTCATCAGGGTCTGTCTTCAGGGTCTTCAGGGTCTTTAGGGTCTTCAGGGTCCGTCTTCAGGGTCTTCAGGGTCTTCAGGGTCTGTCTTCAGGGTCTTCAGGGTCTTTAGGGTCTTCGGTATCTTCGGGGTCATCAGGGTGGGTCTTTATGGTCTTCATGGTCCGTCTTCGGGGTCTTCAGGGTCTGTCTTCAGGGTCTTCGGTATCTTCGGGGTCTTCAGGGTCATCAGGGTGGGTCTTCAGGGTCTTCAGGGTATTCGGTATCTTCGGTATCTTCGGGGTCATCAGGGTGGGTCTTCAGGGTCTTCAGGGTCTTCGGTATCTTCGGTATCTTCGGGGTCTTCAGGGTCTTCAGGGTCTTCGGTATCTTCGGTATCTTCAGGGTCTTCAGGGTCATCAGGGTGGGTCTTTAAGGTCTTCTTGGTCCGTCTTCAGGGTCTTCAGGGTCCGTCTTCAGGGTCTTCAGGGTCCGTCTTCAGGGTCTTCAGGGTCCGTCTTCAGGGTCTTCAGGGTCTGTCTTCAGAGTCTTCAGGGTCTTCGGTATCTTCGGGGTCTTCAGGGTCATCAGGGTAGGTCTTTAAGGTCTTCATGGTCCGTCTTCAGGGTCTTCGGGGTCTTCAGGGTCTGTCTTCAGGGTCTTCAGTCTTCAGTCTTCAGAGTCTTCAGTCTTCAGGGTCTTCGGTATCTTCAGAGTCTTCAGGGTCATCAGAGTGGGTCTTTAAGGTCTTCATGGTCCGTCTTCGGGGTCTTCAGGGTCTGTCTTCAGGGTCTTCGGGGTCTTCGGTATGTTCTGGGTCTTCAGGGTCATCAGGGTGGGTCTTCAGGGTCTTCGGTATCTTCGGGGTCTTCGGTATCTTCTGGGTCTTCAGGGTCATCAGGGTGGGTCTTCAGGGTCTTCGGTATCTTCGGGGTCTTCGGTATCTTCGGGGTCTTCAGGGTCATCAGGGTGGGTCTTTAAGGTCTTCATGGTCCGTCTTCAGGGTCTTCAGGGTCCGTCTTCAGGGTCCGTCTTCAGGGTCTTTATGATCCGTCTTCAGGGTCTTCAGGGTCTGTCTTCAGAGTCTTCAGGGTCTTCGGTGTCTTCGGTGTCTTCGGGGTCTTCAGGGTCATCAGGGTGGGTCTTTAAGGTCTTCATGGTCCGTCTTCAGGGTCTTCAGGGTCTTCATGGTCCGTCTTCAGGGTCTTCATGGTCTGTCTTCAGGGTCTTCAGGGTCATCAGGGTAGGTCTTTAAGGTCTTCATGGTCCGTCTTCAGGGTCTTCAGGGTCTGTCTTCATGGTCCGTCTTCGGTATCTTCGGGGTCTTCAGGGTCATCAGGGTCCGTCTTCAGGGTCTTCGGGGTCTTCAGGGTCCGTCTTCAGGGTCTTCGGTATCTTCGATATCTTCTGTATCTTCGGGGATTTCAGGGTCTTCGGGGTCCGTCTTCAGATGAACATCTGCTGATCCGGGTAAAAAGTCTGATCGCAATTGTTCTGGTCAATTGCATTGCAATTTTAAGTAATTATAAACAAATCCTGTTTTGATGTGCTTGTTTTTAGGCCTGCGCAATCTAGCCAAAATGTGTGATTATATATCAATATGGCTATAAAAAAATAATTATTATTGTGAGTGTGTGTGTGTAAGTGTTTAAGTGTGTGTGTGTAAGTGAGTGTGTCTGTGTGTGTGTGTGACTGTCTCATCTGTTCCCACTCTTCAGTCTCCTGGGGTCGCTCTAATGCTGTGTCTCTATGGCTCATTTCTTTCAATTACCACAGTTGAGTGTGGAAAATCCCACTGGTGTTAAACAGACAGAATTGTGTGTGTGTGTGTGTGTGTGTCCGGAGCCTCAGTACAGCACACCTGTCCTGAACGCTAATCAATAATCAAACCGAGCAGGTTTTGTAGAATTACACAGGTCATCTTGTTCATTCAGTGTTTCCTCAAGAACGTTCTTTCCACGTCAAAAATTAGACTTTCCAAATCATTTGTTTGAAATCAAGTATATTATCTAGAAGAATCATGCATTATTTGAGTGAAAAAATAATTTAATCAAGGCTTTTCCTGAAAAATGATTAGATTTTTTTCTTTGAAATCAAAGAAGAATCATGTATTATATGAGCAGAAGTTGTGTAATGAAACCTGTCGTGGCTTTTAATGCACAACACGCATTCGAGTAACTCTCAGTCAGCGGCGGTTTCCGACACAAAATAAACAGCGGCGTCATTTAAATTCCCTCATAACCTGGAATCATTATCAGGACTCCAGAGATATTACAAAGAGGATTCCTATTGTAAAATGTTGATTTAGCACATCGTCGGAATATAAAGTGACTCCAGCAACACTTGAAATGAGCGACTCACGGTCTATTGTGTCCAAGCCTCCCTTCACCCCCCCCCCCCCCCCCCATGGTTTCCAAGCAAATTAATTAACAAGAGAAGGAAAAAACTGTAAGAATGCAAATGGCAGAGCGAGGCCTCCCTCACTTTAGACTCTCGTAGGCTTTTGTTCTCCTGTATTGTAGCAAATTATTTAATTGGGTCTCTCTGATTGTGTGCTCACACAGAAAGGATCGCAGGCCTTTGTCAGAAACCCATATAGCTAACAATGCAGTATCAAATTCAATTCCCATCAAAAAGAAAGAAATGAATCCCCCCCCCTCACACACACACACACACACACAGAAGAGAGAGAGCAGGGTTTTTAGGCTGGCCGTGGAGATTAATGAGGATCTCCAGAATCACCAGCGCTGGGACGGCAGATTCTCAGCTCTTTCAGACTCAACAATAGCAGAGATGTGTATGTAAAGGACTGAGGAGATGCTTAAATAAACCCAGTGACTGCTGGATTTACAGAGCTTCACAAGCGTTTACATTACCCTTCAAATTGCGCAAGTTGAAATTGCGAATTGAAAATACGCCCAATGGAAACGTGTCAATTTCGCAAAAACTCCCATATAGCGCAAAAAAGTTTTTACGCTCGCACGAGGTGGTTTTTCAGGCAGTTCGAAAAAGGAATATTTCGCAAAAATGCAATGGAAACAGTTTTTGTGCATTTACAGTCTCCTGATGTAGATGGACTCTAAATCTCAAAGAAATGCCACAATCAAGACCTTGAAGTATAAGTAGAAGACCTCCCAGTATAAGGGGCTTTTCCTGCTATTAATGTTAGAAAACACGCCGACGTCGTCTTCGATTTAAAACAGTGGCTAGTGCGGTGGCTGGGATATACGGAAACCTACCAACATCCGTTGCCATAATTGTTGGGCTGACTTAAAAATTACGTTTCTGTCGCATTACATCAGTTAATGGAAACGCAGTCATTTCGCAATAGTTTTTTATCGTCATTTAGAAAATATTGCAAAAGTTTTGCGCAAATCTTTAATGGAAACGCGGCTACAGTGAGATATTGAGCCGTGTGCTTTTGAGGTTCACTGTCCGAGATCATGCATGTTTCTTACCTTTCTCATGGTTGTTAACCCGAACCCTAAACTCCACCAATGCTTATAGATGCCTGGAGTATTGGCCGGATCCAGGCCGGATCAGGCCCACGTGCAACTGTTTGGCCTTTTGTGAACTGATTTTGAGGGAAAATCCAGCAGAATGATTTAAACATGGTAAAATGAGCTGAGAGTGTTGGTTGCTGACTGCATTAAATTAGCAACAAAGTTTGTTAAAGAAATGAATACTTTCAGGACTTTTATGAAATTGTGGTTGGTGGACCTCGATCCCTCGGCCGCCTCAGATAAATCAGTGTTTGGGAAATCTACTTTTATACATCAAAGATGCATTGAATTGATCAAAAGTGACAGTAAAAACATTTATAATGTTACAAAAGATTCTATTTCAATATAGACTGTTCTTTTGATCTTTCTATTCATTAAAGAATCCTAAAAAAAAAAAAAGTAGTTAAAGTGAAATAGCTAAATTGCATTCAATTTCTTAAAAGAATAATCTATTTACTGTGATGTCTCAGGTGTGATGAAGATTCATACAGGGTGAAGCAACTGAAGTCTTTATTCAAATAAAACAAACACGGGTAGATCCACTGGATAAGGCAAACAAAACCGCGTGTGACAGACACACAAGACACACAAACTGAATGCAATGAGGAACTTTAATACACAAGGTGAATGAACTCAATGACTTGCAGGTGAACTAATGAATCAAAACCCATGGCAACAAACAAAGAGCGGGAAACTGGAACAAAGGAAAAGAGGGAACTGAGAGAGAATAAAAGTCCATGAACACGAAACAAAACAGTCAGTCCGTGACATTTACATTCCATTATGTGTTTAAAGAGTTCAAATATTGTGTTTCCAAAATCCAACAAATTTCTGGATAAAAGAGGATAATTATTTTAATTCATTGTGATTTGTCCATCAGGAATTGATCAAATGTCCAGTGGAGTTTAAGATGCATTCGTGACTTTAGCAGAAAAGGCAAGTTAAGTCGAAACAGTTTTGATGTTTAATGGTTGAAAGTGAAACCTTCCACAAACACTGTCTCTGAAACATCACAGAGTTTTCTGAGTGTTTTGGGGTGTAGACGACGCGCCTCTCGACTCTTTTACATTCTCTGATGGCCCGTCCCGTTTCACCGTATTTACTCTATTCCCCTGATTCACAGTCGCTGCTCACTGGACCGTGACCTTCCAGCTGCCACCCCAACATCTCATTATTTTTGGAAATATCAGGCTTGTATCATCTTGATAAATAATTCCTTGCAGTATAATGTATCAGACTAAAACATATTTTCCGGGGGCCAGCGAGGTTAAAGTGCCAATCTTACCTTTTTACATTTTTTCTTGCCCTGAAGACAGTGATTTCCATATATAGAGTGAGCGGTTTGTGTTGAACACGCGTTGCTGTCAGAGATTGGAAATGAGGCCTGCTAAACATGTGAGATCCTCCCAGGACCAATCAGATCGCAGACATTACACATGCTGTTAAACCATACTGAAGTTTTTATCTGACTCCTTGACAAACATTTCAGTTTCATGCAGTTTTTGTGGCTGTGTATTCTTATCTGGCACAGAAAACATTGATCTACTTGAAAACGCTTGCCACAGGGAAGGATTTCTTTCAGTCCACAATCAACACGTTACTGTTGGACCCTCGATATTTTCATAGCAAATCTGTTTGTCTTCACACAGGAATAAAGTGTACATTAAGGAGCATTTTTACAATGGCATTTCACATTCATCCTAAATGGCTCTTCTATCACTTTGCCCAGCAACCTTCATTTAAAATGGGATTCAGGGAAACACAACTCAGGAATACATGAACAAGTGAAGAGAATCCAGACGTTTGGATAATGGCCTCGATCTTATATAGAGACAGTATAATCACTGTTATTGATGAGAGGTTTCATCTCATTTATATAGCGCTTTTAACAATGTAGATCGTTTCAGAGCAGCTTTACAGAGACAAACGTAAATTAGGGGCCGCTAACACGACACCATTCTCTCTACATAGACTTTAAATGCGAACCTGTGATAAACGCTGATGGCGTTCACATGCGCATTAAGAATTGGTTCTATAGTTATGTGCGTTTGAATATATGTGCGCAGGTTTGTAATTCCCTACAGACCAAGCCTAAACAAAGTACTGGTCTTTCCTTATAAATTTGATACAGACTTTTATTTTATTGTGTCACTTCGGGGTAGGTACGCGAAACGAATTTTCCGACAACGCTTTATCTGTAGAGTGGTAAAGGGATCCTCCATAGGGAGAGACTAGTTGGCACTTCAGCACTGCGTTGTCATCGGGTCCAGGCGAAGGTCCTTCATCAGATCTGGATACGGCCTGGATCCGGCAGGCTGCAGGAAAACCTCGGGATAAACAAAGACACTAAAATTAGCGTTGATGCCATTCTTCTTATGATGTAACGAGTACATCAGGATTTTTGGGAAGTGTTCCCGGTTCCAGCTGACCTGATCTATGCAGCCTAACATTGAATTATAGAAGTCTATAATGTATTATGTGTATGCTAGGTCAAAGAGATGTGTCTTTAATCTAGCTTTGAACTGACAGAGTGTGTCTGCTTCCCGGACAATGGTAGGAAGACTGTTCCAAAGTTTTGGTGCTAAATAGGAGAAGGATCTGCCGCCAGCAGTCGATTTTGATATTCTAGGTATTATCAACTGGCCGGAATTTTAAGATCGCAATAGACGTGAAGGACTATAATGCGTTAAGAGCTCACTCAAGTACTGCGGAGCTAAACCATTTAGTGCTTTGTAAGTAATCAGCAATATTTTAAAATTTATACGATGTTTAATAGGGAGCCAGTGCAGTGTTGACAGAACCGGGCTAATATGGTCATACTTCCTGGTTCTGGTAAGAACTCGAGCTGCTGCGTTTTGGACCAGCTGTAGTTTGTTTATTAAGCATGCAGGGCAACCACCCAGTAGAGCATTACAGTAATCTAGCCTTGAGGTCATGAACGCATGAACTAATTGTTCCGCATTTGTCAAAGAGAGCATATGGCGTAATTTAGATATATTTTTAAGATTGAAGAATGCGGTTTCAGCACATGTACAGATGAATGAGCAGAAGTCACATACACACACAGACACACATATATATATATAGTTTTAAAAAAAATAATATATATATATACATACATATATATATATATATATATATATATATATATAGTTCATATTTATAGTTCGGTTTGAGCTTTGGATGCATTGAAATATCTAAAAGTGTACAAAACTGTGATTAATCTAAACAAAACTTGGTAGGCTGCATTTATGTTCATGAACAGAGCCTCTGATTTTAAACATCATGCTTCATATAAAAAAAGCAAAATTTTTAACAAAAAAGCAGATAAAATAGCGTTGTTGTCAAAGATGTGCGGGAGCAGTGCTTTTATCGCTTGTTTCTGCTCCTTTTTCAGATTCAGAGATTCTGTACTCTTTCAGAAGCGTAACAGTGCTGCCTACTAGCCTGGAAATCCAGACCTAAATCTGAAAGATTAATGGTCTGTCATCGACTAATGGATATCGGCCAGCTCGAGGGGCGGCACCAAGCATGCATTTGAAAATCTCACTGCACGCAATTGGATAACACTACGACCAATCACAACAAGCCCCATACGCTTGGCTACCAGCAGAGCTAACTGGTAGATTAGACTCTTGCCGTATGCGGTCAGCAAAACAGCAAAAACGCCCTTCTTGCAAAGGAAGGATTCGAGCGCCGTCTTCTGTTCCTCTTTTAGATAAAAAGCCAAGTCTAACTCGTTCATTGTAGTGGCCAAAGCCATTTCAAACAACTGGTATTCATCCATAGCCATCTTGCAATGTTTACTAATGACTTCGACGTCACAGCGCTGTCATCATCTGTTTAGCTCGCCTCTGGCCCACCTATATCAGATAACCCGCTGTGATTGGTGCAGCTCAGATAGAGGGGCATATTTAATGAGCATCATTACTCAACGCCAGAGTAACTCGCTGAGCAAATTCAATTTGTACTCTCGCGAGAACTCTGGATTTCCAGGGTAGCTGCCTACCGTATAATACTGAAAAAACTGCAGTCAATGGTGGGAAAGGGTTAATATCACTGTCTTACTATTATATTGTTTAGTTGACCGGCTGTCAGTGAAGGAAAGCCTTGTTTTGCCCTCTGTCACGTGAAAACTATGAATAATAACTGTGACTGACGACCACTATGGCCACTTTTCATATTTGGCCATAGTGTGTATGTGGAGTGACTTAATATGTGGCCGTGGTGTGAATGTGGAGTGACTTCATATGTGGCCATAGTGTGTATGTGGAGTGACTTCATATGTGGCAGTAGTGTAAGTGTGGCCGTAGTGTGAATGTGAAGTTACTTCATATGTGTCCATAGTGTGAATGTGGAGTGTGTGAATGTGGAGTGACTTCATATGTGGCCGTAGTGTGAATGTGGAGTGACTTCATATGTGGCCGTAGTGTGAATGTGGAGTGACTTCATATGTGGCCGTAGTGTGTATGTGGAGTGACTTCATATGTGGCCATAGTGTGAATGTGGAGTGACTTCATATGTGGCCGTAGTGTGAATGTGGAGTGACTTCATATGTGGCCGTAGTGTGAATGTGGAGTGACTTTATATGTGGCCGTAGTGTAAATGTGAAGTGACTTCATATGTTGCCTGTCGTTCTGAAGCTTTCATCATATAATGGCACATTTGTGCTTTAGCTGCATATAAACATTCATAACATACACTACAACATTGAGCATCAGTTCAGGATTCAGCTCCACACTCCACAAGCTCCATTAATGAATTCATAAAACTTTTTAAAAGAAGGAAAAAAAAATCATCTGTAGCTCTTTATCACTGCTCTTCATATTTGAGGGATGTGGGAGCATGTTGTGCATTTGAGAGCAGAACTAATGCTATATAAACCTGCAGTCATAAGCATCCGCCTAGAGCTGTTGTCTAAATGAAGATTTCACAGCCAATCTGAGTTTGCTGCTGCATTACTGTTGTGCCGTGAGTGTGTTTGTTTAACAGGTGTGCCAGATCGATATTTTCCCCTTTCTTTGCTCCGCTGCTGCGAGGGAGGAATGGCTGCCTTGTCTCATTTTGTTGAGCTTTAACTTTCTGAAGTCTGGAGGAGAATCAGCTAGGAGGAAACTATGAAACTGTAGTTTGTCAAGCTACAAGCTAGTCAACATTTAAAGTAGTTCAACTACACTCAAGCTGCCCTTTAAAAAAAGCAGTTATTATTAAAAGTACTGTAGTTATTTAAGGTTGCAATGTCTCTTTAAATGCACAATGATCAGGTGTTATGCACTACTGTTCAGAAATTAATACTTTTGTTCATCAAGGATGAATTAAATTGATCAAGTGACAGTAAAAAACATTTATAATGTTACAAATGATTCTATTTCAAATAAATTCTGTTCTTTTGAACTTTCTATTCATCAAAGAATCCTGAACAGTACTGCCATAATCACAGTAATCACAGTTTCCACAGAAATATGAACTGTTTTCAACACTGATAATAATCATAAATGTTTCTTGATCATCAAATCATCATATTAAAGTGATTTCTGAAGGATCATGTGACACTGAAGACTGGAGTAATGATGCTGAAAATTCAGCTTTGATCACAGGAATAAATTACACTTTACTATATATTCACATAGAAAACAGCTGATTTACATTGAAATAATATTTGACTGTATTTTTGGTCAAATAAATGCGTCTTGGTGATGTTTAATATGGTTAAAATCTGACAAGCATTTATGGTAAACTTAAATATACTTTAATGTATTTTACTTTAATTTCTATTGGTGGCATTTATTAAATATGAATTGAATTGATTTTTATTAAAGTGTCTTGCACTTACGTGCCCAGCCCAATTAGGCTTAAAAGACACTATTGACATAAAACAGACATAACATAGAAAGATGACCATCATACAAAGTACATAGGAAGATGACCATCATACAGAGTACATTACCATCATTTTCACAATATAAACAAACAAAAAGAAACACTGTCAATTTAGGCCAGGATATAAATTCCTTTGCCTAAGTTTCCACGCCCTTTCCACATATCTAGCCAAACTATAAATTTCATTTTCAAAGAGCCAGCTCAACATATCCCCATCCGTCATCCAAAACAAATCAGGCTTTTTATATTGAATTCTCTCAAACATACCCATTCTTAAATCATGATATACAGGACAGAAAAACAAAAAATGCCATTCATCCTCAACAACCCTTAAATCACACAAAACACATAGTCTGTCCTCTTCTGGTACACCTTTATAGCGCCCCACCTCGATCTGCAAAGGCAACACCCCTGCTCTGAGCTGGGCACACAAAGACCTTTGTAATCTGGTTAACCAACATTTGACATAAGGCTCTGTGGAGTAATCATTTTTAAAATGAACATAGCTTCTCAATTTGGGCTTATTTAACACCTGCCATTGCCATTGCTCTTTATAGGAATTAAACAAAAACTGTCTGACCTGAGATATATTACATTGTAAGTTATTTGTAAATATATACTGTGCTTTTGCTGCTGAGAGTATTCCAAGGACCTCCATTGACCAAGGATAGTTGTGAGCTTTATCCCAATTGAAAACTTTCCGAGTAAGTCTATCTTCAGGTAGTCTAATAAGGCGATTCCATAATCTCATTACTTCCGCCTTTTGTTTCACCAAACAAGGCTCCCAACCCATATCACCCTCTAGCGCAGCTCTAGTAGTGAACCTGTGCACTCCAAGGAAACACCTCATGGCTCTGCTCTGCAATCTATTACATTCAGGAGCATCTTCGAAGCCCCAGACCCCAGCTGCATAGAACAAAACAGATCCCACCATAGTGTCAAACAGCTGTGTAAATGTTAAAAAACTAATTTCAGGGCAAAGCTTCATCTTATTAATAACTGCTCCCAGGGCCCTCCCTGCAGACTCAGACAGAACCCTTCTCCCTTCTGAAAATGTCATATTTTCGTGAAAAAGAAAACCAAGATATTTATAAGTTCTGGAGTACATAAGCTGTGTTTGTCCAAAAAAGAAATCAAATTCACTGCGTGACACAGATGGTTTTCTAAAATGGACTACTTGTGTTTTATCCACATTTATAGAAAGTCTCCATTCACTGCACCAATCCTTCATAATGCCCAACATTCTTTGTAGTTTAATTTCTTCATCTGTGCAAACAACAATATCATCTGCATATAATAAAATGCTGAGGTTAAAGCCATCAATGTCAATACCCAAATTTGCTAATTTTATCTCTTGAGCCAGATCATTCACAAAAAGCGCAAAAAGAGTGGGTGAAAGAACATCTCCCTGCTTGACCCCAAATGGAGTGGGAAACCATCCTGTCCTCATGTCATTAATCTGCACACAGGCCACTGGAGCCTTGTACAGGGCTCTGATGGAATTATACAAGTGACCTGTAATACCAATAGAAAGTAACTTATATTTCAAAAGATCTCGGTTAACCCAATCAAAAGCTTTTTTAAAATCAACAAAACAAACAAAAGTACTTTTATTTTCCTGCAACCTTGCTCTAATGACAGATGATAAAACATAAATATGATCAATGCATGCTCTATGTTTTCTAAAACCATTCTGTTCATCCACCAAAATTCCATTGATCTCGATATATTCACTGAGTCGGTTGTTAAGAATACCAGAAAATACTTTACATACTGTACTTAACAAACTTATTCCTCTATAATTCAAAGGTACTCTTGGATCAGCCTGTGTGGTCTTTGGAATAGGCTTGATGATCGAACTATACCACACCGAGGGAACAGTCCCACTCTTAAAGCAATATTGGAATAACATGTGCAGAGTATTTAACAACTTAGGACATTTAAGAACCTCATTAGAAAGTTCATCCACACCTACAGCTTTATTAGGTTTGGTTCTATCAATTGCCTTCCGAACTTCTTCTAAGGAAATATCATTGTTTAGCACACTACTAAAATAGGGTGTTTCCAACGTAACAGATCCAACTTCAAGTAGATGTTTTAATTTACATATCTCAGCTAAAAATGCATCATTAAACTGATGAGAGCTAGAACAAGTGTACAAGTCTCTGTAATCTTTCTCCCATCTGTCCAATATTTTATCTATCTCGAATACAGACCCCCCACTTTCTGTAACTATTTCAAGTGGAATTAATTTATTTCTCTTTGGACCAAGCTTGTTTATTTCTTTCCAAAAATGCTGTGGATTAGTATTTTGAGAAAGCTTAATTTCAAGAGCTTTACCTCTCCTATAACGCCTTTTATACAGTCTAAGTTTTTTATCAAAATCATATTGACAGGCTTTAAATATATCGTGCAGGTTCTTCCTTAAAACAGGCTCCTTACATTTTAAATATCTTTTCTCTGCCACACGGAGATTTGACCAAATATTATGTAATTCATTATTCCAAAAAGGTTGTTTAATTCGATACCATTTCTTATAGGCCCGTTTTCCATGCAGTTTTGATCCATATTGACTCATTTCCCCATACAAAACCCCACAGAAAAGTTCATAGCAACAATCAACATTATCCTGTGCTTCCCCGCCTTTGTCCAGTTGTACTATAACATTTTTTAGGGCTTCATCAGAGGTTTCAGAACTAAGAAAGTTGTCCTTTAGCTTTCTTATTGGTTGTTTACAAAATAGTGTAATATCAGCACTATTTATAAACATCTCTGCTGTTTGAAAACGTAAATAAAGCATGGAGTGATCAGGGGGTCTAATCCTCTCATCTATTAGCCCTCGGGACCCAGTTCTTTCCAATAATTCAGATGGAGTGAATACTTTAAATTCACTACATGTTCTTAAATCTTCATGTCTCGTCACAATATAATCAACTACCGCCTTACCCTTAACAGAAATAGATGTGAAATTATCATACTCCGGGTTTATTCTTCCATTAACCACACAGCATTTCGACTCTTTAAGGAAATCAATCAAACTTTCCCCATGCTTGTTCAGACCCGAGTCCAACACCACTCTAGAACTAATATCATCCTCATCGACATAGTCTCTGTGGTGCGCAACACGACTATTCAGATCCCCACAAATATAAACAGAGTCAACCTCAACCGTAGAAATCAAAGACAGTAAGTGTGCATAAAAAAGATCAGCATTACGGCCCCATGTCGAAGTTTCAGGAGACAAATAACATGAAATCAAAATAAATGAATATTGTGAATTAGTGTGCTCGAACCGCAAACACAAAATTCCGTCATAAGTCTTGTCCTCAATCGTAACAGAAAAGTTGTCCAAAATTGTTTTTTTGACAAATACACCCACACCCCCAGAGGCTTTGACAGCTCTCTTATGAGCAACACGATTATGTCCAATCCAAGTGTATCCATGAAGCTCAGGCATAAGAGTGGACAAATGAGTCTCATTTAATGAAATAATTCCTGGCTCAAACGAAAGAAGCAGTTGCGCTCTTAACTTACTATTTGCAAGTGTCCATCCATTAACGTTCCAATGAACTAAGACAATATAATCCGTACTTACAGGCTGGGCATAAAATCTTCAAACCGAAGGCTGTGGTGTCGATCCCGCCGTGCCCCTGGCTTGACCACGCTTTACTAGCCGTCCGTTGTTGGCCACGTAGTAGTCTTTAGCAGCTGGGATATCTCTAAGCAGAGTCCTAAAATTGGATTCCATGAGACGCTCAGCGTGTGATTTCGCTGACGAAACATAAACCCTTCGGTAACTTTCATTGTCCTTGAGTTTAGGCCGCCGCCGAAGCACAGCCACCTTCTCCAGCGTTGTCTCAAGTTCCACTCTGATGAGTCCCGGATTTCGCCCTCGAGCCCTCATGCGCTCCACGGCCACAATTTTTGGCACCGGCTCGCAATCCATTCCCTCGCACAACAGAGTTTTTACTTTGGCCTCAACATCTTCTCCCTCCATTTGCGACAGTCCCACAATTACCAACGACACACCAGGATCAAACTGCTTACTCTTAGCTTTTTTTTCATTCATTTTAATTTCAATCTGATCCATTCTGGAACAGAGAATTCCCACTTCCAGATCCAATGCGTGTTGCATCTCCTTGACTGCTTTAGCCACCTCGCGCTTGAATGCTTCTTTACTCTCATTAATAAGTTTTTCCATGGACTCACGTAGACTTTCCATTTTGTCATTCATTTGTTTTTCAATTGTAGTCTGCATAGTGTCCATTTTTGCGCTAAGCGCACGTAGTTCATTCATTAAAGCCGCGTGGTCGCTGTCGGCGTCTTTCTTACGGTGTCTAGTACCATCAGCCATCTTCCCCTATAAATCTCCACCTCCACCAGAACGAATATATTTATAAATATATTTGTTTTTACACATTTGTAATGATGAAGTTGCAATTTAGTACATTTAAAATCTAAATAGCTTGAAATCAGATTTTTACACGTGCTTTAGTATCTGAACACATCTTTAAAGCGCTACAAAAGATTATTAAAACATAATTTAAATGTATTTTACAGTGAAACTTGTGCACTTTAGTGTATTTAAGTGTGTTAATAAACATAGTCTTTAATTTGTGCTCTCTTTAAGTGGCCTGTTTTATTTCATTAATATTATATTATCAGCCAGTAGTGTTTATAAAAGGAAACTGTAAGTATCTGCTGTGATTGAGTTGTAGTACAGTAGAGAAGTTACTGTACCTCCGCTGTCTGCTTCATTAAAATTCATTAAACTGCTCTAGTTCTGATACAGGCTTTGTTCGAGAGCTTCAGGTGTGTCCGGCTCGTCTCCGGCTCTTCTCCGGCTCTTGTCCAGCTCTTCTCCGGCTCTTGTCCATCTCTTCTCCGGCTCATCTCCGGCTCATCTCCGGCTCTTCCCCGGCTCTTGTCCGGCTCTTCTCCGGCTCTTCTCTCTTTTCCGGCTCTTCTCCGGCTCTTCTCTCTTTTCCGGCTGTTCTCCAGCTCTTCCCTCTTCTCCAGCTCTTCTCTCGACTCCGGCTCGATTCCGGCTCGTCTCCGGCTCTTCTCTCTTTTCCGGCTGTTCTCCAGCTCTTCTCTTGTCTCCGGCTCTACTCTCGTCTCCGGCTCTTCTCTCTTTTCCAGCTCTTCTTCGGATCTACTCTCGTCTCCGGCTCTTCTCTCTTTTCCAGCTCTTCTCCGGCTCTTCTCTCGTCTCCGGCTCTTCTCCGCCTCATCTCCGGCTCGTCTCTGGCTCTTCTCCGGCCCCTCCGGCGTGACACTTCGGATTTTATTTCCCCGCTGGCCTAAAAGGGGCACGAATTCAACCAAAAATCACAAGCTGTTTTGCTGGCTGAATGAATCTAATGAATATAAAGAGACAGAAGGAAAGGGAGGGTGAAGGAGGGAGAGTCAATTCATTCTGACTGTGTGGCTTTTGCGGTGCGATTGAGACTGGCAACAAAGGGACAGTGACTAGAGGTTTCGTCCCCTTAATGTCACTTTGTGTTTAGGTTTCATCACTATCACCACCATCCAGTCACGAGTGCAATTCATTAATGCGTTTAATCCCATATTATTTAAAGTTTTAGTTCATTTAGTTTTAGTTATTGTAGTACTTAAACCATAAAAACATTCACATTATTGTTTATTTTAGTTGAAGGTAACGATAATAACCCTGGATGACTTTAAGAGTAACATTCACACACAGTGCTTTACTGAACATCACGTGACTTCAGCGTCTCGTCACAAGCATCCCGGTATCACTTTCCATCTTTTTCTCCTCTGTTTAATTCTATATACATTGTTCAAATTTAATAGGCATCTAATTTGTGTTATCAGCTTACAGGGCAGTAAGTAATAATTTGCATGGCTGCCTTTAGCAAAAATGCTTCCATAAGCAGCCCATAGAATGGATAATCCTTCATATTGGTTATGCCCCGATGATCAATGTTTCAAGAAGAAGAAGAAGAAACTTTGGTGGAAGATTGAAAGATTTCTGAGGCCAGAGAGAAACCACAGAAAACCACAGAAATATGATGTTATTGCACAGAAGTTCCCTTGTTGGTGTGTTTACTTCACTTTTTAATGCCCATCAAACTTGAACTCGTAAAGGTTTGTTTGCCACACATGAAAAGCAGTTTTAATTAGATTCAATTACTGATGCTTTTACTGATCAACTTTTTCTATGATCTTAGATCCCTTTTTCCACGGAGCTCGTCGCACTGCATTCTGGGATTGTCTTCTCTGCAAACACACAGAACTGGATGTTCATACGAGGTGTGTTCCCTACGTCAGTCTGATGCCTTCAGTGCTGTCTAGATAGGCGCCTCACTTGGTTTGAAGCAAACCAAATATTCCCTCTTTATCTTTCATTTCACAACACTTTTTGAGAACTTATATCTCTGTTGGAGGTTTAGCTCGAGATTATACTGGAACAAATGTTTTATTTACTTTGAAACAATTTTCCCTCAGAAACTGGTAGTAAATTTCACAAATAGTCACAAAGAGAGGTCCAGTAAAGGTCAAGAAAGGTCATTTTGAAGTTGAGACTAAAATCATATTTTCTTGTAAAATGCTCTCCAATAATCTTTGTTTTATTTACAACTTTGAAAAGTCATTTTTTACATTGCAGATTTTTGCATTTTACTGTATTTACTGAACCTCAGACTGCAACAATGATATGATGATATAACATGCTAATCTAACCTGTCAAGTCATCTTTATTTATATAGCGCTTCTTACAATACAGACAGTTTCAAAGCAGCTTTACAGAGATAACAGGAAAATAATGCAACAAAGTTTGTTTCTGCTGTACAGCAGAACTAGAAGAAAATAGCATCAGTAAGTTCAGTGATGGTTCATTTCTGTTGTAATTTTTTTATTAATTTAGTTTAATTTTATATATATATATATATATATATATATATATATATATATATATATATAGGGTGTTCGTGTTAGTTCAGAGTAACACGTTAACCGATCTTTAATGAAATGTTGATTAATAAATACTTTAGAAGCAGTAGTTAACTAATTAACTAACATGTTAACTGATATAAACAAATGAGAACTTATTGTAAAGTGTGACGGCATGTTTTAGTTCTCACTCTTTGGGTATAAATGTGTTTAATTCCCAGCAGCATTGTTGTGTTTGACCTTTAAGCTGTTTGAGATGTAGTTGTTCTCTGAGATGTAGTGGTTCTCTGATATGTAGTTGTTCTCTGAGCTGTAGTGGTTATCTTAGATGAAGTGGTTCTCTGAGATGTAGTGGTTCTCTCAGATGTAGTGGTTCTCTTAGATGAAGTGGTTCTCTGAGATGTAGTGGTTCTCTGATATGTAGTTGTTCTCTGAGCTGTAGTGGTTCTCTTAGATGTAGTGGTTCTCTGAGATGTAGTGGTTCTCTGAGATGTAGTGGTGATGTAGTGGTTCTCTGAGATGTAGTGGTTCTCTGAGATGTAGTGGTTCTCTTAGATGAAGTGGTTCTCTGAGATGTAGTGGTGATGTAGCGGTTCTCTGAGATGTAATGGTTCTCTTAGATGTAGTGGTTCTCTGAGCTGTAGTGGTTCTCTTAGATGTAGTGGTTCTCTTAGATGTAGTGGTTCTCTGAGATGTAGTGGTTCTCTGAGGTGTAGTGGTGATGTAGTGGTTCTCTGAGATGTAGTGGTTCTCTGAGGTGTAGTG
Source organism: Abramis brama (assembly GCF_963993115.1). Lineage (NCBI taxonomy): Eukaryota > Metazoa > Chordata > Actinopteri > Cypriniformes > Leuciscidae > Abramis > Abramis brama. The sequence goes on from NC_139970.1 coordinate 45,549,958, forward strand.
GTGATGTAGTGGTTCTCTGAGATGTAGTGGTTCTCTGAGATGTAGTGGTTCTCTGAGATGTAGTGGTTCTCTGAGATGTAGTGGTTCTCTGAGCTGTAGTGGTTCTCTTAGATGTAGTGGTTCTCTGAGATGTAGTGGTTCTCTGAGATGTAGTGGTGATGTAGTGGTTCTCTGAGCTGTAGTGGTTCTCTTAGATGAAGTGGTTCTCTGAGATGTAGTGGTGATGTAGTGGTTCTCTGAGCTGTAGTGGTTCTCTTAGATGAAGTGGTTCTCTGAGATGTAGTGGTGATGTAGCGGTTCTCTGAGCTGTAGTGGTTCTCTTAGATGTAGTGGTTCTCTGAGATGTAGTGGTTCTCTGAGGTGTAGTGGTGATGTAGTGGTTCACTGAGATGTAGTGGTTCTCTGAGATTTAGTGGTTCTCTCAGATGTAGTGGTTCTCTGAGGTGTAGTGGTGATGTAGTGGTTCTCTGAGATGTAGTGGTTCTCTTAGATGTAGTGGTTCTCTGAGATGTAGTGGTTCTCTGAGGTGTAGTGGTGATGTAGTGGTTCACTGAGATGTAGTGGTTCTCTTAGATGAAGTGGTTCTCTGAGATGTAGTGGTGATGTAGCGGTTCTCTGAGATGTAGTGGTTCTCTGAGCTGTAGTGGTTCTCTTAGATGTAGTGGTTCTCTGAGATGTAGTGGTTCTCTGAGGTGTAGTGGTGATGTAGTGGTTCACTGAGATGTAGTGGTTCTCTGAGATTTAGTGGTTCTCTCAGATGTAGTGGTTCTCTGAGGTGTAGTGGTGATGTAGTGGTTCTCTGAGATGTAGTGGTTCTCTTAGATGTAGTGGTTCTCTGAGATGTAGTGGTTCTCTGAGGTGTAGTGGTGATGTAGCGGTTCTCTGAGATGTAGTAGTTCTCTGAGCTGTAGTGGTTCTCTTAGATGTAGTGGTTCTCTGAGATGTAGTGGTTCTCTGAGGTGTAGTGGTGATGTAGTGGTTCACTGAGATGTAGTGGTTCTCTGAGATTTAGTGGTTCTCTCAGATGTAGTGGTTCTCTGAGGTGTAGTGGTGATGTAGTGGTTCTCTGAGATGTAGTGGTTCTCTTAGATGTAGTGGTTCTCTGAGATGTAGTGGTGATGTAGTGGTTCACTGAGGTGTAGTGGTGATGTAGTGGTTCACTGAGATGTAGTGGTTCTCTGAGATTTAGTGGTTCTCTGAGATATGGTTCTCTCAGATGTAGTGGTTCTCTGAGGTGTAGTGGTGATGTAGTGGTTCTCTGAGATGTAGTGGTTCTCTGAGATGTAGTGGTTCTCTCAGATGTAGTGGTTCTCTGAGGTGTAGTGGTTCTCTGAGGTGTAGTGGTGATGTAGTGGTTCTCTGAGATGTAGTGGTTCTCTGTGATTTAGTGGTTATCTGAGATGTAGTGGTTCTCTTAGATGAAGTGGTTCTCTGAGATGTAGTGGTGATGTAGCGGTTCTCTGAGCTGTAGTGGTTCTCTTAGATGTAGTGGTTCTCTGAGATGTAGTGGTTCTCTGAGGTGTAGTGGTGATGTAGTGGTTCACTGAGATGTAGTGGTTCTCTGAGATTTAGTGGTTCTCTCAGATGTAGTGGTTCTCTGAGGTGTAGTGGTGATGTAGTGGTTCTCTGAGATGTAGTGGTTCTCTTAGATGTAGTGGTTCTCTGAGATGTAGTGGTTCTCTGAGGTGTAGTGGTGATGTAGTGGTTCACTGAGATGTAATGGTTCTCTTAGATGAAGTGGTTCTCTGAGATGTAGTGGTGATGTAGCGGTTCTCTGAGATGTAGTGGTTCTCTGAGCTGTAGTGGTTCTCTTAGATGTAGTGGTTCTCTGAGATGTAGTGGTTCTCTGAGGTGTAGTGGTGATGTAGTGGTTCACTGAGATGTAGTGGTTCTCTGAGATTTAGTGGTTCTCTCAGATGTAGTGGTTCTCTGAGGTGTAGTGGTGATGTAGTGGTTCTCTGAGATGTAGTGGTTCTCTTAGATGTAGTGGTTCTCTGAGATGTAGTGGTTCTCTGAGGTGTAGTGGTGATGTAGCGGTTCTCTGAGATGTAGTGGTTCTCTGAGCTGTAGTGGTTCTCTTAGATGTAGTGGTTCTCTGAGATGTAGTGGTTCTCTGAGATGTAGTGGTTCTCTGAGGTGTAGTGGTGATGTAGTGGTTCACTGAGATGTAGTGGTTCTCTGAGATTTAGTGGTTCTCTCAGATGTAGTGGTTCTCTGAGGTGTAGTGGTGATGTAGTGGTTCTCTGAGATGTAGTGGTTCTCTTAGATGTAGTGGTTCTCTGAGATGTAGTGATTCTCTGAGATGTAGTGGTGATGTAGCAGTTCTCTGAGATGTAGTGGTTCTCTGAGCTGTAGTGGTTCTCTTAGATGTAGTGGTTCTCTGAGATGTAGTGGTTCTCTGAGGTGTAGTGGTGATGTAGTGGTTCACTGAGGTGTAGTGGTGATGTAGTGGTTCACTGAGATGTAGTGGTTCTCTGAGATTTAGTGGTTCTCTGAGATATGGTTCTCTCAGATGTAGTGGTTCTCTGAGGTGTAGTGGTGATGTAGTGGTTCTCTGAGATGTAGTGGTTCTCTGAGATGTAGTGGTTCTCTCAGATGTAGTGGTTCTCTGAGGTGTAGTGGTTCTCTGAGGTGTAGTGGTGATGTAGTGGTTCTCTGAGATGTAGTGGTTCTCTGTGATTTAGTGGTTATCTGAGATGTAGTGGTTCTCTGAGCTGTAGTGGTTTTCTGAGCTGTAGTGGTTCTCTTAGATGTAGTGGTTCTCTGAGATGTAGTGGTTCTCTGAGATGTAGTGGTTTTCTGAGCTGTAGTGGTTCTCTTAGATGTAGTGGTTCTCTGAGATGTAGTGGTTCTCTGAGATGTAGTGGTTCTCTGAGATGTAGTGGTGATGTAGTGGTTCTCTGTGATTTAGTGGTTCTCTGAGATGTAGTGGTTCTCTCAGATGTAGTGGTTCTCTGAGATGTAGTGGTGATGTAGTGGTTCTCTGTGATTTAGTGGTTCTCTGAGATGTAGTGGTTCTCTGAGATGTAGTGGTTCTCTCAGATGTAGTGGTTCTCTGAGGTGTAGTGGTGATGTGGTTCTCTGAGATGTAGTGGTGATGTAGTGGTTCTCTGAGATGTAGTGGTTCTCTGAGGTGTAGTGGTTCTCTGAGGTGTAGTGGTTCTCTCAGATGTAGTGGTTCTCTGAGGTGTAGTGGTTCTCTTAGATGTAGTGGTTCTCTGAGGTGTAGTGGTGATGTAGTGGTTCTCTGAGATGTAGTGGTTCTCTGTGATTTAGTGGTTCTCTGAGATGTAGTGGTTCTCTGTGATTTAGTGGTTCTCTGAGATGTGGTTCTCTCAGTTGTAGTGGTTCTCTGAGATGTAGTGGTTCTCTGAGATGTAGTGGTTCTCTGAGGTGTAGTGGTTCTCTGAGATGTAGTGGTTCTCACAGATGTAGTGGTTCTCACAGATGTAGTGGTTCTCTGAGATTTAGTGGTTCTCTGAGGTGTAGTGGTTCTCTGAGATGTGGTTCTCACAGATGTAGTGGTTCTCACAGATGTAGTGGTTCTCTGAGATTTAGTGGTTCTCTGAGGTGTAGTGGTGATGTAGTGGTTCTCTCAGATGTAGTGGTTCTCTGAGGTGTAGTGGTTCTCTGAGATGTAGTGGTTCTCACAGATGTAGTGGTTCTCACAGATGTAGTGGTTCTCTGAGGTGTAGTGGTTCTCTGAGATGTGGTTCTCACAGATGTAGTGGTTCTCACAGATGTAGTGGTTCTCTGAGATTTAGTGGTTCTCTGAGGTGTAGTGGTGATGTAGTGGTTCTCTGAGGTGTAGTGGTTCTCTGAGATGTAGTGGTTCTCACAGATGTAGTGGTTCTCACAGATGTAGTGGTTCTCTGAGATTTAGTGGTTCTCTGAGGTGTAGTGGTTCTCTGAGATGTGGTTCTCACAGATGTAGTGGTTCTCACAGATGTAGTGGTTCTCTGAGATTTAGTGGTTCTCTGAGGTGTAGTGGTGATGTAGTGGTTCTCTCAGATGTAGTGGTTCTCTGAGATGTAGTGGTGATGTAGTGGTTCTCTGTGATTTAGTGGTTCTCTGAGATGTAGTGGTTCTCTCAGATGTAGTGGTTCTCTGAGGTGTAGTGGTCATGTAGTGGTTCTCTCAGATGTAGTGGTTCTCTCAGATGTAGTGGTTCTCTGAGATGTAGTGGTTCTCTCAGATGTAGTGGTTCTCTGAGATGTAGTGGTGATGTAGTGGTTCTCTGTGATTTAGTGGTTCTCTGAGATGTAGTGGTTCTCTGAGATGTAGTGGTTCTCTCAGATGTAGTGGTTCTCTGAGGTGTAGTGGTGATGTGGTTCTCTGAGATGTAGTGGTGATGTAGTGGTTCTCTGAGATGTAGTGGTTCTCTGAGGTGTAGTGGTTCTCTGAGGTGTAGTGGTTCTCTGAGATGTAGTGGTTCTCTCAGATGTAGTGGTTCTCTGAGGTGTAGTGGTTCTCTTAGATGTAGTGGTTCTCTGAGGTGTGGTTCCCTGAGGTGTAGTGGTGATGTAGTGGTTCTCTGAGATGTAGTGGTTCTCTGTGATTTAGTGGTTCTCTGAGATGTAGTGGTTCTCTGTGATTTAGTGGTTCTCTGAGATGTGGTTCTCTCAGATGTAGTGGTTCTCTGAGATGTAGTGGTTCTCTGAGATGTAGTGGTTCTCTGAGGTGTAGTGGTTCTCTGAGATGTAGTGGTTCTCACAGATGTAGTGGTTCTCACAGATGTAGTGGTTCTCTGAGATTTAGTGGTTCTCTGAGGTGTAGTGGTTCTCTGAGATGTGGTTCTCACAGATGTAGTGGTTCTCACAGATGTAGTGGTTCTCTGAGATTCAGTGGTTCTCTGAGGTGTAGTGGTGATGTAGTGGTTCTCTCAGATGTAGTGGTTCTCTGAGGTGTAGTGGTTCTCTGAGATGTAGTGGTTCTCACAGATGTAGTGGTTCTCACAGATGTAGTGGTTCTCTGAGGTGTAGTGGTTCTCTGAGATGTGGTTCTCACAGATGTAGTGGTTCTCACAGATGTAGTGGTTCTCTGAGATTTAGTGGTTCTCTGAGGTGTAGTGGTGATGTAGTGGTTCTCTGAGGTGTAGTGGTTCTCTGAGATGTAGTGGTTCTCACAGATGTAGTGGTTCTCACAGATGTAGTGGTTCTCTGAGATTTAGTGGTTCTCTGAGGTGTAGTGGTTCTCTGAGATGTGGTTCTCACAGATGTAGTGGTTCTCACAGATGTAGTGGTTCTCTGAGATTTAGTGGTTCTCTGAGGTGTAGTGGTGATGTAGTGGTTCTCTCAGATGTAGTGGTTCTCTGAGATGTAGTGGTGATGTAGTGGTTCTCTGTGATTTAGTGGTTCTCTGAGATGTAGTGGTTCTCTCAGATGTAGTGGTTCTCTGAGGTGTAGTGGTCATGTAGTGGTTCTCTCAGATGTAGTGGTTCTCTGAGGTGTAGTGGTTCTCTTAGATGTGGTTCTCTGAGGTGTAGTGGTTCTCTGAGATGTAGTGGTTCTCTGAGGTGTAGTGGTGATGTAGTGGTTCTCTGAGATGTAGTGGTTCTCTGAGGTGTAGTGTTGATGTAGTGGGTATCTGATATGTAGTGATTCTCTGAGATGTAGTGGTGATGTAGTGGTTCTCTGAGATGTAGTGGTTCTCTGATATGTAGTTGTTCTCTGAGATGTAGTGGTTCTCTGAGATGTAGTGGTTCTCTGATATGTAGTGGTTCTCTGAGGTGTAGTGGTGATGTAGTGGTTCTCTCAGATGTAGTGGTTCTCTGAGATGTAGTGGTTCTCTGAGGTGTAGTGGTGATGTAGTGGTTCTCTGTGATTTAGTGGTTCTCTGTGATTTAGTGGTTCTCTGAGATGTAGTGGTGATGTAGTGGTTCTCTGAGATGTAGTGGTTCTCTGAGATGTAGTGGTGATGTAGTGGTTCTCTGAGATGTAGTGGTTCTCTGAGGTGTAGTGGTTTGCTGAGCGTATGCAGGTATGGAGAGTGTTAGCTGTTTGCGCTCGAGAGCCTATCTCTTGCACCGGACGCTGATAACAGGAGGTCAGAGCGATTAATTCAAGCTGTCGGATGAACAGCCTATCCGGACCGATAACCTCGAGACACCAGGAACACTACAAATCCTCTTAAGACACAACCAGGGTCCTGTTATCACACCGGCTGTTTAACCTGTGAGGAACAACAGAAGAGCTTCTGCTCGAATATCAGTCACTTCAGGAGAACATATGATAATATTCTCACAACACACATCTGGTTATTTGAGCAAAATTGCACAGAAAAAAATATTGTTTTCAGAGAATATATACCTGGAATGTTATATAAAATCCAGTAAACTAGTTATGAATTTTATGCTAACACTTTACAATAAGGTTAATTAATAAACATTAATTAACTACTTCAGTTAACATGAACTAAAAATGAACAGTACTTCTTCAGCATTTATTAATCTTAGTTAATATGAATTTCTAAATGTTCTAATACGTTATTAAAATCAAAGGTTGTATTTGTTAACATTAGTTAATGCACTGTGAACTAACATGAACAAACAATGAACAGCTGGATTTTATTAACTAACATTAACAAAGATTAAAAAATATTGTAACAAATAGTTTTCTCATTGTTAGTTCATTTTAGTTACATTATCTAATTTTAACTAATGAACCTTATTGTAAAGCGTTACCGATTTTTATATATATATATATATATATATATATATATATATATATATACATATATACACTCTTTCTTATCCTCTCCATGAGTGTCTTCAACAGTATCTGGGCAGAAGAGAAGCAGATCCAGTAAAGCTGTCAGATGAAGAGTTTGAGTTTGAGTTCCTTTGTGTTATAAAACACGAATCGTGATTTCTGTTGCTTTCAGCTCATCCTTACGCTGGATATTTCAGAACAAACAAACAAAGTGCTGTCAACACCAACTTCCTGCAAAAGCCGTCCAATCAATTATTCTTATAAATAAAAGATTTAAAGTGGGCTGTCTCTAAAGATTGATTAAAACAGTAAAGATTTTACTCCATGTCATGCTGATTAAAATCGCAAGCTTTGTAATTCACAGTGCTGTCTGATGAGAAATCCCTTTCACTTGCTGAAATCATTGTTGATTCAGTTATGATATCAATAGGAAAATAATTAATAACCATGCTTTAGGGTGGCGACAGCTCCTGTCATTTAATCAATGCAAACAAATCACACAGCGCCGTCATTATCTGGAGGAGGGTGAATATTAATGTATGAACGGCCACATGCATTAAAGAGGAACAGAATCTGCAGCTAAAGTTCTTCTTTCAGAGTTTAAAGAAAAACTCTTTATCTGTTCAACAAATATTTCAGATTGGACTGGCTGTGTTCAAAAGCAGATTTATTGAATATTGGTGACTTTTATCATATTGCTATTAAAGCAATAATCACTGTAATGCTCAGCCGAGCTTATTGCTTTTAAGAAATGCATATTCTGTAGTAAAGAGAGGAAATCACACAGGTGAATCTGTAGGTACAGAATAGAAATGAATTGAAATATTTTGAGTCTGGCATGTAAAACCTCCCTCAAATTAGCCCGTCTCAAAAACAGATATTACTCTGGAAAGCTTTTTATTGGTGAAGTAATGGCATTTGGGAAGGGCCAGATTCCTGGTTTCATTATTTGATAAGAATGCACTTAATGAAAATATCAGCCAGAAGCAATACATGCGAACACTTGATTTCAGAGTCCTTGAAGGCCAGAAGGAGAGAAGAGAGAGAGTGACAGTATTACCATCGAACTTCATTAAATCACTCCTGAAACAGCAGACGACTTAATGGATGTCATTTCAAGTGGGGAAACCAGAAGGAACGTCTCTTCCGCTCTCGACTCAATGATCCTGCACCGCAGAAGAAAAGACTGAACGAGAGAAGTCATTATCAGAGGCTGAGTTGAGATCTTACCTAGACAGGACAGTAGATTCCCTCAGTAAAAAAGAGCGTTTAAATCAGTCACTTATAAGGATCCAGTGGATGCGGTCGGTTCAAAACAGGGCTGATCTCACAACACGACACTACTGTTAATATATTTATATATATATATTGCTTGAAACTTGATATATATACACACTATATTGCCAAAGGTATTGGGACACCCCTCCAAATCCTTGAATTCAGGTATTCCAATCACTTCCAAGGCCACAGTTGTATATAAATCAAGCACTAGGCATGCAAACGCTTCTACAAACATCTGTGAAAGAATGGGTTGCTCTCAGGAACTCAGTGAATTCAAGCATGGTACCGTGATCGGTTGCCACCTGTGCAGTAAGTCCATTTGGGAAATTATATGTGGTATTATAACAAAGTGGCAGCAATTGGGAACAACAGCAACTTAGCCAGGAAGTGTTGGGCCACGTAAAATCCCAGAGAGGGGCAGCGCATGCTGAGGCTCACAGTGCGCAGAAGTCTCCAACTTTCTGCAGAGTCAACAGCTACAGACCTCCAAACTTCTGTGGCCTTCAGGTAGGCTTAAGAACAGTGAATAGATAGCTTCATGGAATGGGTTTCCATGTTCGAGCAGCTGCAGCCAAGCCTCACATCACCAAATATCCAAATGGTGTAAAGCATTGGACGCAGTGGTGTAAGGCGTGGGATGCAGTGGTGTAAGGCGTGGGACGCAGTGGTGTAAGGCGTGGGACGCAGTGGTGTAAGGCGTGGGACGCAGTGGTGTAAGGCGTGGGACGCAGTGGTGTAAGGCGTGGGACGCAGTGGTGTAAGGCGTGGGACGCAGTGGTGTAAGGCGTGGGACGCAGTGGTGTAAGGCGTGGGACGCAGTGGTGTAAGGCGTGGGACGCAGTGGTGAAAGGCGTGGGATGCAGTGGTGTAAGGCGTGGGATGCAGTGGTGTAAGGCGTGGGATGCAGTGGAGTAAAGCGTGGGGTGCAGTGATGTAAAGCGTGGGATGCAGTGGTGTAAAGGGTCGGAAGCAGTGGTGTAAAGCGTGGGATGCAGTGGTGTAAAGCGTGGGATGCAGTGGTGTAAAGCGTGGGATGCAGTGGTGTAAAGAATGGGCTGTGGTGGTGTAAAGCGTGGGATGCGGTGGTGTAAAGCGTGGGATGCGGTGGTGTAAAGCATGGGATGCGGTGGTGTAAAGCGTGGGATGCGGTGGTGTAAAGCATGGGATGCGGTGGTGTAAAGCGTGGGATGCAGTGGTGTAAAGCGTGGGATGCGGTGGTGTAAAGCCTGGGATGCGGTGGTGTAAAGAATGGGATGCAGTGGTGTAAAACGTGGGATGCAGTGGTGTAAAGCCTGGAATGCAGTGGTGTAAAGAATGGGATGCAGTGGTGTAAAGCGTGGGATGCAGTGGTGTAAAACGTGGGATGCAGTGGTGTAAAGCCTGGAATGCAGTGGTGTAAAGCGTGGGGTGCAGTGGAGTAAAGCGCAGGATGCAGTGGTGTAAAGCCTGGAATGCAGTGGTGTAAAGCGTGGGATGCAGTGGTGTAAAGCGTAGGATGCGGTGGTGTAAAGCGTGGGATGCGGTGGTATAAAGCGTGGGATGCAGTGGTGTAAAGCGTGGGATTCGGTGGTGTAAAGCCTGGAATGCAGTGGTGTAAAGTGTGGGATGCAGTGGAGTAAAGCGTGGGATGCAGTGGTGTAAAGCGTGGGATGCAGTGGTGTAAAGCGTGGGATGCAGTGGTGTTAAGCGTGGGATGCAGTGGTGTAAAGCATGGGATGCAGTGGTGTAAAGCGTGGGATGCAGTGGTGTAAAGCGTGGAATGCAGTGGTGTAAAGCGTGGAATGCAGTGGTGTAAAGCGTGGGATGCAGTGGTGTTAAGCGTGGGATGCAGTGGTGTAAAGCCTGGAATGCAGTGGTGTAAAGCGTGGGATGCAGTGGTGTAAAGCGTGGGATGCAGTGGTGTTAAGCGTGGGATGCAGTGGTGTAAAGCGTGGGATGCAGTGGTGTAAAGCGTGGAATGCAGTGGTGTAAAGCGTGGGATGCAGTGGTGTTAAGCGTGGGATGCAGTGGTGTAAAGCGTGGGATGCAGTGGTGTTAAGCGTGGGATGCAGTGGTGTAAAGCGTGGGATGCAGTGGTGTAAAGCGTGGGATGCAGTGGTGTTAAGCGTGGGATGCAGTGGTGTAAAGCGTGGGATGCAGTGGTGTAAAGCGTGGAATGCAGTGGTGTAAAGCGTGGGATGCAGTGGTGTTAAGCGTGGGATGCAGTGGTGTAAAGCGTGGGATGCAGTGGTGTTAAGCGTGGGATGCAGTGGTGTAAAGCGTGGGATGCAGTGGTGTAAAGCGTGGGATGCAGTGGTGTAAAGTGTGGGATGCAGTGGTGTAAAGTGACGACTCAGCAACGATTGTATTTAATTGTACATTACAATCATAACATAGTACAGGCATTATCTTCATTTCATAATGTCCTTAAACATAACAATATTGCAGGCCATAAACTGAGAAAGTGCGCGTCTGGTGTGCGATACCTCAAGTTGTCCTAGACGCTTCTTGTCCGGTGTGCAACCCTCTTTAGTCTCAGTACCTGCCCTTATAAAACCAAATTCAATGTATATTCAGGGTTGTATTTTCTCACCACACACTTCGAAGCTTTTGCTTGCACAGGTCTGTCTCCCACATCTGCTTTTCTTTTCAGAAAACGATCCATATTACAGTAACGTAATATTACTGCATCTGATCAAACAAACGTTCAATCTGACGTTGTGACGTGATTGGTGTTGCGATATTTAAACATAAATTAGCTTTTAGATAATGCATCTTGACTTGACTTGAGTGTTTTTGATCATATAAATTCATAAGAACAATTAGATAATTAGAAAATAACAAGATTTGTCAAAAAAAAAAATTAAATAATTTGGGGGTAGTCGACCACTGCCTACATGGCCCACCAGATGGCGCTCCTCGGCCCACCGGTTGAGAATCACTGGTGTAAAGCGTCGGATGCAGTGGTGTAAAACGCCTTGTCAGAGCATCTGACTTTAGTCTTTTTTGGCATATTGTGCTTGTAATATCAAGCATGTCCCCTCTTTATGACTTTCTTTATCTTTATAAGGGCCGGCTCACACCGAACACGTTTTTCAGAGCAGGTCAGCAGAATCTAACAAAAAAACAAGGTTTAGAGACGTGTTTTTTAAAACTTCCTTTAACTTGAGCTCTACATGACGCAGCAGTTAAAAATGTCGGTGGACAGTGAATGAAAAACACTTTCTGTGTGAACAGCTCCTAACATGTGAATTACTGAAAGCTGCACGGATATATCTGCACACCGTCATATAGAAACGAGGTTGAAAACGTTCAATCGATTCACACTTTATATCATCACCACACTTTATATCACCCAGTCCTAGAAAGCAGTTATGCTTAAACACATTTGACTAGCTAGTTCATAAAACCAACAACTGATTCCCTAACAAGACTGACTAGCTATTGCTAATGTCCAGCACTAGTGCTAATGTGCAGTGCTAATGCTAATGTGCAGTACCAACGCTGGCCACTAGCTGTTATTATTCATTACATGACTTCATCTTTAGGGAAAAGGGACATATGTAAAAGAGAATGCTGAAAAAAAAACATCACTGACAATATGTTGCTTATTTTATTACATCAAAAAAGTATTGGAATAAAATAAAATTAAATTATTTTTTCTGAATGACCTTGCCAGGGTTATTATAGTTCACTGAAACTAAAACCATAAAAAAATGTGTTGCTTGAAATCAAATAAATGTTAACTGAAATAAAATAAAATGTAAAAATGAGTTACCAAGATAACATTTCTCATTTTCATTAGGTTTAACTTTATGTACTAAAATAACTAAAACTAAAACTGAAATAAAATTAATAAAAACTTAAATTTATTTAAAAAACAAACATTATGAAACTGACAAAAACACACAACCAAATTACTAAAACTTTACATGAAATTAAAATAAAGATGTAAAAATATACAAAATAAGACTAATTCTAAATATTAATAAAAACTATACTAAATGATAGTAAAACAACAGTGAGCTGACTGTAGATTAATCAAACATTCATGAAAATCAAACTTCTATTTTGAAATTCCTTCCCATAATCCACAGACAAACCTGTGCTTTTGAACATAGTGTATAATTGTGAGAACAATAGCCAGTATATTTTTAAATAATTCATAATTTGGGTTTACAGTATAAAGTCCTACAGGTCTGGTTTGGACTGATATAACGAGAGTAAATGATGCCACAGTACTAATTTCTGAACTATATCTTTAACTGTATTGCTCTGTACTGTTTTCCCTTCTGCTGAAGTTTAGGAGAAACATCTGAGACGTACTTCAGAGGATCGATGTGTGAAAGAGCGACCGGAGCACAAAACTCTTCCTCAGCTTCAGTACGGACTGATGGGAGACGAGAGGAATGAATCGGGTGAAGTCATCAGGTTAATTCTGCATCTGTAAAATGCAATATGTCCTTTTATCTCATGCGCTGTCTGTCTGTTTTTATCTGATGCAGCATGCCATAGATATCCTAATCTGGGCTCGGATGATTGTGTCATCTTACGGCGCTCGGATTTATTATTTTGTTTCATATTTGTGTTTAAACTTTGACACTTTCACTGTCGCATGAAATGAAGTGATTTAAAGGAAATCAGATTTATCAGAGAGAGGAACCGTATTTTTCTAGAGAGCGTCTGATTGGTCAGAATTGTGTATACTGAATCTAAAAAGATGGCAAAATATTTTTGGCCCATTTTCCTTCAAGAGAGAACAAAGTTATTTAATTTAGTTTAATTAAATTTAACTATGTATGTTAAAAGTTATTTTTAGGAGTACACCAGCATATAGAAGAGCTCAAAACTACAGATGCCAAAAGCCACAAAAGCCCAGATTTGATTTCATGGTGTTTTTAATTATGTTGCATCATAAAGGCCAAACTTCCAGTTGAAAACGGTTGGTTTACAGCAGACAGGTCCATTTCTGTAGCTTTGTGTGTGTTTGGCCTGTTCAGGGCCCTGAGAAGCCAGCGCTCTGAATCTGAAGCCACACAGGCTCGGATAATGTTGCGCTTGGTGCCACAAAAGCAGACGAATCGCTGCGCATTAAGAGCGGCCACACAAAGAACAACAATGGCATGCATAAACAGCGTTTGGGGCTTTGAAAGGCGTTGAGGGGCGTCCGCTGAGTCGGCTCATTGTGACGAGGTGAAAAGAGGCCTAATGAACAGGAAGCCTGACTTGAGCCGCTGACAGGAGCCATACAACGGCAGTATTGTGGGCCTGCCACCGACCCCGTGGGTCCCGCATTAGGAGGAGTGATGAGAAACTCGCCCCTTTAACACACACAGACCCGAACCCGGGGGAAAGCCCAAACAAGCTCCGGCTCTCCACCTGGAGTGGCGCGGACACCGAATGTGCGGGGCTTACGGTTCCTCTAGCCGTTAAATCTTTCTACAGTGTATTTTCATGGCAAGAACTGGTGTTTTAGTGTTATTATGAACATTGCCGTTACATTCAGAGATTGTCAGAATACGAAATATTGCTAAATGTAAAAGCCACCAAGTAGGTGTCGCACTTTAATATCTAACAGGACCCGTGTCCTTTTGTGTAGTGAAATCACTATAACATGCACATGCTGCTGCTGCTTAAATTTAGCATGCACACTTTAACTTGTGTGGAAATGGGCATGGAATGATGAATAAAACATGGTAATATCTAAATTAACTTATTATTATCTAATAATATATAAAAATATTATTTAACATCAATCAACCAACCAACATACATCAATTTATATCAACTAAGTTTTATATTTTAAATAAAACAGAAATAGCTCTTTAAGGCAACTATTGCAGGTCACCACTTTATAAAGTGAATAGTGATTTTATTAACTAAAATCACTTTGGTCCTCTGTTAGATGGGAAAGTGTGACACTCGTTATCTTATAATCATAATCATAAACATACTGGTTTGCAGTGCTGATTGTTTACAGCACTTAGTTATTCTTCTAGTTATTTACCTAAATCGGGAGTCTGGCGCCTTCACAGAGAACGTCTCTCTTCCACATGGCAGAATAAGGTGTGTGTGTGTGTGTGTCCGTGACCGGATTCAGCGCAGTTACACACACGTGCCCAGACTGCGGCCAAAGGGGAAACTTTGAAGTAAATGTGGTGGAGCAGAGAGACTCTGGCAACTTCACTTTTCTCTGCTTTGAGCAAAGTCTCAGATGAGCTTCAGACTCATAATCAGCGTTCTCTCGATGAGCTTCAGACTCGTAACCAGCGTTCTCTCGATGAGCTTCTCTCGATGAGCTTCAGGCCCGTAACCAGCGTTCTCTCGATTAGCTTCTCTCGATGAGCTTCAGGCCCGTAACCAGCGTTCTCTCGATGAGCTTCTCTCGATGAGCTTCAGGCCCGTAACCAGCGTTCTCTCGATTAGCTTCTCTCGATGAGCTTCAGGCCCGTAACCAGCGTTCTCTCGATGAGCTTCTCTCGATGAGCTTCAGGCCCGTAACCAGCGTTCTCTCGATTAGCTTCTCTCGATGAGCTTCAGGCCCGTAACCAGCGTTCTCTCGATGAGCTTCTATCGATGAGCTTCAGGCCCGTAACCAGCGTTCTCTCGATGAGCTTCTCTCGATGAGCTTCAGACTCGTAACCAGCGTTCTCTCGATGAGCTTCAGGCCCGTAACCAGCGTTCTCTCGATGAGCTTCAGGCCCGTAACCAGCGTTCTCTCGATGAGCTTCTCTCGATGAGCTTCAGACTCGTAACCAGCGTTCTCTCGATGAGCTTCAGACTCAAAATCAGCGTTCTCTCGATGAGCTTCAGGCTCGTAACCAGCGTTCTCTCGATGAGCTTCAGACTCAAAATCAGCGTTCTCTCGATGAGCTTCAGACTCGTAATCAGCGTTCTCTCGATGAGCTTCAGACTCGTAATCAGCGTTCTCTCGATGAGCTTCAGACTCGTAACCAGCGTTCTCTCGATGAGCTTCAGACTCGTAACCAGCGTTCTCTCGATGAGCTTCAGACTCAAAATCAGCGTTCTCTCGATGAGCTTCAGACTCGTAATCAGCGTTCTCTCGATGAGCTTCAGACTCGTAATCAGCGTTCTCTCGATGAGCTTCAGACTCGTAACCAGCGTTCTCTCGATGAGCTTCAGGCCCGTAACCAGCGTTCTCTCGATGTTCTCTCGATGAGCTTCAGGCCCGTAACCAGCGTTCTCTCGATGAGCTTCTCCCGATGAGCTTCAGACTCAAAATCAGCGTTCTCTCAATGAGCTTCAGACTCGTAACCAGCGTTCTCTCGATGAGCTTCAGGCTCGTAACCAGCGTTCTCTCGATGAGCTTCAGACTCGTAACCAGCGTTCTCTCGATGAGCTTCAGACTCGTAACCAGCGTTCTCTCGATGAGCTTCAGGCCCGTAACCAGCGTTCTCTCGATGTTCTCTCGATGAGCTTCAGGCCCGTAACCAGCGTTCTCTCGATGAGCTTCTCCCGATGAGCTTCAGACTCAAAATCAGCGTTCTCTCGATGAGCTTCAGACTCGTAACCAGCGTTCTCTCGATGAGCTTCAGGCTCGTAACCAGCGTTCTCTCGATGAGCTTCAGACTCGTAATCAGCGTTCTCTCGATGAGCTTCTCTCGATGAGCTTCAGACTCGTAACCAGCGTTCTCTCGATGAGCTTCAGACTCGTAACCAGCGTTCTCTCGATGAGCTTCAGGCTCGTAACCAGCGTTCTCTCGATGAGCTTCAGACTCGTAACCAGCGTTCTCTCGATGAGCTTCAGGCTCGTAACCAGCATTCTCTCGATGAGCTTCAGACTCGTAACCAGCGTTCTCTCGATGAGCTTCAGACTTGATGAGCTTCAGACTCGTAACCAGCGTTCTCACGATGAGCTTCAGACTTGATGAGCTTCAGACTTGATGAGCTTCAGACTTGATGAGCTTCAGACTCGTAACCAGCGTTCTCTCGATGAGCTTCAGGCTCGTAACCAGCGTTCTCTCGATGAGCTTCAGACTCGTAACCAGCGTTCTCTCGATGAGCTTCAGACTTGATGAGCTTCAGACTCGTAACCAGCGTTCTCACGATGAGCTTCAGACTTGATGAGCTTCAGACTTGATGAGCTTCAGACTCGTAACCAGCGTTCTCACGATGAGCTTCAGACTTGATGAGCTTCAGACTTGATGAGCTTCAGACTTGATGAGCTTCAGGCTTGATGAGCTTCTCTCGATGAGCTTCAGACTCGTAACCAGCGTTCTCTCGATGAGCTTCAGACTTGATGAGCTTCAGACTCGTAACCAGCGTTCTCACGATGAGCTTCAGACTTGATGAGCTTCAGACTTGGATGAGCTTCAGACTTGATGAGCTTCAGGCTTGATGAGCTTCTCTCGATGAGCTTCAGACTCAAAATCAGCTTCTCTCGATGAGCTTCAGACTCGTAACCAGCGTTCTCTCGATGAGCTTCAGACTCGTAATCAGCGTTTTCTCGATGAGCTTCAGACTCATAACCAGCGTTCTCTCGATGAGCTTCAGACTCAAAATCAGCGTTCTCTCGATGAGCTTCAGACTCGTAACCAGCGTTCTCTCGATGAGCTTCAGACTCGTAACCAGCGTTTTCTCGATGAGCTTCAGACTCGTAACCAGCGTTCTCTCGATGAGCTTCAGACTCGTAACCAGCGTTCTCTCGATGAGCTTCAGACTCGTAACCAGCGTTCTCTCGATGAGCTTCAGACTCAAAATCAGCGTTCTCTCGATGAGCTTCAGACTCGTAACCAGTGTTTTCTCGATGAGCTTCAGACTCGTAACCAGCGTTTTCTCGATGAGCTTCAGACTCGTAACCAGCGTTCTCTCGATGAGCTTCAGACTCAAAATCAGCGTTCTCTCGATGAGCTTCAGACTCGTAACCAGCGTTTTCTCGATGAGCTTCAGACTCGTAACCAGCGTTTTCTCGATGAGCTTCAGACTCGTAACCAGCGTTCTCTCGATGAGCTTCAGACTCAAAATCAGCGTTTTCTCGATGAGCTTCAGACTCGTAACCAGCGTTTTCTCGATGAGCTTCAGACTCGTAACCAGCGTTTTCTCGATGAGCTTCAGACTCGTAACCAGCGTTCTCTCGATGAGCTTCAGACTTGATGAGCTTCAGACTCGTAACCAGCGTTCTCTCGATGAGCTTCAGACTTGATGAGCTTCAGACTTGATGAGCTTCAGACTCGTAACCAGCGTTCTCTCGATGAGCTTCAGACTCAAAATCAGCGTTTTCTCGATGAGCTTCAGACTCGTAACCAGCGCTTTCTCGATGAGCTTCAGACTCGTAACCAGCGTTTTCTCGATGAGCTTCAGACTCGTAACCAGCGTTCTCTCGATGAGCTTCAGACTTGATGAGCTTCAGACTCGTAACCAGCGTTCTCTCGATGAGCTTCAGACTCGTAACCAGCGTTCTCTCGATGAGCTTCAGACTCAAAATCAGCGTTCTCTCGATGAGCTTCAGACTCGTAACCAGCGTTCTCTCGATGAGCTTCAGGCTCGTAACCATCGTTCTCTCGATGAGCTTCAGACTCAAAATCAGCGTTCTCTCGATGAGCTTCAGACTCAAAATCAGCGTTCTCTCGATGAGCTTCAGACTCGTAACCAGCGTTCTCTCGATGAGCTTCAGGCTCGTAACCATCGTTCTCTCGATGAGCTTCAGACTCAAAATCAGCGTTCTCTCGATGAGCTTCAGGCTCGTAATCAGCGTTCTCTCGATGAGCTTCAGACTCGTAACCAGCGTTCTCTCGATGAGCTTCAGGCTCGTAACCAGCGTTCTCTCGATGAGCTTCAGACTCCTAACCAGCGTTCTCTCGATGAGCTTCAGGCTCGTAACCAGCGTTCTCTCGATGAGCTTCAGGCTCGTAACCAGCGTTCTCTCGATGAGCTTCAGGCTCCTAACCAGCGTTCTCTCGATGAGCTTCAGGCTCGTAACCAGCGTTCTCTCGATGAGCTTCAGACTCGTAACCAGCGTTCTCCCGATGAGCTTCAGACTCAAAACCAGCGTTCTCTCGATGAGCTTCAGACTCCTAACCAGCGTTCTCTCTATGAGCTTCAGGCTCGTAACCAGCGTTCTCCCGATGAGCTTCAGGCTCGTAACCAGCGTTCTCTCGATGAGCTTCAGACTCCTAACCAGTAACCAGCGTTCTCTCGATGAGCTTCAGACTCCTAACCAGCGTTCTCTCGATGAGCTTCAGACTCCTAACCAGCGTTCTCTCTATGAGCTTCAGGCTCGTAACCAGCGTTCTCCCGATGAGCTTCAGGCTCGTAACCAGCGTTCTCTCGATGAGCTTCAGGCTCCTAATCAGCGTTCTCTCGATGAGCTTCAGACTCCTAACCAGCGTTCTCTCGATGAGCTTCAGACTCCTAACCAGCGTTCTCTCTATGAGCTTCAGGCTCGTAACCAGCGTTCTCCCGATGAGCTTCAGGCTCGTAACCAGCGTTCTCTCGATGAGCTTCAGGCTCGTAACCAGCGTTCTCTCGATGAGCTTCAGGCTCGTAACCAGCGTTCTCTCGATGAGCTTCAGACTCGTAACCAGCGTTCTCCCGATGAGCTTCAGACTCAAAACCAGCGTTCTCTCGATGAGCTTCAGACTCAAAATCAGCGTTCTCTCGATGAGCTTCAGACTCGTAACCAGCGTTCTCTCGATGAGCTTCAGACTCCTAACCAGCGTTCTCTCGATGGCCGCATACAATGCGATGAAATCAGGAAGAACAGGAACCTTATTTACTGATGAGTTCAGCCTCGCCCCATTGTCCCGTTCTTTCATTTGCAGCTTTAATCTCACGGCTAGAGAATCAAAGGCCATTTAGGCAGAGGTGACGGAGCATGCAGAGGATTCAGACTGAGAACAGGCCACCAGTTTCCTATTTGCCTGAAGCTTCAGGCCAGCAGTTCAGAACGGGCGGATCCGTTATCAGTGTGCCGAACCCAACGCATACTGATGATGGCTGTGAAGGCCGAGGGAATGTGGGAGACGCTTTCATGATGATGAAGATCGTTTCTTTCTTAACAAATAGGAGCTTAGTGCTGATCATTTTTGCAATATGATTTTTAAAAAAAATCAGCAGTATTTGTGGCATAATGATGAAAACCACCGAAAATAATTTAGACTGGTCATTTTATTTATTAATTTATGTTTAAAAAGGTTTTATTTACTTAAAACCATTAAAACCACAAATTAACCATTATATACCTGAATTTTTATTCAAGCACTTTTATAAATGATGAGTAAAAGTATAGTTTATTTCTGTCGTGTTGTAAAGCCTAAACAATCTGTTACGGTAATTTCCTATTATCACTGTAAAGCTGCTTTGAAACAATCCATTTTGTTAAAAGCGCTATATAAATGAAGGTGACTTGACTTGACGTAATCAGTCTCTTCTCATCTTAACCTGTTTTGTAGCTGTACGTTTATGGCTAAACTGTGTGTATTTTGATATTTAGGAGACTTTCTTCTGCATGAGTTTATTTCACTTTCAATTTAAATCCACACAAATCCATCTTCAACACTGATTGATGTGAGACAAGAGGAATGTTTTGTTAATTTCCCCGTATTCTTCCATTGTGCCTTACTGTGGAAAAAACAAAGATGAGTCAAAATTATTTTCTATGGTCATCGACATTATGCCACAAATGCTGTCGATATAGAGCTTAAAGGGGGAATTTACCGCTAGCAAAATGGGCTTTCAGTAAAACTTGAAATCGGTGCTTCCTGACTAGAGAATAGAGGCTGTAGTCTTCTCTAGAGTCTAATACTGCCTTGCTTGAGGAGGAAATACCTCTCAACTTGTGGTGTTTCCGGGTGCAAGAATTAAAAGAGTAAATATTTAGCGGGATTTTTCCAGTCACTGTTGGTTTCTAGCGCGTTGTAGACAGCGACTAAAGGCTGCAAAGAATTTAGAACACAATCTGAAAAAAACATTTCAATCTGGATGACTATGAACACAGTGTTTTAGGCCAAACGGAGGGGAAACCTGAAAGAAACTGCCGTTCCATCAGTTCTGCCCGAAGCAAAACACTGTTGCATACAAAAAAGCTTTTGCCATGGTGTTCCAGTTTTACCATAATGCTGTTTAAAGAGTAGACAAACCTCTCAAAATAAACCAGTTAATAACACACTTCCGATCTGACTGTCGGGATACAAACCTGTGGAAGTATGATCTGTAGTTTTCACCAAAGCCCTGAGGCTTGTTCCACAAAGCTAGCTGAACAAACTCTGAGTTTAGAGCAGGTTTAGAGTTGACAAATCCAGATAAATCCAACCTGGTTTAGATTCAGCTGTCTCAAAAAGCTCGGTATAAACGCTCTCTGTCGACTCAGGTTTGATCCAGAGTTTGTGATTAACTGAAGCAGCTGAAAGTGTGACATCATCAGCGAACAGCCAATCACACTGCACCTGGAGAATGTTGGTTTGATTCACTTCTCGCAAAAGAGAGTCTCGCAATTCACTTCTCTTCTGAAGATTAAGAGATCTTTGTGAATTATCATGAAATTAAAAGCGTTTACAAGCCAGGAATAAACACTGGAGCAAGAGTTTGAGAAGCAGCTGAAAGAAAATAGCTGACTATATCAATGCATGATGTGAATCAAATAAATATGGTAAATAATTATAGATTCACAAAGAGCTCAAATGAAAACACGTTGTTTAAAAGCATTATATATGAATGCATGTATTATATTTATATTAATTCAAAAGCAAAGTTTAATATTACTTGTCAATTAATATAGTATTTATATGAATATATGATATGAATTATACATAATTATAATTCATATAATACAAATATAATACATAAATAGCAGCAAAAGATGAGCAATTTTGTCTCTAAATTTCTTTGACTATAAACTGCTGTCTTTGGAGCGAGAGATTCGGGGGGCGTGGCTGTATTGCATCAGATACGTGTCACTTTGCTCACAGCTGATTGGTCCAGTTTGGGTCTGCGATCTCTAACACAGAATAAATCCTGATCCCGGAGCAGGTTAGCCGTGTAGCGTAAATTACCGTGGTAAAAACCTGCTAAAAACCAATCCACCTTCTTGAGCCCGAAAAAACAGAGTTTGCTCAAACTAATCTCAAACTTACCTGGGCATAAACTGAAACCAGCTTCGTGCAACAGGCCTCAGGACTGTCATAAGCATTTACATCATCCGCTGACTTCTGCTGACAAATAAATGGTAATTACTCGGTCTAGGTAGCACTGCAAAAAAAGAGTAAAGATTGTTCATTCACAACACTGCAAGGTACAAAGCGGGTTGAAAATCAACAAACTTACACTTAAACTTGTATTGAACTAATGCATGATGCACATATAATACCAATGAGCAGCCTTGTTCTCCAGATTCATGTGAGGAAACCTTGTACCAAACCGAGACGTTAGTAGACTTTTGCGATGATTGAAGCACAAAAGATGATAAATTGGAAGAGTAACTGGCAGACTGTGCTGGGAGTTGGAACGAGGCTTTAAACTTGTGCTATTTATTTGATGTGACAAATGGTTTGGAGAATGGGCCTGAAAAAGGCTTGAGGAGAAGTCAGATACGCTGTTACCTCTCATTTTATGGATGAGGGAAAGTGCCAGGCGTCAGTCAATCCCGTGGGATTTGCTCACACGACTGCTGTCAGAGGCACAAAACATCTATACTTCTTCACCAAAAATTTGCACCATCAAGCAATTTATTTGAGAGAAGGTAATATACAAAAAACGTCCGAAAAGTAATTGTCAGGTTCCTTATGCACACACACAAATCACACACAATGGCAAAGTGAATCCTTAAATCCACAGGCCGGTTGTGTATGAGTGTGTGTGTGATCCACGGTTCTGTACGAGTGTGTGTGATCCACAGGCTGTGTATGATTGCTTTCCGCATTCGCCTCATTGTGAGCAACAAAACAAATTTGAGTTTATCGTGAATATTACGCTTGATTAACATGGAGCAGAACCTCTATCCAGTGTCTCTTCACATGCAGGCGACCTCTCGGGGAATTTATTCGTCATGTTTATTCATTGTGCTGACTGTCGCAAATTGTATATTTTTATATTATATTTCCCTTCTTAACTTCTCTTTCCCGTCCTGCATCAGCATTGCTATTGGCCCTCGCTGAGATAAGCGTCCGAGTGCTAATGTGAGGGACGCGAGGAGGGAAAGTGCCCGTATGATAATACTTATTGTGCAAACTTTTGTGTTGCTCCTCTTATCGTCTGGGAAGCTGAGGCGGGAAACACGCTGACTGGGATGAGATTGCTTCAGTATTCCCCATTGTGCGCGTGTCAGTCGCGAGAGCCGGTTAGCCGGTTAGCATCTGCCGCGGGCGTCTGTCGACGCGACGCTCCCCGAGCCCTGGCCGCTTGCCCTGACACCCGACACAAAGTAATCACAGATCACAGCATTTAATCACTGAAACAAGCACTCTGGAGAGCCAGCGTGTCAATATCCCACTCTCTCATTATCTCTCTGGATTGCACATCCACACTGTCAGATAAACAGAGTGGAAAATTAAGATTAAAAATATGGTAATTTCATTTGAGCGCAGGCAAGCGCTCGCTCCCGCTGCCCCATTATGCTATTGATTACTCTCAATTCAATCTCTCCTTTCAATGTAAACTTTAATCTATCTGCCACCCAACAAGCCTCGCTCCCCCGGGGCTGTTTCAGAGTAAGTAACCATTTAATAAAACGCTAAGTGAGAGAATCACTAGCGGTAATGAATTGTGTAAATCACGGCGCTTCAGCGAGTTCATATCAAGCGGCGATTCCTTCTGTCTGTGCCTTCGACGGTCAGTGTGTGTGTGTGTGTGTGTGTGTGTGTGTGTGTCGCCGGACCAAGTGCTTGTGGATTGGCAGGATATTAATTGCGAAAATGAAAAGAGATCATTATCAAGTTCTCATTCAAAACTGAATCAGACATATGCTATGGAATCACTTTTGTCTGTGTATTGAATAAGAGAGATTAGTAGCAGCGGGAATAATTATTATGAAAGAATAATGACCAGTTTCCATAGCGTTTATGAACATGAAACAATTGCTTGCTTAGCAAAGGCTCGATAGGCTCTGAGAAACTATTATGAAGCCGAAGCCGAACAACTCCATCATAATACCGTCAGCACGAGTTATTAATGGTATATTGATGATGATGATTTTTGTTTTCTTGTGAACATGTTTCTCATTGAACGCACTGTGCTGTTTTTGGGTGCTATTCGTTAGATTTTTAATTTAATAATTTAATAATTCTTTAGCATTAATTACAGATACATTTTTACAGATATTATACAGATACAGTTAGGCATTTTAACCTGTTGAGCGGTTAGAGAGCACAAAAATATAATACGTTTAAAAAAATATTTATACTTAATAATGTTGCATATTGTTTATAATATTCATTAAGCATAATAAATTAAACAATGTCATTAAAAAAAAAAAAAATATATATATATATATATATAGGCTGATTGTTAAAATGTTTAACATATTTGTTATAATTTTAGTTGTGTAATGATTTAGTTGTGTAATGATTTTTTTTATTATTTATAATATACTAGTTGATTTCTATCTAACAGCAGGTATTTATACATCTAAAAGAGGAAAAGGTGAATATAAATCAGTTTGCATTAACAGATATTAATACAGACAGATGTCAGTCCACTATCAGACGAGCTGATTGAATATATTTGACATGTGACTGACTCTGTATTAGTGATGAGCAGCAGTGAGCTTATTTAAAACAGAGAGAGAGAGACCAGTGTGTGTGTGTGTGTGTGAGAGAGAGAGAGAGAGAGAGAGCTATGTGTGTGTGTGTGTGTGTGTGAGAGAGAGAGAGAGAGAGAGAGAGAGAGAGCTGTGTGTGTGTGTGTGTGTGAGAGAGAGAGAGAGAGAGAGAGAGAGAGAGAGGGAGGTGTGTGTGTGTGTGTGTGTGTGTACGGCTTACAGCTGCTGCTACTGAAATAGGGTTTTTCCTCCTCCTCTCCGCACTGGTTTCTAGCAGTGGAGAATGAGATGCAGTTCAGCTGATAAATTTGTGTCCCGGACAGAAAAGAAATGGAATGATGGAAATTCTTTTACTTCCTCCACAAAGGCCCGTTTGAAGTGGTATCAGTGTATCTGGGCTTTCTGACAGATGCACATGAGAATTGGACTGAACAATGTATATTTCCCATGCAGCACTGCTTATCTCTAGCCAGAGGGGGAATACATCATAAATGAATTTAAAATATATATGTATATATGTTTTAAGCACGAGCACCATTACAATAATCCCCATAGAAACTTTATCTTGAAACCTGACAAAGTTAAACCGCACTATTCCCAAATGGATCATAAGCAAAATCATAAGCATTTCAATGCTTTTTTTTTTTTCTTCTTTTTTTTACTTTTAAATCCATTTCACAGGCTAGAAAGTAGATTTTAACAGTGATAAAAGATTGATAAATGATGAATAAGAATAAACTATCATAAAATTCTCATTTTGCTTTAAGTAGAATTTCTGATTGGAAAGGATCTGAACTGTGAATCATTCTTATGAAGAACTCATGATAAATTAACTGAAGCACAACTTCACAGAAAAGAAAAGCCCCAAAAAACAATGATGAATGCAAAAAATAAAATGCAACTAATCATATAGTTGTGAGGGGTTAGGATAGCAAAACAAATATATTTATTAACTTTATAAAGGCACACTATAAAGCACTTTCCATGTCTTTTGTTGTTGATATCATAGGTTGTGTTTTTTCTCTCCAGTATTTTGGCTCAAATACATAGATCATTAGTTAGTTATGAATATCACAGTGAAGTGAACATACATATACTTTGGTTTGAGTCAACTTCAACAATGAAAAACCGACCATTTACAAATATTCCATGTATTTCTTAATTTTTTCAAACCAAAAATAAGGCTTTCTTGTAAATATTATGTTAATTGATAACAACATAAACGTTAGTATTTTCACCCCCCCCCCCCCCAAAAAAATGGTTTTAAGCCAGTTATTTATACACTCACCTAAAGGATTATTAGTCTCATTAATGCAATTATCTAATCAACCAATCACATGGCAGTTGCTTCAGTGCATTTAGGGGTGTGGTCCTGGTCAAGACAATCTCCTGAACTCCAAACTGAATGTCAGAATGGGAAAGAAAGGTGATTTAAGCAATTTTGAGCGTGGCATGGTTGTTGGTGCCAAACGGGCCGGTCTGAGTATTTCACAATCTGCTCAGTTACTGGGATTTTCACGAACAACCATTTCTAGGGTTTACAAAGAATGGTGTGAAAAGGGAAAAACATCCAGTATGCGGCAGTCCTGTGGGCGAAAATGCCTTGTTGATGCTAGAGGTCAGAGGAGAATGGGCCGACTGATTCAAGCTGATAGAAGAGCAACTTTGACTGAAATAACCACTCGTTACAACCGAGGTATGCAGCAAAGCATTTGTGAAGCCACAACACGCACAACCTTGAGGCGGATGGGCTACAACAGCAGAAGACCCCACCGGGTACCACTCATCTCCACTACAAATAGGAAAAAGAGGCTACAATTTGCACGAGCTCACCAAAATTGGACAGTTGAAGACTGGAAAAATGTTGCCTGGTCTGATGAGTCTCGATTTCTGTTGAGACATTCAGATGGTAGAGTCAGAATTTGGCGTAAACAGAATGAGAACATGGATCCATCATGCCTTGTTACCACTGTGCAGGCTGGTGGTGGTGGTGTAATGATGTGAGGGATGTTTTCTTGGCACACTTTAGGCCCCTTAGTGCCAATTGGGCATCGTTTAAATGCCACGGCCTACCTGAGCATTGTTTCTGACCATGTCCATCCCTTTATGACCACCATGTACCCATCCTCTGATGGCTACTTCCAGCAGGATAATGCACCATGTCACAAAGCTCGAATCATTTCAGATTTCAGTTCACTGTACTAAAATGGCCCCCACAGTCACCAGATCTCAACCCAATAGAGCATCTTTGGGATGTGGTGGAACGGGAGCTTCGTGCCCTGGATGTGCATCCCACAAATCTCCATCAACTGCAAGATGCTATCCTATCAATATGGGCCAACATTTCTAAAGAATGCTTTCAGCACCTTGTTGAATCAATGCCACGTAGAATTAAGGCAGTTCTGAAGGCGAAAGGGGGTCAAACACAGTATTAGTATGGTGTTCCTAATAATCCTTTAGATGAGTGTATATTTTGCTGTAGTGTATCAGTAGGAAATATCAGTTTGCATTTCCAAACATAAATTTTGCCATTAATTGTAATAATCCAGTGATATTTTTGTATGCACAAGGAGTCTGACAACAGCCGATCTGATCTGATCTCACCATCATCGAGTCTGTCTGTGATTACATGAAGAAACAGAAGAAATTAAGACAGAATAAATCCAGAAGAGCAACGCTTGAAGAAACCTTCCTGCAAAGCTACAGTACTGTGAGAAGTTTTAAGCACTTGTGTAAAAATGCTGTAAAGTGAGGATGCTTTTAAAACTAATGTCATAAATAGATTTTATTTATCAATTAATTTCTATTAACTAATTCAAATCAATATTTGGTGTGAGCACCCTTTGTGTTTAAAACAGCTCTTGTCCAGGTACACTTGCACATAGTTTTCAGGCAGTTTTGCAGGAAGGTTTTTCAAGCGTTGCCGCAGTTCTTCTGGATTTATTCTGTCTCAGTTTCTTCTGTTTCTTCATGTAATGACAGACGGACGGACTCGATGATGGTGAGATCAGATCATAACGGCTGTTGTCAGACTCCTTGTGCATAAAAAAACCCTCAAAACCAGCAAAATATACACTATATTGGCAAAAGTATTGGGAAACCCCTCCAAATCCTTGAATTCAGGTGTTCCAATCACTTCATGGCCACAGTTATATAAAATCAAGCACTAGGCATGAAGACGCTTATACACACATCTGTGAAAGAATGTGTCGCTCTCAGGAGCTCATTGAATTCAAGCATGGTACCGTGATTGGTTGCCACCTGTCCAATAAGTCCATTTGGGAAATTTCCGCACTACAAAATATTCCACAGTCAACTGTTATTGGTATTATAACAAAGTGGAAGCAATTGGGATATTATAACAAAGTGGAAGCAATTGGGAACAACTCCACCTCAGCCAGGAAGTGTTAGGTCATGTAAAATCCCAGAGTGGGGCAGCGTATGCTGAGGCTCACAGTGCGCAGAAGTCTCCAACTTTCTGTAGAGTCAACAGCTACAGACCTCCACACTTCGTGTGGCCTGCAGGTTAGCTCAAGAACAGTGAGTAGAGCTATATGGAATGGGTTTCCATGGCCAAGCAGCTGCATCCAAGCTTTACATCACCAAGTGCAGTGCAAAGCGTGGAATGCAGTGGAGTGAAGCGTGGGATGCAGTGATGTAAAGAGTGGGATGCAGTGGAGTGAAGAGTGGGATGCAGTGGAGTGAAGCGTGGGATGCAGTGGAGTGAAAGCGTGGGATGCAGTGGTGTAAAGAGTGGGATGCAGTGGAGTGAAGCGTGGGATGCAGTGGTGTAAAGCGTGGGATGCAGTGGTGTAAAGAGTGGGATGCAGTGGAGTGAAGCGTGGGATGCAGTGGAGTGAAAGCGTGGGATGCAGTGGTGTAAAGAGTGGGATGCAGTGGAGTGAAAGCGTGGGATGCAGTGGTGTAAAGAGTGGGATGCAGTGGTGTAAAGCATGGGATGCAGTGGTGTAAAGAGTGGGATGCAGTGGTGTAAAGAGTGGGATGCAGTGGAGTGAAGCGTGGCATGCAGTGGAGTGAAAGCGTGGGATGCAGTGGTGTAAAGAGTGGGATGCAGTGGTGTAAAGCATGGGATGCAGTGGTGTAAAGAGTGGGATGCAGTGGTGTAAAGAGTGGGATGCAGTGGTGTAAAGAGTGGGATGCAGTGGTGTAAAGAGTGGGATGCAGTGGTGTAAAGAGTGGGATGCAGTGGAGTGAAGCGTGGCATGCAGTGGAGTGAAAGCGTGGGATGCAGTGGTGTAAAGAGTGGGATGCAGTGGTGTAAAGAGTGGGATGCAGTGGAGTGAAGCGTGGCATGCAGTGGAGTGAAAGCGTGGGATGCAGTGGTGTAAAGAGTGGGATGCAGTGGTGTAAAGCGTGGGATGCAGTGGTGTAAAGCGTGGGATGCAGTGGTGTAAAGAGTGGGATGCAGTGGTGTAAAGAGTGGGATGCAGTGGAGTGAAAGCGTGGGATGCAGTGGTGTAAAGAGTGGGATGCAGTGGTGTAAAGCATGGGATGCAGTGGTGTAAAGAGTGGGATGCAGTGGTGTAAAGAGTGGGATGCAGTGGAGTGAAGCGTGGCATGCAGTGGTGTAAAGCGTGGGATGCAGTGGTGTAAAGCGTGGGATGCAGTGGTGTAAAGCGTGGGATAGCAAAGCACAGACTGCATTGTGCCAAGTGTAAAGTTTGGTGGAGGGGGGATTATGGTGTGGTTTTGTTTTTCAGGGCTTGGCCCCTTAGTTCAAGGGAAAGGAATTCTTAATGCTTCAGCATACAAAGACATTTTGGACAATTTCATGCTCCCAACTTTGTGGGAAGTGTTTGGGGATGGGGATGTTCCAGCATGACTGCGCACCAGTGCACAAAGCAGGAACATAAAGACATGAATAAGGAGTTTGGTGTGGAGGAACTGGACTGGCCTGCACAGAGTCCTGACCTCAACCCAGTAGAACAGCTTTGGGATGAACTAGAGCGAGACTGAGAGCTTCTCCTCCAACATCAGTGCCGGACCTCACTAATGCACTTCTAGAAGAATAGGCAAACATTCCCATAAACACACTCCTAAACCTTGTGGAAAGCCTTCCCAGAAGAGTCGAAGCTATTATAGCTGCAAAGGGTGGGACAACTCCATATTAAACTCTACGGATCAGGAATGGGATTATTATCATGTGCATGTAAAGCCAGGCGTCCCAAAACATTTGGCAATATAGTGTACAAATAACCAATTTTGGGGGGTGAAAATACTAACGTGTCCAAGACTTTGCACAGTACTGTATATATTCCTGTGTCTGTAAAACTGCAGAAAGTTTTGTGTGATGAGTAGGTTTAGGGGTCGGGTTATTGTGTGTGTGTGTGTGTGTGTGTGTGTGTGTGTGTGTGTGTGTGTGTGATGAGTAGGTTTAGGGGTTGGGTTATTGTGTGTGTCTGTGTGTGATGGGTAGGTTTAGGGGTTGGGTTATTGTGTGTGTGTGTGTGTGTGTGTGTGTCTGTGTGTGTGTCTGTGTGTGTGTGATGGGTAGGTTTAGGGGTTGGGTTATTGTGTGTGTGTGTGTGTGTGTGTGTGTGTGTGTGTGTGTGTGTGTGTGTGTGTGAGTATGTGTATCAGATCTAATGCACATATCAAAATAAAAGTAGTCAAATGTCAAAAGCTTCATTTTAATGACAAAATAAAGTATTTAAACAGTATCATTTAACAATCTGCAAAGAAGTGGTAAAATATGTTTAAAAAAATCAGATGTTATTTAGCAGCGTGGTGTAATAATACCCTAACCCTAACCCTAACCCTACCTAAACAGGTAATACTCAATTATTCATAGCAAAGAAAGACAGTCAGAAAAAGGCAGAAATAATTCAGGTTTTTCTCTCAGTTCCATCTGCCGCTAATGAAGAAGAAGGACAGATATGTGAAGTATGTCTTGAGTAAGTTCTGTGGTGTTGTGAGATAAACAGTAGTTCGGGCTCCGCTGGATCTCTGAGTCCTGATCTCTTCACAGGAGAGCGGTGTCTGTTACTGGCAGTCAGGGGCCGTTTGACACCAGCGAGGTGAGGATCTGTCCCGCTGTTCTCCGTGTGCAGAGCTCTTCACACACACTCCTCACCTCGGCCACACACTCCTCACCTCGGTCACACACTCCTCACGACGCCAGGCTCACACTGACTCTAACGCTGCTAATCGTGTCCAGAGGAGGCCGAGAGCAGGTGCGGGTCAGTCTGGACACAAACATGTTCTCTCTCAAACAGCCGAAAGTTTGAAGTGTGGCTTTTGTAATTCATCCCAAAGTCTCAACTGACTGTGAAAGTGGAGTTTAGTTCGCTTCTCTTCTTCCACAATGTGAAAATAAATCAGTGAAGTTTACAGGAAGAAAACGGCAGCTGTGCTTGACAGAACTTTACTGTAAAACATTCATGTTTTACGGAACTGAACTTATATTTATGATAAAAGTGGTATATTTCATTAACTGATATAATGTTACACTGCAGAAAAAAGATTTTTCTGTCTTGTGTTCCAGTACAAATATCTAAACATTCTTAAATCAAGATACATTTACTGGAGAAGCAGAATGACTGAAGATATTAAGACTTAACCTTTTTTTTTCTTTGAATTAAGTGTATTTTTCTTTCCTCAGATATTTGTTCTTGTTTTAAGCACTAACTCACTTAATTTTGATCTCAGAAAACGAGTTAATATCTTCAGTCTTTTGGTTTATAAGTCAACAGCTTTATAAATTCTCTATGGTTTGTTTTAGACATATGTTGGTAGTGCATGTTTTCAGAAATACTAATGAGAATACGTTAAAGACATTCAAAACGACTTTGCCTACTTTTAATTACACTATGCGTCGGCTGAACTCTGATAGTTAACGTAGACGATCGAGAACTCTCTGAATCATAAGAATCTTCTCCAGGATCTTTAGCTCTTGCACATTTCCATCTGATTCACCATCAGCATTTAAGAGCATGTTCATGTTCTGATGACTTTGTAAACATGCTAGTGTGAAACGGTCACGTCCTGATCAATAATTCAGCTGGAAAGAGTTTAATCAATGAGAACAAGATGAGAGAAACTTTGCATCAGGTCAAACAGAAATCAATCATCATTATGCTTCTGATTAGCATTAAAGAAACAGCCAAACTGCTTTTAAAGTGCTGTGTAAAATAATATAAAATACACACTTATAAATCATGCCAGTCAACATCTCCACTCTTAATTACGATAATTAATAAAAAATAATAAAGAGGTTACACTTTATTTTAAGGTGTCATTGTTACAGTGTAATTATATATTTAATTACTGAGTAATATTAATTAACTACATGTACTTACTATTGGGTTAGGGTTAGGATTAGGATTTGATTGATTGATTAATTCATGCATCTTAATCAAAACAAAAAATGAATAAAAAATTCAACAAAATGAATCAAAACTAAACCCATGATGAAGGTTGTGTGTATGCAGTGGAAGAGAGCGCTGGAGCGATTAGAAATGACATTGAACGTTGACATCTTAATCTGTAATCATAACATAAATACTGTACTCTTTATAAAGTCAATAATGAGAATCAAAAAATGTTTGGAAAAACTGAAGTAATGAAAATTTGTGGGGAAAATAATGTCTTCAGTAAATAAGCTTTCTTTATGCAAAACAATCAGGTCTTATTTTTGTCTTTTGGACATGTTTTCCTGACACACACCCATTAATAGCAATAAGTCGTTTTGGGCTTTACACAAACTCAACAAGGCAACAGTGTGTTCGCTTCATCATCTGTGTGTGATTGTCAGAACTGAGAGTGTGTTTTTGACACACATGTATGTCTCTCCGCCACTGTAGACTAAAAATACAGACGGAAGGAGTGTGTGGTTCAGTGGTTTGACAGGCGTGAAGCATCAGCGAGATCAGACCGGCGTTCTCCTGAAGATGAGAACGGTTTGATCTCGTCTCCGCCAACAGCACACGTAGATCAAGGTCCAGCGCAGAGACGCTTTATAAAGGATCAACTAAACCCTTTATCACAATCCAAACAGCTCTCAAGTGCTTCAGCATGTCCTTAACTGTGTGTGAGCGGGGAAACTAGTTGATTAGGAGAAGCATACGCGTGAGACGCTCGAGACTAGAAGAGCCGAGAGGAGGACAGCACAAACCAGCACTGTTATTCAATACAGAACTCATTACTCATTACACTCTGGACCCAAAATGAGAAACTCAACCAGTGCTGTGTGGTGAATGCATCAAAAATAGGTCTTTTCAACATACAGTAAAAACAGTGAAATATTATTATAATGTAAATCATCTGTTTTCTATGTGAATATACAGTAAAGTGTAATTTATGATCAAAGCTGAATTTTCAGCATCATTACTCCAGTCTTCAGTGTCACATGATCCTTCAGAAATCACTCTAATATGATGATCTGATGCTCAAGAAACATTTATGATTATTATCAGTGTTGAAAACAGTTTTTTTTGTGTGTGAAATCCGTCGTACATTTTATTTCTCAGGATTCTTTGATGAATTGAAAGTTCAAAAGCATTTATTTGAAATATAATCGTTTGTAACCTTATAAATGTCTTTACTGTCACTTTCAATCAGTTTATTGTGTCCTTGAATAAAATAATTAATTTCTTTCCAAAAATAAACTCTTGCTGACCTCAGACGTTTGTATAGTATAGTGTCTGTTATTGGTTTATTCATATTTAGTGTCTATATAAGCTGCACTTGATTTTGTGATGTTATAAAAAGCATGGCCTTTCAGTCATATTTCCAGATACAATACATTTTTAAAAGCCAAAATAATTATCCATGATATTTGGTCCATTAGTGGATAAAAGTGATGCAAACGCCATTAAATACACAGTTCAAGCAATCCTGCAGCTTTAGAGCCATATTTACAGCTGCAAATGAAAAGCATAAATCCACATTAGGCATGTTCAGGATAACCCCTTCTCCGAGTAATTATCCTGGGCTTAAAGCAACGAGATCCACTCTCGCTGAGAGTCATTAAGCAGCTCAAGTCTTTGCTTTGGTTTTCTGACACTTATTAGTTGAGGAATCCCAGAGTTTCCATTGGCTGATTATGTGCTTCAATAACTCCACGCCTGATGTTTCCCGGGTTTCGTTTTCACTTTCGGTGTCAATTCTCCACTCACAATAGAATGTGAAATGGATTCTCTATTTACGGCTACACACTAATAGAACTTTATCATAATCAAATCTGGGAGGAATTGTGGAGAATAATGCGACTCGCGGGTTTCCGTACGGACTTCTGTATGGAATAGATATCAGAATCTGAGCGTTTCTGCAAATCACAAAGCCAGGGAACAAACACCTTACATCAAGTTATTTTCCATTTGAAAAGCAGGGTGAATGTTTTTTTATTATTATTATTGTTATGATTTCACACAGCCTGAAGAGATAATAAAAAGGTTTCCAATGGAAACCTGTTCTATTCATAAACGTACAGTTCAGCTTAAATGAAGAGTTCATCAAAAAAAAAAAAAAAAATTATTATTATTATTATTTATATAAGAAATTTGTATTTTATATAATTTAGTATTATGTTTAGAATTTATTATTTGATATATTTTATTATTATTTTTATTTCTGTACTATTATTTATATTATTTATTTTACTTTGTATGATATAATTGTTTATTATTTTATAATGTGCTAATTTATTTTATTATTTTATTTTATTATTATTATTAATTTTATGTAATTTTTTTGGTTTGTTATTTTATATTTGTTTATTTATATATGTTCTATTATTAATAGTAATTTTATGCTTATTATTATTTTGATTATCTAATTAATTATTTTAAATTATTTATATTATATTACTATATTTATATTATTGTTTTTTTTTAACTAATGTAACTAGTTATTATTTTACATTACTTATATTATTATTTATTATTTTATATTAAGTATTATTTACTCATTTACTCACTCTCATATTGTTTTACATATTTGTTTCTTCTGTTCCACAGCAAACACATCGGCACATGGATGTGGAGTAAATGTTTCTCTTTCTTCCTGTGTTCTTGATGAATGAGCAGCTCTTAATGTCAGTGTTCGGACTCCAGTTCATCTCCAGCAGATCCTGTTCTCTGTCAGGAGGAGCATCTCGCTCGGATCGGGAACAATTACAGCTTTATACGCGGAGAAACTTAATCTGCGAGAGCGTCGACACCAGAAACCCATCAAGGCCCGGACAAAACCCCTAATGAAGTTGTTTAGGAGAAATCTGGGCCTCAATCTCCCAGATGCTGAGCAGATCCAGCCGGGAAAGGGTCGGGAAAGGGCCGGGAAAGGGACTGGAAAGGGACGGGAAAGGGACGGAAAATGGTAGGGAAAAGAACGGGAAAGGGACGGGAAAGGGACTGGAAAGGGATGGGAAAGGGACGGGAAAGGGACTGGAAAGGGACGGAAAATGGTCGGGAAAAGAACGGGAAAGGGACGGGAAAGGGACGGGAAAGGGACGGGAAAGGGACGGTACTCGCATAAGCAGCTTTAGCCGGTTCGGGAGGAGGAAAGGAATAATCTTTTCAGACTGACAGGAGCTTCTCTTTCTCCGCTCTTTCTCTTTCTCTTTCTCCATGACCGTGGGAGTTCTTCAACTCTGCAGGCTGGTATTTTCCTAATGTGCTATCAGTTTCAACAAGCGGAAATAAAGTTTAAACGGTCTCAGGGCATCCGGCTGTCTCGCTCACTGATTTCCCGTGCCGAGAGGGAGAGAGACGCTTGAGTTTTCCTAACCAGCTTACGTCGGAAGCAGGCGCTCACAAAGGTGTGGAGGTTTTGGGTTACGACTGCTAGCTCACCTGAAGGCAGCGCACAGGCTAAGCTCATGCCTTGTAAATAAGGAGATTTGTCATCTGCGCTAAACAGGAGCCTGTGGTAATCTGAAAATGCCAGACTTATTTGGATTACATCTCTCGTGAGATGAAAATGAAAAGGATGAAGGCAGGTATCATTATAGAAGCCACTTTCTAACCATGATAATAACTGTGACACAACAGAAAGCACTGAAGAGCTGCGAGGTAAAGAAAGTAGGTCTGCGAGTTGAACTGAGTTACAGCCTCCATTAACTCTGTGTGTTGGAAATGAGACGAGAGCTGTGTGTCGTTTGACACTCCAAACGCTTTTGCTTCAGGAATCACATTTTACACTCAACATCAAGTGCACAAAACATGTTTAAATATATACAAAAAAATCTTCTCAAAGTCAAAGTTTGTTATTTTATAATTGGCACATTGTGGTGCGAGTAAAGCTGTGTTTAATGTGGTCTGGATGGCGTTTCCATGACAGTTTTGAGAATGACGACCTGCCCGTACTGACGAGATTCAAAGAGCGCTTCATTGCACTGAATGTGGACCTCTAAAATTTGTGCAAACCTTAAAAGTATATCTATATATATATTTTAATTCAACCTATAGATATTATAATGTTAATGAAATAAACCCCAAACATGAAAAGGACATGCTTGAACTCAAAGTGTTTGTCTTTGCTGAAGCCTTTGGATTATGACAACGGCAGCTTTATTTGTCAAGTTTAAGAATTAGTACAGGTAATGTTTTTGCATAACATCTTTTGGTAACACTTTATTTTGATGGTCCCTTTTGAACACTCTACTGACTATAAGTAACTTTGCAACTACATGTCAACTTATTCTAACCCTAACCCTACCAGTCTATTAATACTCTACTAATACTCTAATGAGAGTTAGTAGACATGTAGGTGCAATGTTACTTCTAGACAACAGAATGTGTTAAAGGGACCATCAAAATAAAGTGAAACCCATCTTTTTATCATTAAAAAATAATATTAATAATGAACATGCCTGCGACACCTAGAAATACAATGGGTGACCAGGGCCGTAGGGTTTTCACTGCGGTCCCACAGTTGTGCAAACTTAGGGGGTTCTGGGAACATTTAGATTTCTCTGATATACATATGTGCATTTCAAGACGTTTTAAGGCCAAAAATAACAATAGGGTTAAACTGTGTCAGTGGTTTATTATTTCTCTCCTCATCTTGTCCTGTCTCTTCTCCTCCTAAAACTGAGCTTTGACTGATAGTCTTTTCATTTTCATCTGTCAGTGCAGAAAGTAAACAGGGTCAACTGATATTTATGTTTTATGATGAATCGTTTTCTTAGATAAACGGATTTACTGAAGGCTACTAGAAACGCTAGGTAACAAAGTTTATTAAATTCATTCACAATATGTCCACATTCATTAATAATCTTATGCTCAATATGATGAAAGCGGCTTTGTTAAAGGGAGGGTTCGGAGGAAAATCCACCTAGGGTCCTTTGCACCATGACCTCGAGCCAAACACCCCCCACTTTAATGAACATTATTAAAGTTAGAGCTTATTTAGAGATATCAGCCGGATGGTTTAGTGCAGGCGCTAATGGATCCAAGGATGTATATCGTAAATTACCCCACTAATAATGCCCAGAATGGCACCAAACTTGTACAGTAGCACAAATAGGTTCTGTACTCATAAAACGAGGCATTGTAAAGTTTGTAAGTACATCAGGAGTTTATTTAAATAACACTTGCCTGACGGCTTGCGCTACTGCTAACCCGGACGTCGATGTCACTTCCGTGATTTGGGAAAAGCACGTAAAAGTCCTGGCAGAAAACAATGCATAAGGATGCATCCTAACCCATCCCTTTCTGCCAGGACTTTTACGACGGCAAACTTTACAATGCCTCGTTTTATGAGTACAGGACCTATTTGTGCTACTGTAGAAGTTTGGTGCCATTCTGGGCATTATTAGTGGGGTAATTTACAAGATGCATCCATGGATCCATTAGCGCCTGCACTAAGCCATCCGGCTGATATCTCTAAATAAGCTCTAATTTTAATAATGTTCATTAAAGTGGGGGGTGTTTGGCTCAAGGTCATGGTGCAAAGGACCCTAGGTGGATTTTACTCCTAACCCTAACCCTTTAATGTTTCTTGTTCCCTCACATTGACAGTTACTATACATTACACAAATCACGTAAATTTGGCCTATTTTCAATTCAAAATGGTGAAATTAGACAAAAGTTTATTAGTTTGCCTGATTATTTTTGCTGGTCGTTAACATCAGATATGAAATTTCTGTCAGGACCACTACCGTCAAATATGATTGACAATTAGCATACAGTTTGGATTGGCGGTATGGTTCCGTTCTGGGCAAGAACTCCCTGCGCAGCCTAGCATGGATAAGAGCAGGAGAGCAGCAATAACCCCCCTTGGGGTAAACAGAACAGAACCAACATGAAAATTTGCAAATATATTTAATTCAAGATTTTAAAAGTACAACATTATTCGATAATTATTCTGATTCAAGGGGAATCAGAATGTCAAATCCTGACTGGGCGAGAGGAGGAGCTGGGGATGGAGGAGGGTAATTAGCTCCTGATAAACGCGATAGCTGCTGATAATACTGAAGGAGCTTATATATGTATACGGTGATGGGTGTCGTATTCCTATTGGTAGATGTGGATCAGCTGAGGGTCAGCTGATGCAAGCTTGACTAACGTGACCTGCCAGAACTGACGCTACGCTTGATGTTTAGTATAGTTAATAAATGTTTAGTAAAGCACAGTCAACCCACCCAGCACCAGACGCCATTAAGACGTTGTTTTGGGGCTAAATCAAGTCGGCCCGTCATAGCCTTCATTTAGCCCAAAAAAAGACGTTGAAAATTGGGCTTTGTTTATTTAGCCTAAGACGCACATCTGTTTCGGACCACATATAGCCCTAATATAGCAGAAACATAATTAAAGTCTATTGTAGCAAGTGAAGATATAGATTGTAGAAATAGTTATGTGTCATTTGAGTAAAACCTATGCATTTTTTGTAAATATAACATCCGTAGTTTTTGATATAGAAAGAATTGTGAAAACATCAACATTCCTCGTTTCAGCCGGAGACGGTATAGACGGAGAGTTTCTGTATTTAGCAGTAAATGTGTAGATAAATAGCAGAACACATGTGCCTTTGTGAGCAGACGCTGTCATTACATCACGACTCGTTACTGATGCTGTAAAATAATGTTGTTTTCATTGTCTTTCCTCCGTCAGCTTTATGCCTGCTGTGAGCGCCGTCGCTGTTAAACAGCATTAGCATTGGCGCTATCAGCTCCCATCATGCTCGGCTGGCTTTATCAATCACGTTCCACATGGACGAGTTGAATTTCCCAAAGTCAGGCTTACATTGTCTCCGGATGCTCGAATGCGAGCGATGGGAAGCCGCGTGAGCTAATC
Source organism: Abramis brama (assembly GCF_963993115.1). Classification (NCBI taxonomy): domain Eukaryota; kingdom Metazoa; phylum Chordata; class Actinopteri; order Cypriniformes; family Leuciscidae; genus Abramis; species Abramis brama. The sequence continues at coordinate 45,587,895 of NC_139970.1, forward strand.
AGCGGATCGAGGAAGCTTCGCGGCATCCAACAAAAGACGACGGAGCGACAGCAAAAATTAATTTCTAAATAATCTTTTAGATCACCATGTCACATCAAAAATGTAAATTGAGACTCTCCTTAGTGCAATCCATGCATAAAACCACCATAAAGATGGAAGGAAGTCCTGAATAAGGAACTAGTATTATTCAAATCTGGCATTAGTCATGGTCAGTACGTTCAGGATCCGGGAAATAAACTGGTTTCCAGTTGAACGGAGTCCAGTGAAGATACTGAATGCTGAAAGTGTTTGATAATTTCTCCGGATATGTCAGGACTTCACTCGGCTATCTTAGATTCCAACAGCAACTTATTAAATTTGCACATGGATTACTGTCCAGCATCCCAGTGTACTTCACAGTGATTGGCTGAAATAAATACTGCGAAAGTCCAGCATTTTTAGGCATCTTTCTGAAATGTTCTTTTCTTCTATAGAGTGATTTCTGCAGGATCTTCGGTTCTCCTCCTCTCGCTCACACACAGGGACCTGGCAGTGCAAATGAAGGCAAATAGATTCACTTCAAAGCTCTTAATTACATTATATGTATTCCATGAATCATAAATGGTATGTTCCAAGGGGGGTTAGTGGCAAAATAATAGCTTTCTTTAATAATTGATTTTCTGAGTGCATATCAAATGGAAAATGACTATGTTACAGTGACACACATATTGATTGGAGTCAAAGGTTACGAGAAATATCAAGAATTCATTAATTTCGGTAAAACGCCTGGCAACAGCAGCATATAATAATATGTAAGTGAGAGCAATATAATCATTTTTAGTATAATGTTATGTTTATCTGTTGTGTGTGCAGCAGAAACAGCTCTGGAGTCAGAGACCGCTTCACCGTCTTCCAGGACCAGGACCAACATCCAGGTGTTTTAAACACCGACCAGCGGATGGTGAGTTTCAGGAAGTTAACAACTAAATACACCATAGTCGGTGCAAAAGGTATCAATCGACTTCGAGAGCATTGTATAAAAATGAATAAATTTTTTGGAAAGGTCCAGATGGGAATGCTAATGCTTTTCCTTCCACTCAGATATAGATATTTCAGCTCTTTCCTAGTTAAACTTCTGTGGATGTGTGTGTTCTTCAGTGCACCTGCTGTTAGTTTATCATCGTCTGTGAAGCCTATTGTTGTTCTCTCATAATGAATCACTGACCTAAGTAAAACAGGGCAGAAATCAGTTTATTTGCATTAATGATTGCGCAGCGTCTCATTGTGTGTGTGTCCTGCTGTATTCCTGAGGAGAGCCGGAAGATGCTCTCGAACCCGTTGGCATTTCTACCTTTGTTTCACATGTCATGATCTCACAGTGCTGAAGAAAACGATGGCGACCCTTGACCTTCAGAAGCTCATCTGCATAACATTCTCTCCTTTTGTCTGGCTCAAGAAGAGACTAATTGAATTTAAAAGATGGACTCTTGATGTCAGTGAATGTGAAAACATGTTAATCGGTTTACGGTAAAGCTAACGTACCATTCAGGGAACAATTCTACAGCATTCAACAAGATAATACATGTCATTTTACCGTTAAAATTATAGATCTCTGTAAAGTTAATTATATACACACACATACTCTATCGTTCAAATTATTAGAATTTTTGTTTAGAAATAAAGACATCATTAAATTGATCAAAAGTGACAGTAAAGACATTTGTAAGGGTTATTAAAAAAAAAACACTTTCTATTCATCAAAGAATCCTGTAAAATAAAATGTATGACAGTTTCCAAAGAAAACTGTTTTCAACACTGATAATAATCATAAATGTTTCTTGATCATCAAATCATCATATTAGAGTGATTTCTGAAGGATCATGTGACACTGAAGACTGGAGTAATGATGCTGAACATTCAGCTTTGATCACAGGAATAAATTACACTTTACTATATATTCACATAGAGAACAGCTGATTTACATTATAATAATATTTCACTGTTTTACTGTATTTTTGATCAAATAAACGCAGCTTTGGTGAACAGAAGAGACTCTTTCAGAAACATTAAGAAATCTCCCCCCAAACCTTTGAACGAAACACCCCTCTGATATTATCAAACTAATTTGTGTAATTTGATTTAACAAAATGGAATATTTTAGTGTGACACAAACCACTTGTTTTCCCACCAAGATGATGTCACTTCCTGGAGTATCATTGTGCTCAATGTGATTCAAAGAAAGAAAGTTTAAAGGAGCTATGACATGGATTTTTTCATTATTATTTTAATATATCCTATTTTAATATTATATTAATATATTGTGCAGAGTTTTGCACAAAATAAAACTAATATATATGCAGAAAAATTCTTTCTGACTGTGTCTGAAAGGATCAGTTTTTAGGGCGTGGCTCCTTTAAGGCGTGTCAGTGAACAGACACTGCTATGATTGGCTAATGTCAGGGTTAGGGTTATGTTAATGTCACTGCATAGGAAACAGAAACAATATCAATGGCCTATCGCTAGTGCATGTGAGTAAGTGTTTTGAAAACATTATCCATATAAAGCCGTCATTTCCAGACAAAGCACTATAAAATGATTTACTCAGGGTTTGTGATGCAGGGGCTGTAAGACTCAACAGAAGTTTTCTATGTGAACTCTTCATTACACTGTGCCTCAGTCAAACGCTCTGAACAAACATATAATCCTCTGACGTGATCCGGGACGCCACTAAAATAAACCATCCGCTCGTTCCCGACACCGGGATCTTCTGACGTCTCTAGAGACTCTTTAAACTGGTTGATCAAAGCGAACGCTCTCACATCCAGTGAAGGCAAGTGGGCGGGGCCTATGATGCGATGATGTATAACTGTTGGTCGATGTCTTGCTCTGGAGGCGGGCTTATGCAAATGTATTTGCCCATGTGACGTCACAGATCCCGCAATATCCAAACGAGCCGTTCTTGGAGCTCTGTTTATAATGAGGAGGATGATTTAAGCTCTGAAATTTGCAGGATGTTTTAATGGTACAAAGTCCTCTTAAGATGTCAAAAGATCAAGGCAAATTTGATTTCTCATGTCAGGATCCCTTTAATATTCAGGCATATGTAGATAATAGACTGCAGTGTAATTCCTGGACTTGGTGTCTGCTGTTGTTGAAGGTCTCTGGTTTCAGCGTCTCTGGCTCTTAAGAACACTCAGAAGTGTGCTCAGTAATTCTAGTCCACGCCTGAACCTTTAGATCAGCGTATGAGCGAATCTAAACCACACAACACTACAGTTACACTGTGACTCGACATTTTAAGGACAAAACGGCACCACTGAGTCGCATTAGAGCCACGGATGTGTGGATATTCTGGAGCTTTAGAAGAAGAGGATGGTTGAGATTAGCAGAAATGAGAATGGAAGAATTAATTTAGCTCTTTAATTGCAGACGGTATCTTGTGCTGAAGTCGATCGGTTCATGTCCTCAGATAAAGATATCTCACTATTCACAACATTACTGAAATCTGCGTGTGTGTGTGTGTGTGTGTGTGTGTATGCTTCCTAGTAAACTTGGCATTGTATAAATATATGAATAAATATTGTTGGCTCTATGAAGAATTGCTTGTCATATTCCTCAGATGTAAGCCGTTTTGGATAAAATTTTATTTTGTTTAATTTTGTATTATGTTTTATAACTAGAATATTAATTAGCAGCCAATAGTTTGGACACATGTACTCCTATTTTTTATTATTACAATTTATTATGACTAAATTATTATGATTTTTAACACAATAAATGTATGTGTGTGTGTGTGTGTGTATACAGTATATATAATTATTGAATCCTTAAATATTCAAAAATGTATTATTTATTCAATGAATGTTTATTTGTAAAGCATGAAGCAAGTAAACAAATTCAAAAAGCTAAAGGTCTATATATCATCATGACTAGCGCTGATTCTTGAGCGTTGGTGTGTGTTTGTTGTCGGGTCAGTCGAGTACAGACATGCCCCGTGTATATAATCAGGCGGGTCCTCGGGGTCCTCGGGGCCCTCAGGGTTAGTTCTGCTGGTTCTGCTGGTCTTCAGGGCCGTTTGATGTGCTCCGCTCCCTCTTTATCCTGTCAGGATCGGGACAAACCCTCCTGCGTTACACACAGATGCCTGCGATAAGCTCTCGCTGACCCTCAGCGTACAAACGCCCACATTAACAGCAGGATAAAAGCTTGTATATAAACAGTTTAAATAAAGCATTATCTCTAATTGCTCCTCTGTAAGAAAAGAAAGCTACTGGAGGCCTGCGATACCGAGCCGTTGAAGGGAAAAGACAATCTGCATCACCGCTGACCCTAAAGTGCTTTATGTTGTACCAGTGATAGTATCGAGTCTTTGATGTCCAAACCAGTTAGGAAAAATCATGTTAATTGGCATGTTTGTGTGTCGTATTGATAGCGATTGTTGTCCTTGTCCCAGAGGAGCGTGTCTCAGTTATGTTCCATTATCTACTTTGTCTCAGATGTGAATTCCTATAAGGAGACATGAAGCAGACTCTGAGGCGGTTGCTGATGCGCAGTTGGGTTGTAGAGTGGCAAATCTGAGCACAATTTGAGACATTTTGTTTTCTCAGGAGAAACGCCTGGAAAACAGGAGACTTAAACATCAACGTTGATCTATTTATTTTCATAATTCACTTTTTTTTTTGTGTGTGATTAATTAATTTGCATTTATGCGTTTGCAATCCAAAGTGACTTACCGTGGATTCAAGGGTTACATTTGATCAGTTAAGAACTTTTTGAGTCGTTCATAAAAATAATAGTAATAATAACTTTCTTTTTGAACTTTTAACCAATAGTCTATCAATTTCTGTTATGCGAGCAGGAATGACGAAACGTGTAGATTAGGATATAAAATGTGTCTTGTTTTATAGATTATGCACCTATTCCCTTTTGTAAGTTGCTTTAGGTAAATGTGTTTTTATTTTATTCTATAAGTAAAATATAAACTATTAGCCAATAGTTTGGTCACATGTGCTAATGCAGTGTTATAAATCTATTGATTGAAGTTGAGAGTTGTTTAGGATTTTCACTTGGACTGTCTTCATCTTCAGCAGTTTTCACTGTTTTACTCTGAAATACACCGGATTGGTTTGCGAAAGGCGTTTCATATTGACTTTGAGCTAAACTCTGTATTTGCTCTCAGTTTAAGCAATATCACTTGTGATGTGTCTCTCTGCAGGTCATAAAGCATAATCTCCTGATGTGTGTTGTGTGAACAGGGTTAGAGACTCAGAGACGAACCCGTCTCCGTCACTCACTCTTTGTTCCTCTTTTGTTGTGTTTCTGGCCTTTATTTTGGGCTCTAAACAGCTTTTCTCTCGGGGAAGAATGACTATGGGCATCCTTGTCTTTTTCCCCTTCTTTTCACTTCATGAAGCTGCAGTCATGTGTCAGTGTGTGTGTGTTCAGATGGACCTGACACACACTTTGGTGGTCCTGGTCACTGTCTACATCGCTGGCTTCAGTCGTCCACGGATTACGCTTTTGTGCGTTGTGAAAAGGTAAGAGAAGTCACTTATTTGAGCTCAGTGAAGCGGCTCCATATAGAAATAAGAGACAGGCTTTTGAAACGGCCTCCCTTTCCCAATAAATCACAAGCACCTCAGAGATTGCCTTGACACACACACACACACACACACACACACGTGTGCTGAGAACAGCTGTACAGGACGACTGAGGTCAACAGATCCCGTGTGGAGTAGCTGATGTGTTTTGGTGTGCTGCCCCCTGTAGGCCAGCCGCTCACAACCCTCAGGGACATTAAAAACCACTGTGTATTTAGTAATATTGAGAAATAATATTATAGTTTTATTCATAATTTGAATTAGTTTTTATATTTACATATAAAAATATATTTTCAATTTAATTTTTGTTAAAGTGTTAGTAATTTTGTTTTAGTTTTTTTGTCATTCTTATAAGTTTTATTTAAAAAAAAAATCTATATAGTCAATTTCAGTTTTAGTTCGAGTAATTTCACATCACGTTAAACGAAAATGAGAAATGTTGCCTTGGCAACTAGCTGGTATAACATAAGTTTAAGTGTTTTTATGTTATTTTATTCCAGTTAACGTTTATTTTATTTCAAGCAACAAACAGTTTCAGTGAACTGTAATAACACTCTGAGAATATCCGGCCAACTCTAAAACAAGTGTAGACAACATGATCTGGATGGAAATACTGTGTGGCAAAAGAAGAGAGATATGCCTGGACATCAGCTTTGTGTCTCAGTTGTTTCTCTGAAAAAGGAGAATAAATTAAGTAAATTCTTCTCAAATGTTTCTTCTGAGAAAAGGGCGAGGGCGGGGCAACCTGTCACTCACATGAGATCCACCAATAGCAAACCACAAGCATCCAATCATCCAATCAAGCCCCGCCCACATCTGTTCTTGTTCCTGAAGCGTTTCACTCGATATACGACACAATATGTTCTGAAAGAACTTACATTTCCAGCTGACATCACAAATCCCTCTTATTGTTCAACAAGTTTTCACGATATGATCATTTTCCAATTAATCAAATCTAAGGTTGACGTCTTTTAATGCACATTCATAACGTTTAAAGTCAGACCTACAATAAAAGTTAACACTTTACAATAATGCCTAATTTGTTAACATTAGTTATTCCTTTAGATAACTTGAACTAACAGTGAGCAATTTATTTTAACAACATTTAATAACCTTTGTCAATGTTAGTTAATAAAAACATTTGTTCATTGTTTATGTTGGTTTATAGTGCACTAATGTTAGCAGAACATAATGGCCCTCATTTATCAAAAGTGCGTACACCAAATTTCCAGCGTACACCCAAAACCACGGTGACTGGAGGTCAGGAGGTGGTGTACATGTATGCACGTTTTGAGTTAGTGCGGAAATGCGCAGAAAAACAATTCCTAACACCACAAAACGCACTGACAAACTAAAAGATATGATATATTATGACCCACTGTAAAAAAAAAAAAAACAGCATGGTAATTATAAACTTCAGTGTTTATTTTTGTGCAACATGGACTTAAGTGTTTAACCAAAGTGTGACTTTACCAAAGCATTTGATTTGTAGGCATATGTATTCCTTCAGTTGCGAGCCTGTGCGCTTTACCTGACGTTTCAAGCCTTGTTTATACTGTCGCCTGGCTCCGCAGACTGCGCGCGCACCTCCCCAAACGGACGAGGCGTTTATACTCGACGCGCTCGCCGTTGTACTATTCTTTGAAACGATGGTTAGGCCATCGTTTGCGCACGGACTGGGTTCAGTAATGAAAGGCTTTCAATGACCAAAAAATAATTCAGACTGACAAAATAATAAAAATGACATTCTTCTTCTTTTAAATAATAATAATAATAATAATAATAATACAAATAATAATAATAACGACATTCTTCTTCTAAATAACAATAAGCGTCATTAATAATAAAAATCATAATAATAATAATAAGAAGAATATTACAAATTGTCATGCAATTATTAATGTGAATGAATGGTACTTACCACATCACATCATCATCACTATTTGTACACCCCAATACATGTGAGGTGATACGAAATGAAATGCTAATTGTTTCAAAACACGTGCTGTAAAATAATGCATTGTGATAGGTCATTTGCTCATCCACGTTTCTCTTCTTTGCCGTCTTCCGTGTGTCCATGGCGTAAAGTGAGGGCGTGGGGGAAGCGGAGACTTGAATATATTGGGGCGTGTTATTCTAATGACGATCGTTTTCAGCCGCGGCATTTATCAAGGGCAGGTATTGCGTACACCTGGATTTCAAAGGTACGCACAGCTTCATAAATCAGACGGTGAGAGGAGTGTAAGTGTCTTACGCCAACATATACGCCCGTTTCTACGCAAGAATGATAAATGAGGGCCATTGTGTGTGTGTGTGTGTGTGTGTGTGTAATGTATGTTATTTATTTATTATTATTATTTTAACTTTGTTGTATGTGTTCGGGTGGGAAGATTGTAATTGTTCTGTATTTTTTGTTGTTCCTTTGAATTATATAACAAAATATGATAAAATAGAAAATCGATACATTTGATTTTAATAATGTAACATCATCTGAGATTGATAAATGCTGTAGAACTCATACTTAGTTCATGTTGACTAATGACAAGCTTACAAATGAAACCTTAGTGTAAAGAGTTACAAGAAATATACATGCTGCCCAAAATTAGTATTGCTTTAATGTAGTGTGTTTGCTAATTGTACGGCTAATAGGCACATTATTAGCACACTTGATAGGATATAAGAGAGGCAGAGCAAAGGTCATGCGGGGGTCAATCCTCTGACACTAACCCTGCTATTGTCTTTGTGGATCCCAACGCTCAGACTGTGACAGTGGAAGCAACCCAAGGATTTAAAGGTCACGTCGACACAAAGGGAAACTCTCTGCTCTTCCCGAGGAGCTTTATTTGACCTTGCAGTTCCTCTGGACACAGGCTAAATCTTTCAATTCACTGAGTGCCTGCTGAAGACGAGCCAGGAGAAACACAGTATTGTGTAGGTTAGGGTCTCTCCTCTTAAAGGATCCAGGAGAAACACAGTATTGTGTAGGTTAGGGTCTCTCCTCTTAAAGGATCCAGGAGAAACGCAGTATTGTGTAGGTTAGGGTCTCTCCTCTTAAAGGATCCTGGAGAAACACAGTATTGTGTAGGTTAGGGTCTCTCCTCTTAAAGGATCCAGGAGAAACGCAGTATTGTGTAGGTTAGGGTCTCTCCTCTTAAAGGATCCAGGAGAAACACAGTATTGTGTAGGTTAGGGTCTCTCCTCTTAAAGGATCCTGGAGAAACACAGTAGTGTGTAGGTTAGGGTCTCTCCTCTTAAAGGATCCCGCTGGCTTCGGGACGGGGAACACATGGAGGAGAACAGCAAAGAGGCGTTAGCAGAGCTCGGATCAGGACTCAGTTCCCCTCATCGAGAGGCCTCTCCTGCGCACCGAATAAAGGACCAGGCAGTTACGGCTTTTGTTAATGAAGTTTCATTTGATTCCCTCTGACAACCATTGAAACAATGAGCATTGGGAAATGCTTCTCAGCGCGGGCCGTAACAATAGCTTTCGGCGTTTCAGACGAGGCCGAGCACTTTTCACACACAAAGCCAGAGGATCTTCCTACCTAAAAGAACTGAAAGAGTCCTCTATAAAAGGCACCTGCAAACAAGAGTTGAAAAGGGTCAGCAAATGATGCCACTTTTGTTCAGGCGCACAAAGCGTCCATGATTTCCATTGTGACCCGAGAGCACATTGTGCAGGAACAATGCGTCACCGTACACAGAGTACACAGGAGTAATTGGCTTTATTCCGAGGCTCTTTTCACCAGTCAGTCTGGATCAGCAAAAGCCAGATTGTTGCAAATGGGGCAAATCGTTCAACTTCATTTGAGCTTCAATGTTAGGAGACATGTGAAAGTTATTCTGCAATACAAACATCCTGAGGTGACTGAAGCAATGCAGATAGTCAGAACAGAAGAGGTCAATATTTAATGTACAAAGAGCACAAATGTTTTGAAAAGACCTTGTGTGCTTGAATCACATTTGTCATTGAATTTCTCCAAACAAAGCTGGCTACTCTGCAATATTTTGACTGTACACTTTATTCAGGGACACATAAAGGAGAAATAAAGTGTGTGATTTCTGTGGCACTGATGTAAACAAATGCAATTGAATGTTTTTCAACAGGTTTCCAACTTTCTCGGTTTGCCATTGGTCACCAAACAGTCCCGGCCCAAGAGCCTAAAGGATGGGATAGTGCGTAAAACTATAGTGGATCTGACAGAAAACAGTAAGTGCATCAGAGATTTTTGTGATTTCATAAGTTAAAAGGCCATTTTGGCTCCTGCACCTGTAAAACTTCTAAGGCTCACATAAGCAATGAGAGAATGTATAATATGAGCTGTTTCTCCTGGGACTGGTATCTGCCGAAACATCTCTCAGGCATTGTGGACGGGAGATTGGCTTTCAGATCGGCTTTGTTCTGTTCTTTGGGTTTGGTTGATGTGCCACGCCTGCTACTCAACCTCTGAATATGTGCCAGACATTTCCCTCCTTTTGTGAAGAAGGGAAAACCTTCAACATGTAGCGTCAACAGGGGTTTTCAGTCTTTTAGATCCATATATGATCAGTCTAATGCCAGAGAAGAACTCATCCTAAAAGTTAAAGGCAGCTATAAATTTGTATCTTTAAAGACCCAATTTGTACCATGAAAAATACATCTGTAAAATACTATTTGGAAAATCTTATTTATTTATAAATTAAAATGTATTATGTTTATTTCCAACTCAGTATTGTACTGTGCTGTGTATTATTTGTTTATTTTAGCCAAATGTGTAGTATTTATATTAATCAATTTAACTTTTAATTTAACATTTATTATTTATTTTAATTCATATAATAATATCAGTTTTTTTTAATCCAATATTTATTTTATACATTTTCATTTTATTAATTTCAACTGTTTTTTCTCTAAACATCTCCAGGGACCCACTACCACCTCCTTGTGGCCCCTGAGGGTCCCGGACCCCAGTTTAAAACACCCTGGCAGAAAACATTAAGTTTGGATCTGAAAAGCTTCCCTTTTTGAGCTCTGTATTAAACCTAGCGAGCTGTCTTTTTTACTCAGTCAGAACTATTTTTTTCTTTATAATCAACAATGATTGTTTAGAACTTTTCCGTTTTAAAATAAAGTACTGGACGTTTGGTTCTGTTAACCATTCCCTCATGTATTCTTCCGCCCATGTGGACAGAGTTTCCCGCCATACTGTTACAGTACATCAGTCCGAATATAGGATGAAGGACTCCTGAATGAATGACAGAAGCATCCAGTGTAGAGTAGCAGTTCTAATAAATCTAGTCTTTTAGTGAATGAAACCCATTCAGCTAACAACTAACCATGAAACATATACTGTGATGTTAATGAATTATCATTCATTTTACAGTGTAGTTAAAAGATACAAAGCATTTTTAAAAAGCGTGTTAGCAAACTTTTTACAAGAATTGTTTAACATGCTTTCCTGTAGCTTAAACAGCTTTCCTGTAGCTCAAACAACAGAGCGTTGGCGCTTGCAACGCTGCGGTCATGGGTTCGAGTCCCAGGGAAAGCAAGAATTGTTAAGAATGTGAATGTGTGAACCTTGAAATGCAATGTAAGTCGCTCTGGATAAAAGCGTCTGCCAAATTCATAAATGTAAATGTAAACATGTATTTATTATTTAATTGATCTCATCATTTGGCAATGGAATTGCATTTCTCTTTATCGATTTTAAAGTATATTATTCCTAAAAGTATTCCCATCCCCAAATGGCGAACTCCTCTGTTCGTGTCTCGTCAGCTCCAGAGCGATGGCCTCTGTGGAAAAGGGTAATCCCACAGGAATTATTCCAGATTAGGAGATTTGGGCCACAAAACAGGGCTAGCCAGGCAAGAGATTGTCACCGTCCCAACACTGGAAAATGAAAACCAAGCGAGGTGAAGATGAAGACCAGCGAGTGAAGATGAAGACCAGCGAGGTGAAGAGGAAGACCAGCAAAGATGATAACCAAGCGAGTGAAGATGAAGACCAGCGAGGTGAAGAGGAAGACCAGCGAGTGAAGATGAAGACCAGCGAGGTGAAGATGAAGACCAGCAAAGATGATAACCAGCGAGTGAAGATGAAGATCAGTGAGTGAAGATGAAGACCAGCGAGGTGAAGAGGAAGATCAGCGAGGTGAAGATGATGACCAGCGAGGTGAAGATGAAGATCAGCGAGTGAAGATGAAGACCAGCGAGTGAAGATGAAGACCAGCGAGTGAAGATGAAGACCAGCAAAGATGATAACCAGCGAGTGAAGATGAAGACCAGCGAGGTGAAGATGAAGACCAGCAAAGATGATAACCAGCGAGTGAAGTTGAAGACCAGCGAGTGAAGATGAAGACCAGCGAGGTGAAGATGAAGACCAGCGAGTGAAGATGAAGACCAGCGAGGTGAAGATGAAGACCAGCAAGGTGAAGATGAAGATCAGCGAGGTGAAGATGAGGTGAAGATGAAGACCAGCGAGGTGAAGATGAAGACCAGCGAGTGAAGATGAAGACGAGCAAAGTGAAGATAAAGACCAGCGAAGTGAAGATGAAGATCAGCGAGTGAAGATGAAGATCAGCGAGTGAAGATGAAGACCAGCGAGGTGAAGATGAAGATCAGCGAGTGAAGATGAAGACCAGCGAGTGAAGAGGAAGACCAGCGAGTGAAGATGAAGACCAGCGAGATGAAGATGAAGACCAGCAAGGTGAAGATGAAGATCAGCGAGTGAAGATGAAGACCAGCGAGTAAAGATGAAGACCAGCGAGTGAAGATGAAGATCAGCGAGGTAAAGATGAAGACCAGCGAGTGAAGATGAAGACCAGCGAGGTGAAGATGAAGACCAGCGAGTGAAGATGAAGACCAGCGAGGTGAAGATGATAACCAGTGAGTGAAGATGAAGACCAGCGAGTGAAGATGAGGTGAAGATGAAGACCAGTGAGTGAAGATGAAGACGAGCAAAGTGAAGATAAAGACCAGCGAGGTGAAGATGAAGATCAGCGAGTGAAGATGAAGATCAGCGAGTGAAGATGAAGACCAGCGAGGTGAAGATGAAGATCAGCGAGTGAAGATGAAGACCAGCGAGTGAAGAGGAAGACCAGCGAGTGAAGATGAAGACCAGCGAGGTGAAGATGAAGATCAGCGAGTGAAGATGAAGACCAGTGAGTGAAGATGAAGACCAGCGAGTGAAGATGAAGATCGGTGAGGTAAAGATGAAGACCAGCGAGTGAAGATGAAGACCAGCGAGTGAAGAGGAAGACCAGCGAGGTGAAGATGAAGACCAGCGAGTGAAGAGGAAGACCAGCGAGTGAAGAGGAAGACCAGCGAGGTGAAGATGAAGACCAGCGAGTGAAGAGGAAGACCAGCAAATGAAGATGAAGATCAACGAGTGAAGATGAAGACCAGCGAGGTGAAGATGATAACCAGTGAGTGAAGATGAAGACCAGCGAGTGAAGATGAGGTGAAGATGAAGATCAGCGAGGTAAAGATGAAGACCAGCGAGTGAAAATGAAGATCAGCGAGTGAAGATGAAGATCAGCAAGTGAAGATGAAGACCAGCGAGGTGAAGATGAAGACCAGCGAGTGAAGATGAAGACCAGCGAGGTGAAGATGAAGATCAGCGAGTGAAGATGAAGACCAGCGAGGTGAAGATGAAGATCAGCGAGTGAAGATGAAGATCAGCGAGTGAAGATGAAGACCAGCAAGGTGAAGATGAAGATCAGCGAGTGAAGAGGAAGACCAGCGAGTGAAGATGAAGACCAGCGAGGTGAAGATGAAGACCAGCGAGGTGAAGATGAAGATCAGCGACTGAAGATGAAGACCAGCGAGTGAAGATGAAGACCAGCGACTGAAGATGAAGACCAGCGACTGAAGATGAAGATCAGCGAGGTAAAGATGAAGACCAGCGAGTGAAGATGAAGACCAGCGAGTGAAGATGAAGACCAGCGAGGTGAAGATGAAGACCAGCGAGTGAAGATGAAGACCAGCGAGTGAAGATCAAGACCAATGAAGTGAAGATGAAGACCAGCGAGGTGAAGATGAAGATCAGTGAGGTGAAGATGAAGACCAGCGAGTGAAGATGAAGACCAGCGAGGTGAAGATGAAGACCAGCGAGTGAAGATGAAGACCAATGAAGTGAAGATGAAGACCAGCGAGTGAAGATGAAGATCAGCGAGTGAAGATGAAGACCAGCCAGTGAAGATCAGCGAGTGAAGATGAAGACCAGCCAGTGAAGATGAAGACCAGCGAGGTGAAGATGAAAACCAATGAAGTGAAGATGAAGACCAGCCAGTGAAGATGAAGACCAGCGAGTGAAGATGAAGACCAATGAAGTGAAGATGAAGACCAGCGAGTGAAGATGAAGACCAGCAAGTGAAGATGAAGACCAGCGAGTAAAGATGAAGACCAGCGAGTGAAGATGAAGACCAGCGAGTGAAGATGAAGACCAGCAGGTAAAGATGAAGACCAGCGAGTGAAGATGAAGACCAGCGAGTGAAGATGAAGACCAGCGAGTGAAGATGAAGACCAGCAGGTAAAGATGAAGACCAGCGAGTGAAGATGAAGACCAGCAGGTAAAGATGAAGACCACCGAGTGAAGATGAAGACCAGCGATTAAAGATGAAGACCAGCGAGTGAAGATGAAGACCAGCGAGTGAAGATGAAGACCAGCGAGTGAAGATGAAGACCAGCGAGTGAAGATGAAGACCAGCAAGTGAAGATGAAGACCAGTGAGTAAAGATGAAGACCACCGAGTGAAGATGAAGACCAGCAGGTAAAGATGAAGACCAGCGAGTGAAGATGAAGACCAGCAGGTAAAGATGAAGACCACCGAGTGAAGATGAAGACCAGCGATTAAAGATGAAGACCAGCGAGTGAAGATGAAGACCACCGAGTGAAGAGGAAGACCAGCGAGTGAAGATGAAGACCAGCAAGTGAAGATGAAGACCAGTGAGTAAAGATGAAGACCACCGAGTGAAGATGAAGACCAGCGAGTAAAGATGAAGACCAATGAAGTGAAGATGAAGACCACCGAGTGAAGAGGAAGACCAGCGAGTGAAGATGAAGACCAGCAAGTGAAGATGAAGACCAGTGAGTAAAGATGAAGACCACAGAGTGAAGATGAAGACCAGCGAGTAAAGATGAAGACCAATGAAGTGAAGATGAAGACCAGCGAGTAAAGATGAAGACCAATGAAGTGAAGATGAAGACCAGCGAGTGAAGATGAAGACCACCGAGTGAAGATGAAGACCAGCAAGTGAAGATGAAGACCAGCGATTAAAGATGAAGACCAGCGAGTGAAGATGAAGACCAGCGAGTGAAGATAAAGACCAGCGAGTGAAGATAAAGACCACCGAGTGAAGAGGAAGACCAGCAAGTGAAGATGAAGACCAGCGATTAAAGATGAAGACCAGTGAGTAAAGATGAAGACCACCGAGTGAAGATGAAGACCAGCGAGTAAAGATGAAGACCAATGAAGTGAAGATAAAGACCACCGAGTGAAGATGAAGACCAGCGATTAAAGATGAAGACCAGCGAGTGAAGATGAAGACCAGCGATTGAAGATGAAGACCAGCGAGTGAAGATGAAGACCAGCGAGTGAAGATGAAGACCAGCGAGTGAAGATGAAGACCAGCGAGTGAAGATGATGACCAGCGAGTGAAGATGAAGACCAGCGAGTGAAGATGAAGACCAGCGAGTGAAGATCAAGACCAGCGAGTGAAGATGATGACCAGCGAGTGAAGATGAAGACCAGCGAGTGAAGATGAAGACCACCGAGTGAAGATGAAGACCAGCAAGTGAAGATGAAGACCAGCGATTAAAGATGAAGACCAGCGAGTGAAGATGAAGACCAGCGAGTGAAGATAAAGACCACCGAGTGAAGAGGAAGACCAGCGAGTGAAGATGAA
This sequence comes from Abramis brama, assembly GCF_963993115.1. Taxonomy (NCBI): domain Eukaryota; kingdom Metazoa; phylum Chordata; class Actinopteri; order Cypriniformes; family Leuciscidae; genus Abramis; species Abramis brama. Next base: position 45,603,358 of record NC_139970.1, read on the forward strand.
GACCAGCGAGTGAAGATGAAGACCAGTGAGTAAAGATGAAGACCACCGAGTGAAGATGAAGACCAGCGAGTAAAGATGAAGACCAATGAAGTGAAGATGAAGACCAGCGATTAAAGATGAAGACCAGCGAGTGAAGATGAAGACCACCGAGTGAAGATGAAGACCAGCAAGTGAAGATGAAGACCAGCGATTAAAGATGAAGACCAGCGAGTGAAGATAAAGACCAGCGAGTGAAGATAAAGACCACCGAGTGAAGAGGAAGACCAGCAAGTGAAGATGAAGACCAGCGATTAAAGATGAAGACCAGTGAGTAAAGATGAAGACCACCAAGTGAAGATGAAGACCAGCGAGTAAAGATGAAGACCAATGAAGTGAAGATGAAGACCAGCGAGTGAAGATGAAGACCAGCAAGTGAAGATGAAGACCAGTGAGTAAAGATGAAGACCACCAAGTGAAGATGAAGACCAGCGAGTAAAGATGAAGACCAATGAAGTGAAGATGAAGACCACCGAGTGAAGATGAAGACCAGCGATTAAAGATGAAGACCAGCGAGTGAAGATGAAGACCAGCGATTGAAGATGAAGACCAGCGAGTGAAGATGAAGACCAGCGAGTGAAGATGAAGACCAGCGAGTGAAGATGAAGACCAGCGAGTGTCTTGATTAGCTTGGTCAGGATTGGAGCAAAACTCTGCAGGATTGAGAACCCTTGGTTTAGAGTTTGCATGACTGGATAAATCATTAGACTAGTTCTTAGACTAGTATGCACACAGATCTTAATGTGTGTAATAGTGGGAATACTCTGCATTATTCACACTCTTCAGTCCTTCATCCTCCTGTTGTTTGCGTGTGTCTCTGTTTATCAGCTGTTGCTGTTTATCAGTGATTTAAACTGCCTTTGCTTCAGGAAAAAACTAATTAATCTCTGCACAAAACTCTCTGTGGCCGGTGTAAACCATAGACCATTTATTCTTAGTGCTAGTGAACCCATATTTAATGTAGTCGTATTATATTTATCTTGTGTAGTTTTGTTGATGGTTTTTGGGGATGATAACGGCACACGTCATGTTGACACCTGTCTAACTCGGGGTCACTCGACACGTCAGAACAAACCAGTGACCCATCAGAACAGTCAGAACCGACAGAACCGACCCGTTACCCGTCAGAACAGTCAGAACCGACAGAACCGACCCGTGACCCGTCAGAACAGTCAGAACCGACAGAACCGACCCGTGACCCATCAGAACAGTCAGAACCAACAGAACCGACCCGTGACCCGTCAGAACAGTCAGAACCAACAGAACCGACCCGTGACCTGTCAGAACAGTCAGAACCGACCCGTGACCCGTCAGAACCGACAGAACCGACCCGTGACCCGTCAGAACAGTCAGAACCAACAGAACCGACCCGTGACCTGTCAGAACAGTCAGAACCAACAGAACCGACCCGTGACCCATCAGAACAGTCAGAACCAACAGAACCGACCCGTGACCCGTCAGAACCGACAGAACCGACCCGTGACCCGTCAGAACCGACAGAACCGACCAGTGACCCGTCAGAACCACTGCTGTATATAAGCATGCAGACCATATCTGGCGGATTACAGATCATGGCATTTGTGTCTTTTATTAAGGTATTTCTGCATCAACCACATAAAGATATTCCTCTTTACTGAGAAAACTATGCTTAAGATTCCATTTATAACAAGAGTTACTAAACATTTCTCGGCCCTGCATGTGATGGGAGGAACAAATTCACTCATATTTGAGTCAAACACGAGATCAGTGTCCCTTTAGTAACAGAAAGATTTGATCACAAGTACATTTCATAGCATCTATTCATACGTATTTGTTCTAAACCAGCGCTATCAGCTCATGTAGACTTTACAGCTCTGTTCATAAAGCCTTACACTAATGCCATACTGCCATGAGGTCAAGCTTCAGACTTTACCTCGTTCAACACCGGCGGTCCTTTACATCAGTCAATCTTCATCAAGTTAGGGTACAAGTTAAATAAAAAGTAATATCAGACAAATAGAGAGTCATATCTAATTTCAGCGGTGAATCATTGGTTGTTTCCCTGTTGGACTCTTTAGTGCAGGGTTCACCAATCTCGGTCCTGGAGGGCCGCTGTCCCTGCAGAGTTTAGCTCCAACCAGCTCCAACACACCTGTTTGAAAGTTTCTAATATGCCTAGTGAGACCTTGATTAGCTGGTTCAGGTGTGTTTAATTGGGGTTGGAGCTAAACTCTGCAGGACAGCGGCCCTCCAGGACCGAGATTGGTGAACCCTGCTTTAGTGTGACAGCAAAGCTTCATCGTCAAAGCTTCATTTCGTGTTCTCGTGTGTGTGTCATCGGCAGTGATCTTACCACACGTTCATCATCTGCCACTGTCTCCCATGATCTCTCTGTCTGTCTATGGGTGTTTAGCACTTCATATATATGACTGAACTGACCAGATCAGATCAGATTGATGTCCTTCTTCAATGCATCTTTCACTTGCTTACACTTGCTTTACCTTTACATAATTAATATTATCAATACTTTCCCGAAAAGCCTCTTGTATACAATGTATTGCATGTCTTCTACCCCTTTTGGATTATATGTGTTCTCTACAGGAAGTAGAAAGACTTTGATATCATTTCTTAAATGTCTGCCTCTGATGCACTTTTTTTGTGCTTCATTTATTTTAATTTTTTTTAAGATTTATATATAGTTATTGATAAATCCTCTTATTTATTCAATTCAGTAAATAATTTATACATATTATTTCATTTATTATTTATACAAAGTTTTTTAGAGAAAAATGTGTATTAAATATTAAAAAGCAGGTATTTGAGGTATTTTTAGTTTTTAATTTTAGGTATTATGCCCACCACAACCATGAAAATGACCATCAAAAATCAATAATCATTAAATTAAATTAATAAAAAAAACTAAAAATAATTTTAGCAATAATTTTACTAACAATTGAACATATTTAATTATATGATATATTTTTACCACCATTTTTAGTTGTTGTCAATGTTATTTTGCGATCAATGACTTTATACCTGTAGTTTTTGTTAAAGTTTTGAATTATATTATGTTTATATTTTCTGTTTTCATTTAAATTTCATCATTTTATTGTTTTTTTAATCTATATATTTTTTTATATTATATTTAGTTTTAGTCATTTTAGTTCTTAGAAAAAATAAAAATGAGAATTTTTGCCTGAAATAAAATAAAAGGTTTAAAAATTGTATTTGAAGTAATGTAAATTCTTTATGGTTTGAGTTAACAGTGATAACTCAGATTCCTGTTAAAATATGAGATGTTCATTTCAGCAACATCTAGCAGTTTCTGACACAGACTCCCAGCAGAGATTTGCACCAGTTTTGGTCTTGAGTAAAGTGTGGTCACACACTGAGTTTAGTGAGATCTGTTCCCCGTCCCGTTCCCTGCTCTCGGCTGATGTGGACCAGCAGGGTTGTGGACTATAGTGTGTGTGGCAAATTGTGGTTCCCTGTTGTAATCTAGATAAGGCCGAGGAGTGTGTGTAGCTCGGTGTGTGTCCTGGGTCTGGTCTTTAAACACAGAGGAGATCACACACACACCTGCACCTCCTTCTACCTCCGGCTCGGATATATTCCCACAACTCTTTCTCGTTCTCAATGCCGGTGCGCAGCGGTCTCCCTGTGCTGCCTTTAAACAATTAAACAGAGGACAGAAGACTTACACACATCAGAGAGAAACACCTCAACACGCGCTTTATACACTCCTCTGATATCAGCTTCAGCTTCAGCGTGAAGAGCCGCTGCGCACAAACTCATGAAGTCAGCGTGAGGCGTGTTTGCCATCATTTACCCCAAAATGAACAATGTATCATTGTATTTTTTGGGTTTTTTTAAGCATGTTTGTTAATGTTAATATTTACACAATTAATATCAATTATCAAATAATTAATCAATTATAATTAATATCTTACACAATTTTTCTTCTTAAGTACATTTATCTTGTTTTAAGAATATTTAACAAAAAGATTAAGAAAATATTTGTTGTGCGGTATAATATTTGAAAACCGCTGTGCGGCTTCAGATTTCTGTGGAAACCGTCATACATTTTATTTTTCAGGATTCTTTGATGAATAGAAAGTTCAAAAGAACAGCATTTATTTGAAATATAGTCTTTTGTAACATTATAAATGTCTTTACTGTCACTTTTGATCAGTTTAATGTGTCTTTAATGAATACATGTATTATAATTATAATAATTCGTTACATTTATATAGCACTTTTCTGGGTACTCAAAGCGCTTTACATGGAAGGAGGAATCTCCTCAACCACGGCTTTAATTTATTAAACGGTATTAATTAACAGTATTCATTTCCTTAAAAACTTTGAATGGTAGTGCATGTACAGTATGCATGTATTTATGTATTTATTTATTCCTAAATATATTTGTAAAATGTATAAATTATTTTTTTCAATATTTTTCCATTCCAATTTTTAAAAAGATGTATTTTTAAAAAGTATTAATGTATTAATTTTTTTATACATTTTTATTTTTTACATTTGTAACTGTGTTTAACAGAAGCATTAAGTTCAATATATGTAATGACCTAAATAGAAAATCCATTTTAATAGAAGAATTGGCCTTGACAGTGACAACTTGGTGTTGCATCATAAAAAGTGATTTTGCAGAGCCGTATTTAAAGCTGTACCTTTGGATCTGTTTACAGCTGGTACTAAAGATCCATGACAGGAGATGACATGATCTGAATAGCTTACAGTAAAGACACGGCAAAGCCAGATCTGTTTAACAATACTACTGAAAAACTAAACTATGTTTTCATGTCTGCGCAAACAATGACGTTGTGTAAGTTGTCGTCTGAGAACACTTTCGGTGTCTCTTTCTCCAGAAACACTGAACTTCAGAGATCCAGAGCGACTGACTCATTTGTTCTTGGCAGAGCGTGACCGAACCGTGCCAAGCTACATCTCTGCAACTGAAAAGAGATCAGTGATAAAATAACAACAAGTTGGCATGTTAAACAGAGCAAACAGAAGTCATGTCACAGACAATGTAAGCACAATATTGGGTTCATAACTGAAATGGAGCAGAACATGCTCTTCAAACAGAGCAGACAAAAGGCAGGAGGACCCTGAACATGGCAGTGAGGTGTGTGTGTGTGTGTGTTTGAGGAGCGTGAGAGACACAGCGATAAACCAAAGCATGTCTGCAGAAGGACTGTGTACTGAGGGAGGGTTCGACATATTCCTGTGAATGACAGTAACACACACAGTATTTGTCTGTTGCATTAGTCACGCTGCTCTTACACGGACTTCGACAGCTAGAAAGATCACTACCGCCCTGCGCTTCTGTTTCAGAATATGATGTACAATGCTGATAAACACACACCTGTGATGCACATTGTCTATAATACACCCTAGTCAGTGTAGACATTTCATTCCATTTGATGCAAAAGACAAAGAGGCACTGAGGAGTAGAACATTTCAGGTATACTTTACCTCGAAAATTCACTTTGTGTCACTATTTACTCGCTGGTGTTAAGATTATCATGGTGAACAAGACATGTAAGATCATAAACTGTTGATCGTCACAGAACTTATTTTTATGCAATAATCCAAAAGAGAAGTCTGATTGTTTTTTGTGAAGGGAACCAGGGGTGACGCTGACCTATAAAGCATCACTCTCTCTCCCTCATAACACAACTGTACTTGCAGGCCTTGCGTTGATTATTTGAAATATTTGAAATCATTTTAGTGCTGTGGAACAGTGTTAGCATATGTGCTAAAATCCTGAAACAAGCTTTACACATGTACACACATGCAAACGGTATTGTGTTCTGGTGCTGCTCTAGACGCAACAAACCCTATTTATCAGTACGGGGTGTCAGGAAGGTCCCGGTCGGAGTCCCGGATCAGCCAAAGCCGTTCTATGTGCATGTTCTCTGTGTGGGTTTCCTCACAGGCTTTTAAGGGAACTCGAGCTGCGTCGAAACGTTGTGGGAACGCTAAAACGGGAATGGGAAAGCTAGGCCAGCCGCTCACTGTAAAGCAGTTCCAAAGACTATTAGGTCTGATGGCAGCAGCGACCAACGTTAACTTATACCTTACGGCCTGTTGTGCATTAGACCATAGCAGTGGTGGCTCAGAACCAAGGGGTTCTCCCCGAGGGGAAACCCGCTCCGCATGATCAAGGTCACGCGGCGCTGCCTTCATGCCTTGTTTATGTGGAAAGAACCTTGGCATATAAATTGTCTAGAAATGTTGGCGGTGTTCAAGGCTCTGAAACCCTTCCTCTCAGACCTGAAGGGCCATCATGTGCTTGTTCGGTCAGACAACACATCGGTTGTCTCTTACACAAACCATCAGGAGGGTCTGCGATCGCGTCCCTTTTACAAGCTGGCTCACCAGATCCTCCTGTGGGCCCAGGGGAAGCTACTTTCATTGAGGGCAATTTATATCCCGGGGTATTTAAGGCAGGGGCCGAGGCCCGGGGAGTGGAGACTCCACTCTGAGGTGCTCCTGTGGGAGAAGTTCGGTCATGCCGAGGCGATGCAATGTCCACTGTGGTTCTTTCTCAACCATCCAACCCCTCTGGGCCGAGGTCAGGTCTGCATGCTTTTCCCCAGATTATTCTGCTCACAGGAGTTTTGGAAAGGGTTCACCGGGACGGGGCCAGTCTTCTGCTGGTAGCCCCATTCTGGCCGACCCGAGTATGGTTCTCGGACCTAGTGCCGCTCCTCGACAGCTCTCCTCTGGAGATAGGTTCTAACCCTTCTCTCTCAGGCGAGTGCGTCGAACCTTCACCCCCGCCCAGAACTGTGGAAACTGTGGGCTTGGCCTCTGACCAGCTCATAAGTTCTGGTCTCTCAACTGAGGTTGTTGAGACCATCCTCCACTCCAGTGCTCCGTCCAGGAGGAAGTTATATGCCTTGAAGGGGAGATTATTCTCTTCCTGATGTGGAGAGCACCCGCTGGACCCGGTCAACTCCATGCTGAAGGTGTACGTGGCGGCAGTAGCTGCTTACCACGTCCCTTTGAGTGGAGTCTCTCTGGGGAGACACCCACTAATAACCCATTTCCTTCGTGGCACTTTGAGGCTGAGGCCTGCAGTCCACTCGAGGGTGTCGACATGGGACTTGGCCGTTGTACTAGAAGGCCTCTCCCTAGCTCCGTTCAAGCCTATTGAAGAGGTTTCTGAGAAGTTCCTTACTCTTAAAACTATCCTTCTTCTTGCTATCTCATCTCTGGAGAGAGTTGGAGACATTCAAGCACTTTCGGTTTCTCCCTCGTGCCTGTAATTCTCATCTGGCATGGTAAAGGCCTTCCTTCCTCCTAGGCCAGGCTATGTTCCTGAGGTCCCTACTTGTCATAATACACAACGCGGAAGCAAGGATGCAAGTAAACTCTTTATTTGGTGGGTCAGATGACACAAAACAGTTCAGAAACTCGGGTGGGCTGGTGGCGCAGGGACTAGATGGTCAGCGTGCTGGTGAAGAGTGGTGAACGGTGAATCCAGTGCAGGTGAACATCCAGACGAGACGAAACCACGAAGACACCGAACAGGAACTCGAACCAGGAACGGGACTGAAGACGGGAACACGATGAACACACACTAAGGACACCAAACAACGATCTGACAAAGAGAGGAGAGTGCGATGAGAACTTATAGGTGAGTGAATTGGCAGCAGCTGGTGCGGGGAATGAGATCAGCTGGCGCGCTGATCAGCTGGAACGAGCGGTAACGCCCACTCACACACACCCATACACACAGAACAACAAATACATGAGACACGAAGAAAACAGTGAATTCATGAACCGTGACAATCAGAAGCTAGCGCGGTTATGATTCAGGGGTGCTTTATTTTTTCCTGGTCGATGACTTCACCCACCTATGACGTTCCGTCTTGCCATTGGACTGATTCCAGACTTGCTTCATGATGCAATCACACAGGGGCGTTCCCACAGCATTTCGACACAGCTCGAGTTCCCTTGAAAGGCAACTAGGGTTACATACGTAACCGAGATGTTTTGCACATAAGTTAAATTCACAACTTTAAATGGAAACATAGTTAAAGTAACTAAAGAGAGCAATGAAAATCAATTTGGATAAAAGCATCTGCCAAATGCATAAATGTAAATGTACTTATTCATTAGTTATTAACTTAGGAGCCGCTAACACGAAAACCCTCAACACGCTCCGGCCGCCCATCCGCACAAAACAAACTACTTACAGTATCTGGACTTAAAAAATGTATTATACAGAATTATTTATCGCGTCCACATAGCCACATGGTGACTCCGTACAGATTTGTAAGTTTGCAAACATTATAATTTATTATTGTTGTCTAGTGTTTTATTTAAATGTTACTGAATATTCCCACAATGTTTGCAAAATTATCGAATTTAATTTTCCCATAATGTTCACATATTTTAAAACATCTAAAAAAAAACTGGATAGAAATAATGTTTTCATAACTTATTTATTGTTTAATAATTGTTAGCTGGGATGCAAATCATAAACACACCTTTTTTTTTATTTTTATAACACAATCAATTTGACCGTTTACTGCACTATTCTAGATATTTGTCTACAGCGGCTCATGAATCGAAGTCTCGCAGAAAATAGTTTACTTGCGCATTGCAAAATAAAACAGATAGCCTGCCTTGTAACTACATTAATTATGAAATTAAGATCATGTAATGGAGGTTGAACTAGAGTGTTTCAGGTCGAATCCTGCTTTCTGCACAGTAAAAAGCCCATAAACTGAAGGCAGGCATCGACGAGCCGAACATCTACAAACAATCCGGTCTTCTGTTGAAGTGCTCTTGTTTGCATTCAAACTGGGATAACTAAAACAAGGCCCTAATGTCATACAGCTCTAATCCCACATAAAGCCACACCAGCTATTCAACACCCAGAACTTAAATTAGTTGTATTATTGTGTATTTATTATGAGTCATTAGATGGGATGGGACAGCCGAAAATCCTGCGAGATGTGACTGTGTGAGCGAGAGACTACAGAAAAGCCTTGCGAAAATACAAGAGGGCCACTTGACGATTGATTTCGTGTTTGAGAGCTTAAGTCAATAGTCCCATTGGAACAGATAAATTCCCAGAGCTCTGCTATCATAATCTCAATCAATAGTGTTGGGTGATGAAGGAGTGCGTGTACATATTGAGACGGCCGTGTTTGAGCAGATAAGCTCTTACAGTATCTCTGCCGGGTTTGGCGGCACTTGGATGAAGCGCTCGGGTCTGATGTTTGCTTAGTCAAAAGATCATGTCTGCTGACCCAATCCAAACGGCCTCGGCATTAACAGGATAATATGATAATCAAAGAGCTCTGATACTGTGTACAATACATGACTTACTCCATTTATCCAGCGCTGAAGAGCAAACTCATAACCGTAGCCGAGCGCTCTGTCAAACGCTGCTCATTCATGATGTGCCACATTGTTGGAGCTCATGGATAACCGATAGCCTCCCTTCTGGAAAATGACGGAGTGGCAGGCGGATTTGTCGGGCAAATAACAGCTGACTAGTTCCACGTACGGGTCTGTTGACACTGGCTTTTCTCAATAGCCCTCTTGAATAAACGTACACAACCTGAGATGATCCCACTGAAAACAGGGATCACAAACGGCACTGAAATGATCTGAGCGTAAAGCTCCACAACACATTGCTTGAGTCAACTAACATGTGTGTTGAAAAGTATGTTTCTATCCATTTTGATATAATAATAATCATATTAATAATAATAGGCTTACATTTGTATTTATATAATGCCTTTCAGATTTAATGCAGATAAACTTCTTTAATAATTCCTGAGTCTTAGGGGCCGTTTAAAACTAAAAACTGAAAACATTTTATGCGTTTTGACTGTACATTTACTCGGCTTGAAAACGCATACTGGCCTGTCAGCAGAATACGGCATTTTTATTCTCGGGATCCGGGTGAACGGGATCGTTTTGACGCCGTTGTCGTCAGCAAAAGAAAAACGTTTCTGTTTTAGTATATTGTTGTTGTGTAAACGTGCCCTGAATGAGATGATGTAAGTAGTGTATTACTGAGCCCCTAAAGGGACATGATGATGGTAAAACAAAATGAGATGGGAGGAAAAATTATATTTAAAAAATCTCCTGAAAATTCTCCTGAAGAAAACAAAAATGGCGTTCATTGGCAAAACGTTTGTGTTCCCCTGAGAAATGTTGTGTTTGCTCACAAAACTATTGTGTTGAAAAAATAGGAGGAAAAACTATTTGTGGAACCGCAAAAGTTTTGCAAGCAAACGCAGAAGCATTGAAATATAATTTTTTCACATCTTATATTGTTTCCATCAGTTAGTGCCTTTAGAGGCTGGTTTAAATGATGATAGATAGATAGATAGATAGATAGATAGATAGATAGATAGATAGATAGATAGATAGATAGATAGATAGATAGATAGATAGATAGAAAGATAGATAGATTGATTGATTGAACCAAAAGTGATTCATAAAGTAAATGCTGACTAATAGGATGTAAAAACAGTTTTGTTCTGTCATCTCTTAAAGGTCACGTCGATTTCGTGTCATAACCCCGATGTTACTCTGAATATGAACACTTTTACCAGCGTTCTCTTTAGGGCTGTGAAATAAAAATTTGAATTTCGAATATTTGTCGAATTTAAAAAAAAAAGCTGCACATTCGAATGCAAAAACAGTGCATTCGTATTTTTGGTGTGTCGAGAGGCGCACAAGACATGATGACGAACTGACGCGGTGTGTTTCTGTTAGCTCTTCTTGCTGACGAAAACCTTCTCAGTTGGAGACAATAATCGTGCAATGACACACTTGACCAAACCTGCACATCAGTCAGAGCTGAGTGTGTGTTTCATCAGCTGGAAACACTGTCAACAGAAAGGGCTCAGCACTCACTCCAATCAAGTTGAGCGTCTGGTGTTTTTACATTTATGCATTTGGCAGACACTTTTATCCAAAGCGACTTACATTGCATTTCAAGGTACAAATTTACATTTACACAGGTACACTTATATCAGTTCTTGCTTTCCCTGGGAATCGAACCCATGACCTTGGTGTTGCAAGCACCAACGCTCTATTGTTTGAGCTACAGGACTATTATTTTGACGAACAATATGTAGATGTAGTGAGTAGAAGTGTTTCTGAATGCCAGTTTGTTATTGTGTGTTCATGTAGTTGTAGTGTTCAAGCCTTTGGCTTGCTCAGTTGGGGATATTTTGGGGATATTTAATTTTATTCTATCAATCAATAAATTCCACTAGAAACAAACTTTGTTGTATTATTTTATTTTAATACTGTGAAGCTGCTTTGATACAATCTGTATTGTGAAAAGCGCTATACAAATATACTTGATTTGATTTGATTTGATTTGATGTAGTTCTTTACGCTGTGTGTTGTGTGTTTTCTCAGGTTACTGATGCACGAACACAGTTTTATGCACTATTGTAACCTAATTTTCCTTGCATGCACATTAAGGAAATTATTATTTTTTTAAGAACAATTGTTTAAAAAGTTAATGCACTTTAAAATTGAATGTCATTTTATTTCAATAAAAGAAGCTTGCTTGCGCCCTCTTGTGGGCACAGGAGACAATACAGTACTCTTTTCCTCTAACAGTAAGTATTGCCTTTAGAATTTGAATATAATTCTATTTTTTTTATTCTTTGATTGTTCATGCTAGATTAGTCAAATGCATAGGACATGAGTCATGAAACTAATGCTGTAGTTACTGGTTGATTTAAAGAATTTGAAGTGTGCAACCCGTGGACACTTTCCCATAATGCCCTGGGAGTTGATTTGAGTTGATTCGAACAGAAAGTCGAGCGGCTCTTTTGTAAGTTCAGTGCTGTAAGAACCAGGCCGGTTTTTCCTTGTGGTTAAATCCACTTGTTTAACAACACCAGTGAAAGTTATTTTTGTGGTTGTTGTTAGTATGTCATGGTTGCCTGTGGAGTTCAGAATTGATTAGAAATTAGTGATTTTTGTATACAAAATCATTGCATAATTTGGCCCCACCATACCTTGTGCATCTCCTTCATATACACAAACCTTCTAGGTCTCTCAGATCAGCAAATCAGATGATCCTAGACATTCTAAGGACTAGATTGAAATTGAGTGGTGATCAGGCATTTGCTGTGGCAGCTCCAAAGCGCTGGAATAATCTACCTTTACACCTTAGACTGGCTCCCTCTTTAGGTTATTTTAAACGAAATCTGAAATTGCATTTGCTAGAAGTAGCATTTGGTTCAGTAGGTTAATTGGTAAGAGGCTCTTTACAGAAGTTTGTTAGTCATTGTTTTGTCTGAAAAAAACAAACATTTTATTATGTAATTTTATTGTGTGACTGTACAGCACATTGGTCAACATCACGTTGTTTTAATTGTGCTTTATAAATAAAGTAAATGAAAAAAATGAAATGAATGTCAAAGGTCGTGCAGGTTAAAGGACAATGCCAAGAGGACGGATGTTCAGCAAAAGTATTCATGTTACACACCCACAGAACACACTAAAGTAAGTACATTTACTGTATAGTAGGCAGAGCCGATCAGCCCTATACGCACACTACGCAAGTTGTGTATGGCCCCGCAAATTACTCAAGGCCTCTCCTTCCCCTCGTGTCAAAGCGCGTCAATCAAAGTTTACAACATCGATGAGAAAATGAAGTGGAACTATCCTTCTGGTCACGGAAAGAGAGAGAAAAAAAACACCATGAGAGTGAATTGCGGGAACAGCGATCAGGCAGACTTGTGTTCTGTCCTCTCCAAGTTTGATGTCAGCAGAGAACAGTAAAGTTAAGCTGATGTGCATCTCTCTCTAGTCTGTCTGTCTGTCCCCGCTGGGCATCTTTTGGTCCGTCTGTGTCTGTCTTGCTAACGCCGGCCACTTCCAGGGCTGTTCTGTGACTTTGTGCCTGACAAAAAAAGTGAGAGTGAAATACAACTATTTATTACGTTTGATAAACGACAAAGGGCAACAGTGTTTATTTATAAACTGCAGCTCGGAAAAGATAACTGTTGCGCGTTAACATGCGTTCATATGCAGTACACCAGTACAGTACACCAGTACAGTACACCAGTACACTAGTACACCAGTACAGTACACCAGTACACCAGTACACTAGTACACCAGTACACTAGTACACCAGTACAGTACACCAGTACAGTACACCAGTACACCAGTACTGATGCAGGTCAGGATGGCCCCCTAACGCTGAGGGCCCCAGGCAGGTCAGGATGGGCCCCTAACGCTGAGGGCCCCAGGCAGGTCAGGATGGCCCCCTAACGCTGAGGGCCCCAGGCAGGTCAGGACGGCCCCCTAACGCTGAGGGCCCCAGGCAGGTCAGGACGGCCCCCTAACGCTGAGGGCCCCAGGCTGGTCAGGATGGCCCCTAATGCTGAGGGGCCCAGGCAGGTCAGGACGGCCCCCTAACGCTGAGGGCCCCAGGCAGGTCAGGATGGCCCCTAATGCTGAGGGGCCCAGGCAGGTCAGGACGGCCCCCTAACGCTGAGGGCCCCAGGCAGGTCAGGATGGCCCCCTAACGCTGAGGGCCCCAGGCAGGTCAGGATGGCCCCCTAACGCTGAGGGCCCCAGGCAGGTCAGGACGGCCCCCTAACGCTGAGGGGCCCAGGCAGGTCAGGATGGCCCCCTAACGCTGAGGGGCCCAGGCAGGTCAGGACGGCCCCCTAACGCTGAGAGCCCCAGGCAGGTCAGGATGGCCCCCTAACGCTGAGGGCCCCAGGCAGGTCAGGACGGCCCCCTAACGCTGAGGGCCCCAGGCAGGTCAGGATGGCCCCTAACGCTGAGGGGCCCAGGCAGGTCAGGATGGCCCCCTAACGCTGAGGGCCCCAGGCAGGTCAGGACGGCCCCCTAACGCTGAGGGCCCCAGGCAGGTCAGGATGGCCCCTAACGCTGAGGGCCCCAGGCAGGTCAGGATGGCCCCCTAACGCTGAGGGCCCCAGGCAGGTCAGGATGGCCCCCTAACGCTGAGGGCCCCAGGCAGGTCAGGACGGCCCCCTAACGCTGAGGGGCCCAGGCAGGTCAGGATGGCCCCCTAACGCTGAGGGGCCCAGGCAGGTCAGGACGGCCCCCTAACGCTGAGAGCCCCAGGCAGGTCAGGATGGCCCCCTAACGCTGAGGGCCCCAGGCAGGTCAGGATGGCCCCCTAACGCTGAGTGCCCCAGGCAGGTCAGGATGGCCCCTAACGCTGAGGGGCCCAGGCAGGTCAGGATGGCCCCCTAACGCTGAGGGGCCCAGGCAGGTCAGGACGGCCCCCTAACGCTGAGAGCCCCAGGCAGGTCAGGATGGCCCCCTAACGCTGAGGGCCCCAGGCAGGTCAGGACGGCCCCCTAACGCTGAGGGCCCCAGGCAGGTCAGGATGGCCCCTAACGCTGAGGGGCCCAGGCAGGTGATAAGAGGTTCTACTTTTGGTTTGAAACATATTTTGCGACCGTTAAAAAAGTATGTTCTATATAGTATGAATGAATTTCAGATGTCCTACATCTGCCATGTTGTCTCTGTCATGTGACCAGTCACTTCACATTGAGGAATCCTCTCCTGTGGCATCATGGGAAAGTAAAGTGTTCACCGAATATCGGCAGAAGTAGTAGGTCATGCGGGGACTCTTCGCCTACTGTTTTATGAATATTATACATTAAGGCACGCTACTCGACTCACATACTGTTTTTCGCACACTGTATGAAGTAGAAATAGGCATATTTAGATGCAGTGATTGAGTTCAGTATATACTCTGAATTGGGACTTATACTACTCTTGCTATTTCTGCCCATTTCTATGATATTAGTGGCCAGTTGCATAAACTGTTAAGACTAGTCTTACAAGTTAGTCATCCAATTGTATTCTTTAAAACTGTTAATAACCTTTTAAAGTCAGTAACATAAAAACGTAGATTGGTCTAATTTGACACCGAACAGTAAGACTGATTACCCCTAACTAACTTCTAGTTGATCATACTAGTTCTTAAGACACAGTCTTAACATAATGGCTATGTTTATGCAACTGGCCCCTACTGGGGTGTCAAACACGGACAAATAACCCTGAAGGACTAGAGGATCTGATCAGGTGCGTTTAATCAGAGTGAAGCTAAACTCTCCTCCATTTTCAGCCTGTTAATAATATGAGCACAGAATGCTGTTCTGAACACACTAATCTGTGAAACTGTGCCCTCTAGTGATAGAAATACAACATTTTATTATTTTATAAAACAAAAGAGAGTTGAATTTTTTTGCATTCCTGTCATTCCCATTCAACATTCTGTGTGATTTGAAAAGAAGCCGAAATTCATAATTCTGTCCAAACCTTGCATGTATTTTGGAGCAATCGCTCTCTCACCACTTCTGCGAACATATCATATTATGTTGTGGTGATTCTTACAGCATTTTTTGTGGTGATCTTTTTGTCGCCTTTGCAGCCAAAACACAGAAAGTGCCAGTAAACATGCGATATAGCTTTACAGATGTGTAGAGATGAGCTCACACACACACACACACCACCCACAGTGCAGAAGAAAGCGAATATGTAAGGGATAATGTAGAGCGAGGCGGTTGTTATAGCGAACACACCCCCGACAGGCTGATCGGGACCCCGACGCGAAGCGGAGCTTGAAGGGGTGTATTCGCTATAACAACCGCCTCGCTCTACATTATCCCTCTTATTACATGGCTACCTACCAAATAAATCAATAATTTGACACAAAATATTGATTTAAAAAGGAGTTTATTGATTTAAAAACGATTGTATTGCTTCCGCTAAAAAACATAGTCCGTTCCGTCTCTACGGTTAGAATCCTGCGTCCATAGCAACGCTCTGTTTTTCATGGCAACGCTGTGTTATACTTAGCAGCGTCTGATATCAAGAAATAACACACCGCATTCTACATTAGAATCCAACCAAGTGTTACACTTTTCAAAAATGAGGCGGTGCTCTTCCTTGGTGCAACACATTTATTTTCTGTATGAAAGTATGAAAAAGACAGGTTAGAGCGGGAGCACTCTCTGTAGCGTGTACACTCGAACTCACTCATTACATACTGAGCGCTCTTTCACTCTTAGGGTGCCCTCTATTGGTGAAGCTGAGTTTCACAACAATAACACTTTTTCTAAAAATACATCGCAACAGTATTATCATCAAATGTCACCGTAATTCTTATTATCAGAACTCCATTACCAAAATCAAAATTTAAAGGGGCAATATTTATCTGTCTCTTAAAGGGGCAATAAACACTCAGGGCTACACAAGCCATGCAATAAATGTATATAGCCTATAGACCTTATGCGCCAGAGAAACGAGGGCGCCGCCATCTTTAGAATATTGTCTTTGAACTTCCGTTTTTGCAGTCACTCTGTATATCTCATATATCTCTATGGCATTGCTGTCCAGGAGTAATTAGCTTTTGAAGTGAATTTACTTAATGTAAAGTTAACGAAAGTTATCATGAAGACTGTGATGTTTATAGCAGATGACTTAACAAATGTCAGTCGACCGGGAATATTTTAAAACGAGCCGTTCATTAATAAACACACAGAATCGCTGTGAAAATACAGACCGGAAGTCAAAAGACAAACGAGCGCAGGCGCAGCGCTGAAAAGGGGCGGGGCTACATAAGGTCTATATATTCAATAAACCAGTTTCTCAGTTAGGCCTACAGTATATGTATATAAAACAGGGCTATGTTGTTCTCCTCTAAACCACTAGAAGCCACACAAACTCTCCAAAACATCTGCTTTTCAAGATGCATGTGGAGATTAGTCTGAACCTTTACACGATCGCAGGCATGATGTTATTTTTTTTTTTTTTATGTTGTAGATTTAAGTAGTAAATGAAAATTTGAGAATTAAATTTTTGAATAAATTTTTAAACGAAGATCTTCTTAATGATTTTCTGTTTTGCTCAAGGTAATTAGAGCAAACGTTTTTCAATTACGGAAGAATATGTAAAAGTATGGTAATTGGGGTAAAATACAATAATTAAAGGGTTAGTTCACCCAACAATGAAAATTCTGTCAGTAGTTCCTCTCCCTCATGTTGTTCCAACCCCGTAAGACTTTCCTTAATCTTCAGAACACAAATTAAGATATTTTGATGAAATCTGAGAGCTGGATCACTGGATCACAACACATTTTTGTTGTTTTTTGCAAGCAGAAGTATTCTCGTGGCTTGATAAACTCGTGGTTGATGTCTTTAATAACTTTCTGGGTTTGCAAGTTTCGATCCCATAGCAGCCTATGGAGGAGTGATCCAGCTCTCAGATTTCATCAAAATATCTTAATTTGTGTTCTGAAGATTAAGGAAAGTCTCACGGGGTTGGAACAGCATGAGGGAGAGTGATTACTGACAGAACTTTCATTTTTGGGTGAACTAACCCTTTAACATGTGTAGCGTATGAGCAGATACGTAGGTGTCGTTTGTGTTTAGCTCAAGAATAGGGAAGTTCGAACAGCCTATGTGAATATTGCCAACTTCACTGAACTCCTTTAGTTAAGCACTGACCGCATTTCTTTATATTTGAGTCCAAGTTCAAACACTATGAAACGCTCCATTAACGTACGGAGCTCTGAAACACTACATTAAACAGGAAGTGTCTGTCCGAGCTCAAAACAGGTTTTGCGTGGGAACGCAAATATCTTTGTGAGGGAACGCAAACGTTTTGCGTGGGAATGCAAAAGATTTGAAAAAAAAAAAAAATCTCCCATCCTAATTTTTTTTTCCACCACCACGTCCCTTTAGGGGCTCCGTAGCTTTTAACCTCCTGACTCTCAGATGCAAATTATAGCCTGAACGCCAGAAAGTCTAGGTCAAATTACCCCTTTGACACCTTTAATGGGCCTGCTGAGTCGACGCAGGAAAAGCAGACATTCCACGCGAGTCACTTTTACCAGCTTCAGAGAGATTGCGAACTCTCCCTGCACCTTTACGCACACACATACATGAACTTTGAACATTAACTTAGAATATAAGCATGTCATATGTATACAATATACTTTTGTGTGTTTCCCAGTTCATATTAGCTTCGCATATGATCTTCTAGGTGAAGGAGTGAACTTTAAATGCCTATAATCGTGCTTTTGATTGTAACTGTTTTATAGTTCATTCTTGGTATCTGTTTAACCGTCTCGCTCTGACTGAACCAACCGTATACAGGAGATTACAGTAAAATGTATTATTCTATGTGTACCATCTTGCTGGAGTATAACTGCTGAATTTCGACATCACCATAAACTATGCAGATGAGCATCCCGACAGGACAAAGAGAACTTTTCCCGTTTGGAATGCTCTAAGGTGATTGGTCCACGTACGTGAAGTAGGCGCGAGTTAAGAAACTCCATAAAAGATCGACTCAGGAAATCCAGCTCCAGAGCACTTTTTCTGTGAGAGTTGTCCCACGACTCCTTAGGGAGTTTTTCTTTTCTTTTCTTTTCTTTTCTTTTCTTTTCTTTTCTTTTCTTTTCTTTTCTTTTCTTTTCTTTTCTTTCTTTAATCTTTCTTTATTTTCGTCCTCGGACTTTTCCTACGTCCAGTGAAGCGAACGTAATCGGCAACTTCAACTTTAAAGAGACTCTTTGAACCTCCCGCGACCGCGCTCGCCCGGAAGAGACGAGAAAGCACGCCCCGCTCTTAAGGACACACACGCAAGACTCTGCTTTCCTCAGCAACACAAAGAGAACCATTTTGAAAGTATTAGTTTTATGGAACTTTTTCTTAACGTTATTGGGAGTCTCTCTCTCTCTCTCTCTCTCTCTCTCTCTCTCATCCTCTTTTAATTTGTGTTTGTTTGGTAAGGTTTTCGTTTGTTTGTTTCTGTTGTATATACATGTATTCCGTGTGTAACTGTAGTTCGATGTATTATTAGTTCAATTATTAAAATCCAATATATCCTCGATTGATTCTGTCTGTCTGCTCACATTACGGAAAGTCCCTGATTTGTTGATCCTAGCTACAAAGCTTTACGATTTGTTACTATTTCAGTAACCTAAATTTTATAAGGACAGGAGAATAATTTTCATGGCCAGAAACTAATTTTCCTGGAATTAGTGATAACTTTATTGAGAAGTTGATAAGTTAATCTTACGGCCGTTTGCTGGACAAACAGATTGTTCGATAACTAAATTAATTCCATTAAAGGTTATCTCATACAATCGATCTGTAATAAGACTATTGATATATTAATGACGAACCATAACCCGTTGTGGTAATCATTCATATATACAATCGATATATTTTCAGCTTCGATAATTTAATGTAACTGTAATATGCGATATATATTAATCATATTCCTGATTGATTATTAAAATTCCCTATATATCATTTGAGCTAATGTTAATGCAGTATTAATGCGGTTACCCATGATAATAAACAGCTGGTTGACTTCTCTTGACAAGACATGGTGAGATTCAGATGGTAAATCTCATATATTAAGTTGGGTGTCCACCTTAGAGATAAATCATCATATTTATAATGAAACCATCTTATTTATATTAATCATATCATATAATAAAATATAATTTATTGTTACTACTGTAAATCTATATGAAATTATTATAGGATCTCCTTCATTGCTTTCAGAATCTTTACTTTTTTAAATAATTTTGTTTCTGTATTTTTAAAATATATTTTTATATCAACATGTTTTAATGACAGTTTATTTATTGAACAAAAAAGATTTTTTTTATTTATCAGAATAAACAGAAAATAGTACAAACTTTGCTTAAGTGATTGTTTTGAGCAAGTATTACCTTAGACATTATTAAAAACTATAGCTAAAGTATTAGTATCAATACTGTGAGTCTGTGCAGTAAAAGACCCCCTCGGAACTTCATACATTTATACGATTTTTAAACAAAATAAACCACTTTTATGATTTATTTTCACACAAAATCTGTTGCTCCACCAATGTTCAATACAAACATATTTATTTTTCCTGCAATCATACACTTGTCACGATTATGTTCAGTTTAGTTCAGTTTCTGTCATGTCTGTATTAGTACTCGTTTGTTTCTATGGCAACTCATTTGTTATTCATCATGTTCACATGGTCGTGATTTATTCCTCATTTACTGTAATATCTCCTGTTATGTTTATTCTGTTGTCGGTTCTCTTTACGTTTACACATTGTCGTTATTATTGAGTTTATTAGTAAAGCCAGTTCCTGTTTATTAATCTTTGGCATGTGAGTTTCTACGAAGCCTTTACGTTGAAACAACAATATAGATATATTGATATATTTATCATATATTGATCAAGTATCAATTGGTTGCCTGATGAAGTTCTGAGAGGTTTAAATATTGCACTTGTTCAATAAAATTTGGAGTATTAATATAAATGTATGGATATATACCCTTCTTACTCTGAATTCTTAGATATCTTCTTGTTTTAAAAGAAACACTTTTTATACAATGCTTGTGTGCATAAACTTTCCATCGTTTAACATTCTTATACTGTAGTGACTGAAAACAAGCACAAAAAGACACACGAGATCAGAGTAAAGTTTTATCCCTTTCTTTGAGCAGAAACTGCCGCTTTCTGATCTAGTTTTTCTTCTGAATCATTTGATTTACATCATAATGCCAAGCGGTGTGTCCTAAGCAAGACAAGAACACAGTGAGCAAAAACAGAAGAAAGACAGCGCACTCTAGTGGCCAGAACCAGTTTATGTTTGGGGTCGACATGGAAAAACATTTGTATTTGGCATTCCTCTCTGATTTAATGCAAACTGAATCAGCCTGATAACGTGAATGAAAATGAAGATGTGAGAATGAGTCTGTGTTTGGTGTGTTTTATCAGAACTGAACCTGATTTAAGATGATCTGAACAACATCTGACCGGATGTACAGTCTCATAATCAATGATACTCATTTACTTACATTTGAGAATAGAATTCCTAGAAATAGAACCATATGGTATTTCTTCTTATTACCTCTAATTTTTGGTTACATTTTTCTAAGTCTTGGAACTCAGAAGAGGTGCAAGATATGAAGCATCGTCATGCATATTATAAAGCGCTGATGGACTCGGTGAAGGAGTTTATTTCTCTTCCCAGCGAACAGGGAACGTTCTGGTGATTTTCTCTCAAAGTTATGAACAAAGGTTCTCCCAGTAATGTTAAGAGAACATTCATTCAAAGTTATCTGGTCCTTAATAATGTTCTCAAAACATTTGTGCAAAAACATTATTTATACATTGTTCATGGAGCGTTTTTACATGTTACTACTTGTTTCAGAACGTTCAGAGAACATTCCATGTTTGCCGAATGATTCACTGGAATGTTTCCCTTAAAGGAGAAGTTCACTTTTAAAATGAAAATTCTGTCATCATATACTCACCCTCATGTTGTTTCAAACCTGTATGAATTTCTTTCTTCTGCTGAACAGAAAGGAAGATATTTAGAAGAATATCAGTAACCAGACAGTTTTTGGACTTCCATAGTAGGAAAAAAATATACTATGGAAGTCAATGGGACCCAAAAACTGCCTGGTTACTGATATTCTTCTAAATATCTTCCTTTCTGTTCAGCAGAAGAAAGAAATTCATACAGGTTTGAAACAACATGAGGGTGACTATATGATGACAGAATTTTCATTTTAAAAGTGAACTTCTCCTTTAATGTTCACATAACCAGGAAAAAATCATTTTAAAATGTTTACAAAAAACCTGAACATTCAGCAATAATGTTTTTATAACCTAATGGAAACATTAGCTAAATGTTCTGTTTAGCTGGATTATGACTTATTGCTTGAATAAATGTAAAAACAACACAAACACTTGAGAACACATGAGAGGCAGTGTCTTCCTCCGTGGGTTAGCTATGGTCCAGACACAGAGAGGACTCGTGGGAATGAACAGAACCTCCACAGTCTGGAGGAAAAGTCCCTGCAGAAGAAAGATGGAGGGAAAGTGTTTATTCCTATATTATATAACAACACGAAACGGGAGGTTGTTTCCCAGGCCTTCTCGAGCGACAGGATCTGATGAGTCCCTGATGATCACGATATAAACAGAACAGAGAGTTAGTCTACAGACTCCTGAAGAGGGAATAAAGGTCAGTCAAGAACATCAGTTCTTACATTAACACTGAATAATAACAGCGCAAATCCTCACACAGTTCATAGTTTAATCCACAGAGGATCCGGCATGGGATAATCCTGGATAAACTACAGTCAGTGTTTGTTCAGATTTTCTTCTTCTACTTTTATAATTTGTCTGTCTGCAAAGTCTTAACTCAAACTTCATATATGATCTGGAATCTAAATTCATTTCCTCTTATTTTTGCTCCTGAAACAAATTTCTATTTTGATTTTGATTTCTTAAAAAAAAAATCTAACATGCCAAATTTATGCTTTAGATTTACTTCATCTTTTTTAATAGTCTGTTTCATTCATTACTTACTTCCAGTATTCCCTTTTGTTAATTGCATTTTTGTTTTATTGCACATTTTATTTTTCACTTCTTCGTCTGTTTATATTACTTGTTTATTTGCTCTACTGTTTGCTGTGTTTTATAGTTTATATTCACAGTATTTTAATATAAACAAATGAAGTGACCATTTTTATGCATTTGGCAGAAATGTAAATGTAAAATGTTTGCTTCTTTATTATTATTTTTTTGCACTATTGTTCATTGTATTTTATATTGTTCACTGTATTTGACTCTGTTCAGCGTCTCATGGCTTTAGCAATACATTATGTAATAGAAAAAGAGCAATAAATGTGCGGGTTTGCCACTGAACTGAGCTCTTCTTCTGCCCCCTGCAGGACTCCAGCTGTAACTGCGCATGCTCATTCTCTGACCGGGATTAGGCTCAAGTTTACTTCACTACCTCAACCAAAGAAACATTGTTAGATCGTTTAAAAAGAAGCAGTTTTAGTCAGCGTGATAAAATGACTAAGTTTCAGTGAGCTCTTTCTCTCCGCCTCTCATTGCGCAACTCTTGGAGAGGAAGCTTCCCAAAGCTTAGAGGATATTGCAAAACCTGCTTTTCCTGTGGATTTGGAGAAGTGGCACGAAAGATCTGAGACACACACACACACACACAGACAGATATACGGGTTCGTTAGGCTCCGATGAACACGTAAAGCTGTCTCTCTGTCCATGACTGGAGTATAAAGCGCAATTTACTGAGGGAATCATGTTGTCTTGGGAAGAAGGACTGTAGGTAAGATTCCTCACTTCAGAATCTGTTCTGGCTCATTCATTTATATCCATGCTTTAACTTCTGTGTGTGGGTTAGTTGATGAGAACATTTCCCACATTTCCTCTGTAAACATGCGTTGAGGAAAAATCCTTGCCTACCATTTAACTCGATAAATGAATGTTCATGTTCCTGTCTGTTTTTAGACATGGAAAAGTCAGGCTGTCAGAAGTTTGGACACTCTTACTCATTATTATTTTTATGACCTTTTCCGACATTTTAGAATAACAGTAAAGCCATAAGAAAACATCACATATGCAGTTATGGGAATAATGTAGTGACTAATGTAGTAAACAAATATAAACTTTGTATTTGAGCTTCTTGTTTGTGAGGATCATTATGGGAGGCTTTGAAACATGTGCTGCTCAAATGCTTGTGATTTTAGTTGCATGAAAAAATTCAAATAGAGACAAATTTGCATTATTGCATTACATTTAGCATGCTAGTTTTAGATCTTTAAGATCATGTGGAATATAAGCGTGACTGGTGTAAATGAAGCGTCCGGTAACCGCTGATTCCTGGCTTTGACAGTGTTTTATTAGTTTGTACAGTATTTTCCTGGCACTAGTTATTAAATTGACTCAGCACAGATGTTCTGTAAAGAACTCATTTTGAAGTGTGGTTTTGAAGTCATCATCTGTGGTCTTATATATACACCTCATATCATACACATTAAAGTTTTTAAATTCTTATATCATTTCATCATTTAATTTAATTGTGTTTTAACTTTATTATTACCAGAACCATCAAATGAAAAAGCGACTGGTGTAAATAACCCTGACCACACTAAAGCCTGGATAAAAGGCTTTCCATCATTCATCCGATCAACAAATCATTTTACACTCATATTTTATATTCATGTTTATTTATTTGTTTATTTATTTAGCCTTTGGTTTAAATGGCTTGACAGAAAGTTTCGAATCTTGCAGCAAATACTTTTTGAAAACACCAAAACAAGCTGTAAAAGGCCTGTTTTATTGAAAAAACCCTTGTGTAATGTGAAGATGGCGTAATGTAAGCGAGTTTGCCTGTACAGCGTGATGTCATGCGTGTTCTCATACGTGTTCTCATGCGTGTCCTCGTGTGTGTTCTCATGCGTGTCCTCATGCGTGTCCTCATGCGTGTTCTCATGCGTTCTCATGCGTGTTCTCATGCGTGTCCTCGTGTGTGTTCTCATGCGTGTTCTCATGCGTGTCCTCGTGTGTGTCCTCATATGTGTCCTCATGCGTGTTCTCATGCGTGTCCTCATGTGTGTTCTCATACGTGTTCTCATGCGTGTTCTCATGCGTGTTCTCATGCGTGTCCTCGTGTGTGTTCTCATACGTGTCCTCATGCGTGTTCTCATGCGTGTCCTCATGTGTGTTCTCATACGTGTTCTCATGCGTGTTCTCATGCGTTCTCATGCGTGTCCTCGTGTGTGTTCTCATGCGTGTTCTCATGCGTGTTCTCATGCGTTCTCATGCGTGTTCTCATGCGTGTCCTCGTGTGTGTTCTCATGCGTTCTCATGCGTGTTCTCATGCGTGTCCTCGTGCGTGTTCTCATACGTGTCCTCATGCGTGTTCTCATGCGTGTCCTCGTGCGTGTTCTCATACGTGTTCTCATGCGTTCTCATGCGTGTTCTCGTGCGTGTCCTCGTGCGTGTTCTCATGCATTCTCGTGCGTGTTCTCGTGCGTGTTCTCGTGCGTGTTCTCGTGCGTGTTCTCGTGCGTTCTCATGCGTGTTCTCGTGTGTGTTCTCATGCGTGTCCTCGTGTGTGTCCTCATGCGTGTTCTCATGCGTGTCCTTGTGTGTGTTCTCATATGTGTTCTTGTGTGTTCTCATGCGTTCTCATGCGTGTTCTCATGCGTTCTCATGCGTGTTCTCATGCGTGTTCTCATGCGTGTCCTCGTGTGTTCTCATGCGTGTTCTCATGCGTGTTCTCATGCGTGATGTCATGCGTGTTCTCATGCGTGATGTCATGCGTGTTCTCATGCGTGTTCTCATGCGTGATGTCATGCGTGTCCTCATGCGTGATGTCATGCGTGTTCTCATGCGTGTCCTCATGCGTGATGTCATGCGTGTCCTCGTGTGTTCTCATGCGTGTTCTCATGTGTGTCCTCATGCATGATGTCATGCGTGTTCTCATGCGTGATGTCATGCGTGATGTCATGCGTGTTCTCATGCGTGTTCTCATGCGTGATGTCATGCGTGTCCTCATGCGTGATGTCATGCGTGTTCTCATGCGTGTCCTCATGCGTGATGTCATGCGTGTCCTCATGCGTGATGTCATGCGTGTTCTCATGCGTGTTCGGACGCAGATTTCTTTCTTTTTTTCTTTTTTTTCTTTTTTTTTATTGCAAGTTAAAACACTGTAGCTTATACAAAGTAAAAGATCAATGACATATATACACACAGAAGAGAGAGGGACATACAGAACACCCAAAAAAGAGAAAAGAAAAGAAAAAGAAAACAACTAAATATAAATATATCAATATAGTGATGTATGCAGGTACATTGGTAAGTTTAAGCAATGAGATATTTTAGTGATATAGATAGAGGCAATTTAAGAGAATCATAGTAATTGTGACAGAGTTGTAGTAAAAGTAGTATTCATACTACTACTACTACTACTACTAATAATAATAATATTAATAATAATAATTATAACAAAAATAATAGTAGTAGTAGCAATAGTAGTGGTAGTAGTAGTAACAATAATATTCATGATAATAATAGGAGGAGTAGTGGTAGTACTGTAATTTATAATAATAATAGTAGTAATTATAATAATAATAATAATAATACTATATTTTAGGCCAGTCAATACAGTTATTATCACCCCCCCCCCCACCATCAGCGACACCCAACCCAAGCAGTTAAGCCTCTATGTTTCGCTGAGTCTTCCTCTGCAAAGTATGCTATGGCACCATTACAGGCACCTCCAGACCAAGCTCACCTAGTCTGGTTGTGACCTGACAGGGCAAAAGTAAAAATTATTTTGTTTTTGTTTTTTTAGGTGATCAGACGCAGATTTCTGTGCTTGTGGGAACTCTTGAGCACTTTTCTCTCTGATGGAAATACTGTAAAGTGCATGTTAACTTGTGCTTCACCCTGTCAGGAAGTTGTTGAACTATTATTATAATGATGTGGCTTGTTGGAATGAGTTTTTCCAGGTCAACTTCATTGTCATTTCTTAAATCCAGTGCCACCCACACTTTCACTGGACTTGACAGTCAGGTTCATGGTTCATTCTGATCATCCATCAGCAGTCAATAGATCTGTTCTTCTTTATTTTTTCCAGTTCTTAGCAGAAATGGTTAAACCGGATTGCAAATATTTATGTGAATCAACCCAAAATTATGCAACACGCCTTTAAGAGTCACAGTGTTTTTAGATGATGTATACATGTTGCATACTCACAAAAAAGACATTGAAATGTGTGCAAGCAATTTTCCACGCACATATCAGGATTTATAAAAAAATAAATAAACTGAGCGTAAATAAGTGCACTCTTTTACTGGAGTGAGAGAAGTAATGAAGAAACAGAATGATTTTATTAATATACACATTTAGATGAAATAAAAATTTTATGAATTTAAATAAACAAAACAAAACTGTATTTTATTGTGTGGACAAATATTTTCAAAATCCTTTTAAAATGATTTGCTTGGCAGGCTGGTTTTAATATAAAGGGTGTTTAATCAGGGTCATAAAAGGACAGTGGTCATTAAATCTGGAACCGGTGGACATCATCGCCCATTAAAAACTATTTACTAATGGTGAAGTAAATGTTTCGCAGTCCACGAGACGCATGAATGAGGTTAAGAACAGGGTTAATTTAGGCTGTCTTAGATCCTGTTTAATTTCAGCGCGTTCCCTTTTTCTCTTACTTTCATTCCTCAAATTCCCAGTTTTTTCGCTGAGCAAGCAGCTGAAGTTCCTCAGAAATGTCTCCTCTTGTAAAGATCGAAAACTCTTGTGCAAGAATGACAGCTCAGTTCTATCCAGTCGACAGGATCGGCTCGAGTCAGCAGGTGTTCCCGAAGAAGAGGGAAGCGAGAGTAGGAATCAGAACCAGTATTTACAGATACAATACATAATGTACAATATTTCAGTTTTAAAAAGATTGTAAATTGAGTAAATTTTGTATAAAATAAGCGTGCATTTAATTCCCACATTTGTATTTAATTAATTTTGTGTATGTCTCATTTTGACATTTATTTGTATAGAGAATATACAGTACATTTTATAAATAAAGTGAGAAAATATCACGCAAATGTTTTTCTGGCCTGGATCAGGGTTGAACTTTGAGTTTGTGTCTCAAACACTGTTGGCTTCCAGTAAACATGAGGTTCAAAGATCATTAAACATGACTAACAACGTCATAAAAGCCTTATTTATAGGGTTCTCCAATATTATATACAGGAAAACCTGCAAATAACAGTTATATATATATATATATATATATATATATATATATATATATATATATATATATATATATATATATATAATTATTATTAATTGAGTTATTTTAGATTATTAATATCTACTGTAATATTCTAAATCTAAATAGCCTATATGTTGTGTGTATGATAACATGTTTCTTTGAATTCCTAATTTCTTAAATTCAAATATGAAAATATAATTCTGAATTCTGCTTACTATCTCAGTTCAGATTCAGTAGTTTAGTTCTGAATGTCACACACACATTTATTCCTGTGGTTATTGATTCTTAAGTCTGTTGATTTAGTGGTTATTGATTCTTCACTCTCTCTGTCTTCCTCTACAGATATGGGTCGGTTGTCCCTTGTTTTTCTGGCCGCTTTACTTCGGGCAACCGAATGTGGTGTAATATCAAATAAGGAACCTTTAGGTTCAGGTAAGAAGTTGCATCAGTTTCCATTGTTAACTTTATGGGGCGTGGGGGGTGGGGGGTAGCCTGTCTGACTGTCAATCAGAGGAAGCCACGCCCTGTTCTGGAGATCTGCACCTTTCTCTGAATGCAGCCGTTCAGTTTCAGCTTTCTTGTTTCCAGTAGTTTCATTTGAAGATCTGAGTTGAAGTATGAGCTTTTAGTACGGCTGCAAAGCTGGAGCACTAAATGAGATTAAAAGTCACATTACACATTTTTAACATTAAATAAAGCACATAAACATTTACATTTAAATTTACATTTAATCATTTAGCAGATGCTTTTGTCCAAAGCGGCTTACAAATGAGGACAGCAATAGAAGCAATTAAACTAACAATAGGACAACAATATCCAACATTACCTGAGATTATCATTGCCATACTTTGTGTTGTTGTTCCAGCTGTGACGTTGCAGAAAAATAGAAACCGTTTCTAAAATATAAAACCTCTGGTTAAAATGGGAAAGATTCCTTTTCTGGCGTGTCGTCTGGTTAGGACTCGTTGTGTGTTTTTGCAGTGTATCTTGTTTAGTTTCTTGTTCACCAGCTCATGTATTATTACTCTTGTAGATTCTCTATATTGTTCAGTCTTCATCATGTTCTCTCCTACAGAATCCTGCGTGGACTACGGACCTGCGTATGAGCGTACGTTTGCGATCCCCGGGGAGTATCCGCTGTTGGAGTGTCCACTGCAGATCCAGTATCTGTTCGATCCTGCAGAAACGCCGTATAACGTGACGTGGTTTGAGGAGAGAACAGGCCTGGAGATCACAGACGGGCAGCAGAACGTCTCGCTCTCAGGAACGTCTCTGTGGTTCCTCAACATCAGCATGGAGAGCCAGGGAACATACGTGTGTGTGCTCAGGTATGAACGGCTTCCTCCTGATTTTTAAAGGTAATTCTACATGTTTATTGATAATGCCTCATAGGAGGCACCAAGCCATTTCACTGGCAGAAAGGGTTTTCTTCATCGTCGGCATGAGTTGCAGATCTGCATCTGTATATAAAGCCTTATACAAATAAAGGTGACTTGACTTCTTTTCATTGGCAAAATAGTTCAAAAACAGCCAATAATGTGTTTAAAATGTAAGCCACTGTATTAACTTCTTGTTTGTTGAACTGCAGACGTGCTTCTATTCAGAAGAACAGCACATCATGTGATAGTGCCTAACTGCAGCATTTATAGAAATATAAGACAGAAACTCGTACAGGGGATTTTTGTCCACATATATTGAATTTCGGGGTAGCTGAACTAAAATAGGCTACAGGATGAGGTTCAGTGTCACGTGGTCCTGGTCTGGTACTGAAAGGTTTTTATAAAAGAGCTTGAGCAGAGGATGTGGTGAGTCTGAACTCGGGGTGATGGGCTTCCCACGCGAGATGTGTCATTGGGCTTGAAGAGCTAGAAGCCTGTTTCCAGCGCTAGAGCGTTGAGATGTTTTCCACTGCAGCTCGGTGTTTTCCAGAGACTCGCTCTGTTGACCGAAGAAATAAATGGATGGAAAGATCAGGATGTGTGTGAAGTTTCCAGGATGGTGAGAAGAGCAAACCAGTGTCGTGTTGAGCAGATGTTGACCTTTAGACAATACACACACACTTTACTGTAAGCTCAGAAACAGGCTGATTAGCATAATGGTGAATATAGAGAGTAAAAGTGTAAGGCAGATGTAGTGCTTGGCTGTTTTTCTGTGTAAAGTAGAGATCTAATATGCTGGAAGCTCTTGTTCATATGAATCGAGTAATGCCGTGACGACAGAACCCGGGACAAACTCATTCACCGCTGGATCCTTACAGGTTTCCTGTGGGGTTTCTCAGTTTAGGAGTAAAATAAAGCCTAAACATAACTTGACGATACTTTGACATTTTGTTCTACAACGTACACTGCACACACTCACACCCCAAACTGCCTCGTCTAGTTATTTTTTTTTTTTTACGTGTAAATATTAGTATGAACATAAGAAGATTCAACAACTGAGACATAATCTAAACAAATTTCACAGGAATTTGATGAACAGAAATGGAATAATGAGTCCCTGAACAGGATATCTAACAAGTCTCAAGTTGAAGGGTGATTGTGCTTACTTTTTTCTTATTTATTTATTTATTCATTTATTTTATTGTTGTTGTTTCATTTGGTATTTTTATATTATTTGTGTATTTATAGTTATTTAAATTTATTAATGTAATAAATACTTCATGTTTTGTTTTCTTAGTTTTATTTACATATTATTAGTTTATTAGTTTATTTATTTTTATTTATACATTTTATATTATAATTGTGTTTTGTACTGAGTTGTTTATTTATTGTTATTGTTTCATGTGTTTTTTTTATTTTTATATTATTTATTTTCCAACCTATTTTCTTTTGTGTACCTTAATACATCCAGTTCCCTTTTTAAAGACATCCAGTATAATATGATCTCTCTAACTGGCGGCAGTGGCTTAGTGGTTCATGTAGGTTGTCTACAAACCGAATCCACTTGACCAAGTGTCGAGGTGTCCATGAGTATAATAGTATACCTATTATACCACCTAACCCCAGCTGCTCCCGACGAGCTGGATGGCGCCTTGCATGGCTGACACCGCCGTCGGTGTATGAATGAGTGAGTGAATGGGTGAATGTGTGGCCATAGGTCTGTGAAAGCGCTCTCTCTCTCACTCTCACACACACACCCACACACTCACTAACTCTCTCTCTCTCTCTCTCACTCTCACACACACACCCACACACTCACTAACTCTCTCTCTCTCTCTCTCTCACTCTCACACACACACCCACACACTCACTAACTCTCTCTCTCTCTCTCACTCACTCACTCCATTTCAATTCAATTCAATTCAGAAAGCTTTATTGGCATGACAAAAAAGTACATTTTGTATTGCCAAAGCATCACAACAACATAGAAAATGATTTAGAACATTTAGTACACAGAATTATAATAATAGTTAAAATTAAATAAAAAGGATATATATATATATATATATATATATATATATATATATATATATATATATATATATATACATATATATATATATATATATATATTATCTTGGCTAGATATTGCAAAAATAATAATACTGATAACATAAAACAATAATAATAGAGTAAACAAAGATTAATAAATAAAATAAAAAGGATTATAATGCAGAAATCATGTATATAAAAAACAAAAATAAACAAACACTGAACTTGAACATTATATACATGTGTAGGTGTGATGGGATGGGTTAGGCTGTGTGTGTGTGTGTGTGTGTGTGTGTGTGTGATGGGGTGTGTTAGGCTGTGAGTGTGTGTGTGTTTATTGGGCGTTTGCTGCTCTGGTCGTCCCTCAGGATGTGGAGAGATGCTACTAGTCTTGCTGCAATATTTGATCAAATCATAGAATTTCCCCCCTACTCCACTGTCGATAAGCTTTAGATATAATCCTTCATGCCAAATTGAATCAAATGCTTTCTTGAAATCAATGAAACAAGCAAAAATTTGTTCTTTGTTTTGATGTACATATTTGTCAATTAGTGTTTGTAATGTAAAAATGTGGTCGGATGTGCGACATTTTGGAAGAAAGACAATTTGGGATTTACTCAAGGCATTGTGCTTCATTAGGAAGTGTAGAAGTCTGGAGTTTAAGATGCTGCAGAGAACCTTCCCCAGGTTACTGTTCACACAGATGCCTCGGTAGTTGTTGGGGTCTAGTTTGTCTCCGCTCTTGTGGATGGGGCTGATGAGGCCCTTGTTCCAGATCTCAGAGAAGAACCCTACACACAGAACATCATTGAACAGTTTGAGCATGGCCAGTCTGAAGCTGTGGTCTGTGTGCTTCAGCATCTCGTTCAGGATGCTGTCAACACCACAGGCTTTCTTGGACTCAAGGACTCCTAATTTTTCTTTCAATTCGTTCAGTGTTATGGGGAAATCTAAAGGGTTTTGATTTGCTTTAATTGATCTTTCCAAATTGTCTAGTTTATTAATGATTTCATTTTGATTATAATTTAGAATTTCAGTTGGGCTGTATAATTCCTGGAAGTGGTTCTTCCACTTCTCCCCGTCTTGGATTGCCAGAACTTCTTGATTTGGTTTGTATAACATTTTCCATTTATCCCAAAATTTGTGTGAGTTTATAGATTTTTCGATTTCTTCAAACTGGTTTTGCAAAAACTGTGCTTTTTTCCGCCGGAGTGTGGCTTCATACTGTTTTAGTGCCTCACAGTAAAGAAGGCGGAGGTCCGGATTATCTGGTTGTCTGTGTTTTAGATTTGATAAATTTCTGAGGTTTTTTCTCAGAGCCTTACAGTCCAAATCAAACCATTTGTCAGTCTCTAAATATTTTTTCTTTGGTTTAACAATTGCCAAATTACTTTTTTGTGCTGTTGTGTAGAATATGTTGTTTAGGTCTTGTACTTCCTGATTGATGCCGAATTGGTTTTTAGGGTATTCCTGTATTTGGAATGAATGTATGAAGGATTGTATTTCTGAGGATTCGACAGCAGTGCTGTAATTACTGGCACTGGTTTCTGTCCATTTGAAAGACATTATTTTGCTCATTTGATATGGGGTCCTAATTGGTTTGTGTGATGTTTCAGATTGCTTTATATAGAGGATGATTTGGCTGTGGTCTGAGAAAGGTTTCAGGGGTTTGACTGTGAATGCTCTCAGAGAGGAAAGGTCGAGATCTGTGATAGTCTACAGTGCTGTTCCCCAGAGCTGAGCTGTAGGTGTATCGGCCGAGCGAGTCCCCCCGCAGTCTTCCGTTGACGATGTACAGAGCCAGTCCTCGGCAGAGCTGCAGCTGCGGCCGTCCGTGAGCGTTCACAGTTTCATCACAGTTTTGTCTGCTGGGGTGAGAAGGGTACGAGTCGTTATTGCCTGTGATGAATCTGCTACCGTGCGATTCGATGTAATCTAGTTCTGCTCCTGTTCTAGCGTTTAAAGGAGAAGTTCACTTTTAAAATGAAAATTCTGTCATCATATAATCACCCTCATGTTGTTTCAAACCTGTATGAATCTCTTTCTTCTGCTGAACAGAAAGGAAGATATTTAGAAGAATATCAGTAACCAGGCAGTTTTTGGGTCCCATTGACTTCCATAGTAGGAAAAAAATATACACTGCCACTAGGGGGCCCCCTAACTTCAGATGGTACTCGCCGGTGTCGCCGCGGTTTAATAGTCAACCAACCGTGTAAAATCGTTGTCATCCCTGGACTTGGAAATTTGACCGCAAAAAAAAAGTCTATCCATCGGGTGAAGAAAAAAGGAAAAAGAAAAAAAAGGGGGAAAAAATCCCATTATAGTAGAGCTACTACTCTAACCAAATTCAGATTTTAAGCAGTTTTTACTGTAGAATTATGTTTGCATGAATTTTTTAACTTGGCACATTACACAATGCACAAAGAGCATTGCATTTGCTATTGCATTTTCTGCACAATTAGGCAGTTTTTACTGTAGAATTCTTTTTGTGTGAACTACATGTAACGTGTAACAATGACACTGTAAAATGTTTTTATTTTTATTTTTTTACTGTAAAATGTAAAAAGTGTTTTTATTTTTTTATTAGATTAAGGTATATATTTTATAACTAAACATTTTATATACACATTTGGCTGATGATTGTTCGCTGAAGTAGTGTTTTTGTAGTTGGAATATATAAAAAATAAATACCAACTCAAACTAGAATCTTTTGTAGAATTTTTAATCTCTTTGATACATCAATAAATTAAATCACTTTAGAAGGAAGCAAAAGTGTGGTAAAGGGAAAAGAAGTTCAAAGATCGAGACTCCAGCAACACCTGTATATGCAACAACTTTATTGATTTTTTAAAACTAAAGGTTTTAAGCCGCCTAGTGGACAAAAACAGTTTGTGCTGTTTTAAAATGTACAAAGCATTCATACAGTAAAAAAGTAGATGTAGAAATTTGGCAAATCTGTAATCTTTATCTGTGTATATTAATAAGCAGTAAAATAATTGTGGGCAATCATGTTAAAAGAGGTACAGATGAAATGTGTAAGGGTTTGATTGTATACAGTTGCTGGTTTGCGGTGGCAATACTCCATTATTCACTGCAAGGCAGGGCCCCAAAATTATCCTGCTTAGGGCCCCCAGATTTACAGAGCCGGCCCTGGCTAGGGCTGTCACAATTCTTCGATTAAAGCCGACTATTTGATTTTTAAAAAATCCTTGATTGAACCGGCAAAATACCGGAAGTGTCCATTCCACGGAGAATCCATGAACCGCATTATTACACCGTTTTCTAAGGCTATGCGATATATTTAAACCATTTAAAATCATAATATAGCATAGTGCTATTGTGAAATCACAAAGGCTGCGATTCAGTTAAATAAATATATGCAGTTTTTTTCACAGAGAAGCACGACGCTTTAATTATGTACATGCGTGCAGATTACATGTTAAAGTCTCAGCTCGTTCACAATAAACACTGCTCACACACACTCAGTCTCTGCATGTGTTGTGTGTTTAGGTTTCCAGTAATGTGCATTTGGGAACGCAAAAAGTCGGACACGGTTTGTGTTTCATAATTGCACTGGCCTTATCATTTATGCGTGGAGCGTCTCGGGGTTCTCATGCTGTGAGTTTGTGTTGCTTATAACGTTCATCTGGGAACGTGTGTCGTTGTGTGTGTCATTTCACAATATTTGTAACGTAACTCATTTGTAAATCTACGCCAGCACAGGAGAATACATAAATATGTTTCTAAATATGCGTATTGTTGTTCATCGTGATTTCAAAATAAAAGTTTAACCCCTCGCTCTGAGTTTGCATGTTTGCACATCTTATTTTTTTAAGAAATTACAGCGGCTGTTGCATGTCTATCGTACAAAAGTGACCAAATATTAAAGATTAAGCGGACATAGAATACATTTTGTTTGTTCAATATTAAACAAGGATTTGGTCATGCCGTAGTGTAACAACAACAACAATCACCAGGGGCCTCATTTATAACCGCTGCGTACGCACAAAACAGGCCCTGAAAGAGGCGTACGCCACTTCTGACGCATAAGTTGTGATTTATAAAAACAAACTTGACAGGAAAATTTGCGCACGTGCACACAAACTCTGACCCATGCGTATTAACGTTTTGGTGACGGAGCAGTTTGGCGACACCGATGGTGAGATGGAGATGGAGAAAGAAATGTCTTTTTGGTCACTTTTAGACAGAACATTTAAAGAAAATTATACAGAAATATAATATAAATATAATTGTACTCACCAAACCTATCATTTGAAGCAAATATCCATCCCTTCTTAAATGTCCGTGCCAGCGAGCGCGCTGGGCCGTTTAGTGAAACTGGCGCATATCTAACGGCAGATGAAGGAAAACTGTAAACCTTCATGAGTCTAATCATAAATAGCCTTCTATGCATGTTCACAATAACAGTTTAAATAAATAAAATAATTATTTAAACTATGTTTTACATATATAAACATTTAGATTAAATATGCCATTCTCATTAATGGAGATTATTAAACACTTAAATAACATGAAATCATTACTGAGAATTTACAAAAAAAATTATATTCAGTAGAAATATTTACACTGGATGCAATGCTTTTGAGCACTTTTCCTCTGGCGTGCTGTGTTTTAATGTTTTAACTACAGAGAGATTTGCTTATGATAATAGCGATTGTCTGAGAAAATATTTTCGTGCAAATAATGCACAAGGCCTATCTGTTTCCATTAAAAATATAAATCAATTAAAAATACTATTTGGCCAGTGGAAAAGATTGAGAAAAACTTTCTCTGAAATGTATTTTATACTTTTATATTTATTTAAAAAACAAGGCAAGGATAGGCTACTAAATGATTTTTTATCAATGTAATGTGAGGGCACATCCGTATCTCATTTTTTCCAAATGTCGTGTACGTTTATTGTTAAACGTGGCATCACATGGATGAATAAGCATATGCAAATGATATGCAGATGAGAATATGCGTAGTAAAACTAGGCATTGTAAGCTCATATATTCTTATTTTGGGGTGGTCCTCCATCTGATCTGGATACGGTCCGGATCCAGCTGACTACATCATGTGTTGTGGTCGTGTCCAGGTCCAAGTCCTCCATCTGATCTGGATACGGCCTGGATCCGGCTGACTACATCATGTGTTGTGGTCGTGTCTAGGTCCAAGTCCTCCATCTGATCTGGATATGGCCTGGATCCGGCTGACTACATCATGTGTTGTGGTCGTGTCTAGGCGCAGGTCCTCCATCTGATCTGGATACGGCCTGGATCCGGCTGACTACATCATGCGTTGTGGTCGTGTCTAGGCGCAGATCTACCATCTGATCTGGATACGGCCCGGATCCGGCTGACTACATCATGTGTTGTGGTCGTGTCTAGGTCCAGGTCCTCCATCTGATCTGGATACGGCCTGGATCCGGCTGACTACATCATGTGTTGTGGTCGTGTCTAGGCGCAGATCTACCATCTGATCTGGATACGGCCCGGATCCGGCTGACTACATCATGTCTTGTGGTCATGTCTAGGTCCAGGTCCTCCATCTGATCTGGATGTGGCCTGGATCCGGCTGACTACATCATGCGTGTTTGATGTGACATCATGATTTGTTTTTAGTCTAGATTTAAACTGACAGTGTGTCTGCTTCCTGGACAATGTTAGGAAGACTGTTCCAGAGTTTAGGTGCTAAATAGGAGAAGGATCTACCGCCAGCAGTCGATTTTGATATTCTAGGTATTATCAACTGGCCAGAATTTTGAGATTGCAATAGATGCGAAGGGCTATAATTCAATTCAGTTCAATTCAAATTTATTTGTATAGCGCTTTTCACAATACATATTGTTTTAAAGCAGCTTTACAGAAAGTGCATTTCAGAAATGTACATAGAAAGATACAGTTAGTTAATCATACATTAATTTAGGGCATAAACATATCGCCAGCGTCGAGTCGTCTCTTCACAGGCTTCGAGTCGTCTCTGCACGGGTGTGGGGGCATCTGTAGTTTCCATGGGAGGCTGGATACAAACTGGAGCTGACAATCTGTGTTTACCTCAGGACTAGCGTCCCGAGATAACAACAGAAAAGCAGATGGGAAATAATTAGCGTAGCTGCTGTTCATAACAATAATGCATTCAATCTGATTCAACTGTAATATAAAAGGTAAGTATTATGTGAATGCTTGGCTAAAGAAATGCGTCTTTAATCTAGTTTTAAACTGGGACAGCGAGTCTGAGCCTCGAACAATATCAGGAAGGCCATTCCACAGTTTAGGAGCTAAATGTGAAAATGCCCTCCCTCCTTTAGTGGACTTAGATATCCTAGGAATGACCAGAAGCCTCGAATTTAGTGATCTTAAAGAGCGCGATGGATTGTAGGGCGTTAGAAGTTCCGTTAAATACCCAGGAGCTAAACCATTTAGGGCTTAATAGGTCATTAGTAATACTTTGTAATTGATACGGAACTTTATAGGTAACCAATGTAGAGATGATAGAATTGGTGTTATATGGTCATATTTCCTTGACCTAGTAAGAACTCTAGCAGCTGCATTTTGTACTAACTGTAGCTTGTTTATTGAGGATGCAGGACAACCAGCTAATAAAGCATTACAGTAATGTAGTCTCGAGGTCATGAATGCATGAACTAACTTTTCTGCATCAGAAACTGATAGCATGTTACGTAGCTTAGCAATGTTTCTAAGGTGGAAAAAGGCTGTTCTTGTAACATATGAAATATGACTTTCGAAAGACAAGTTGCGGTCTAATATAACACCCAGGTCTTTTACTGTAGAGGATAAAGTAACAGGACATCCTTCTAAAGTAAAGTTGTATTGTAAGAGGTTTTGTGGGCAGTTTTTTTGACCAATAAGTAATACCTCCGTTTTATCTGAATTTAATAGCAGAAAATTACACGTCATCCAGTATTTTATATCTTTAACACACTCTGTCAATTTAGATAATTTATTGTTTTCATCTGGTCGTGATGAAATATATAATTGAGTGTCATCAGCATAACAGTGGAAATTAATTCCATGTTTTCTTATAATATTACCAAGTGGCAGCATATATATTGAGAATAATAGAGGGCCTAACACAGATCCCTGCGGCACTCCATAGTTTACTGACGTTATCTTCGTTATCTTTTTCCCCATTTAAACAGACAAAATTGTAGCGGTCTGATAAGTACGATCTAAACCAGCTTAATGCCTGTCCATGAACACCAGTGTAGTTTTGTAGTCGATCTAAGAGTATC
The DNA here is from genome assembly GCF_963993115.1 of Abramis brama. NCBI lineage: Eukaryota > Metazoa > Chordata > Actinopteri > Cypriniformes > Leuciscidae > Abramis > Abramis brama. The sequence continues at coordinate 45,641,704 of NC_139970.1, forward strand.
GTGTGATCTATAGTATTGAACGCAGCACTAAGATCGAGTAAAACTATAAAGCTATAATGCGTTAAGAGCTTGCTCAAGTAATGGGGAGCTAAACCATTAGTGCTTTGTAAGTAATCCAGAGGCTTTGGATCAAATCATCAACAATTACCACTGAATCTGCAGCCAGTACTAACTCAGCGTATGGTGTACCTCAAGGCTCAGTACTAGGACCGCTGCTGTTCACTCTGTACATGCTACCATTAGGAGATATCATTAGGAAACATGGAATTAATGATATCTCCTAATGGTAACACATCCATTAGGAGATATCATCCCCCGGATGTGTTTCGAATGCGCATGCGTCGCGTCTGAACGCGTTGTTGTCTTTGGAGCTCCATCGATTGATTTATAATTCTTGATTTCTCTTTAAACTCACTTACAACGAACATTTTCTATTTTTCCTCACCTCATAGTTACAACGCGGACTGTTGAGCAGACGCGTCTCAAGCCTATTAGTGATCCAACGTCGGATACTCTTATAGGTTACTCCTGTGGATCACGGCTGAACGCGTCTTCTCCACACTCACTTACAAACAAACATTTTTTTCGCCTATCGTGCGTCTACTCTACACCTGTACCACTAAAAAGACGGATTATATCCAAGACTTCAGTCATAAATTAGTATTAATATTGATAGCATCACTGGTAGCGTCGTTGCTAACTTAACTTACTGTCCATCTGTTAAAATGGCGAATATATCAGATGTAAGTAGTCTACCTTTTGGTGCAGGTGAGGACACATTTGAGCTACACGCGTTGCAGTCTGAGCTGGAAGCTGTTGAGAAGCAGATCCACGACCTTTTAGTGAGAAAAGCCGAGCTGATAGACCGGCGGTTAGCTCTTGAAACATCACGCGCCGATGCACACAAATCAGTGATCAACGTTACTAACCCGCTGACTCCGACCTCGTCTACTCCGTGCGTTACTCAGCATCGGTCACGAGCGTCGAGGCCGCGATCAGCCATGGTCTCGTTTACGCCGGCTCCAACATGCCACCACGAAGCCTGGATATTTCCGCAGCGGAAGACGCGAGTCAGGTCTAGACCAAGAAAACTCTCTCCGACCCTCCCGATTTTCGAGATATCCACACAAAACCGCTTCTCCCCTCTTCGCGAAACAGAACGCGATGCTGTGATCATCGGTGATTCCATCGTTCGACACGTACAAGCTACGTTAAATAAAAGTAAGGTGCATAGTCACTGCTTTCCTGGTGCTCGTGTTTCTGAAATCGCTGCTCACGTTCCCGAGATTCTGAACGAGCGCGTCGGAACTGTGGTCCTGCACGCGGGAGGGGCCGACATCAGGCTGCGACAGACAGAGGTTCTGAAGAAAGACTTCAGGAATCTGATCGATACGGTACGCAGCACATCGCCTGATATAACGATCATTGTGTCAGGACCGCTTCCCACGTACCGACTAGGTCATGAAAAGTTTAGTAGATTATTCGCGCTAAATGAATGGTTAATGTCATGGTGCAATGAGCAGAAACTGCTCTTTGTAAATAATTGGAATCTGTTTTGGGAGCGTCCTAGGCTTTACCGTGCCGATGGCTTACACCCAAGCAGATTCGGATCGGATCTTCTGTCAGATAACATCTCCAAAATGTTAAATACCTTTTGACTAGTAACCAAAAGTTCAAATCATAGTCTCTGCTGCACCAAATTAACTGATATAAATAGTGTAGAACATTGCATAGAAACTGTGTCTATTCCTCGTTTAGTGAGATCAAATAATAAATCTACTGCAGGATCTAGAAAAAATCTAATTGTTATTAAACCAGAAAATGTTGCTATTAGTAAACAAAAACAATTTCTAAAGCTAGGTCTTCTAAACATTAGATCACTCACACCTAAGGCAGTTATTGTAAATGAAATAGTCACGGATAATAGCTTCGATGTCCTTTGCCTTACTGAAACTTGGCTTAAACCTAATGATTATTTCGGTCTAAATGAGTCTACTCCATCAGGATACTCCTATAAGCACGAACCCCGTCTGATTGGTCGTGGCGGCGGTGTTGCAGCGGTCTATAGAGATATTCTCAATGTTACTCAGAAAACGGGTTATAAGTTTATTTCGTTTGAAATACTTGTACTAAATGTTACGCTCTTAGATGTTAGAAAAAAATCAATATTATCTCTAGCCTTGGCTACCGTATATAGACCGCCTGGGCCTTACGCTGATTTCCTAAAAGAGTTTGCAGATTTTCTCTCAGATCTATTGGTCAATGTAGATAAAGCATTAATTGTTGGAGATTTTAACATACACGTAGATAATCCAAATGATGCGTTAGGGGCTGCGTTTATAGATTTATTAAATTCCTTTGGGGTCAAACAAAACGTCACCGGACCAACTCATCGTCTTAATCACACACTCGATTTAATTATATCATATGGAACCGATCCAACCGATATAGATATCATTCCACAAAGTGATGATGTCACTGACCATTACTTGGTAACTTGCATATTACGTACTGCTGTAATATGTCATGCGGCGCCGCGTTTTCGACCAGGCAGAACAATCCTTCCATCCACCATAGATAATTTCTCGAGTTGCTTGTCTGATCTGTCTCAGCTGCTGCCTGAACCCAAACAAACAGATGAACTAGAAGAACTAACTAGCACTATGAGCACCATTCTCTCTAGAACATTGGATGTTGTTGCACCTGTTAGATTAAAAAAGGCCACAGAGAAAATTAAAGCACCATGGTACAATAATACTACGCATGTTCTAAAGAGAGAAACCCGTAATTTAGAGCGTAAATGGAAACAAACTAATTTAGAGGTCTTTAGAATCGCGTGGAAAGACAGTATGTCACGTTATAAAAAGGCCCTAAAAGCGGCCAGGGCTGAGCATCTCCGCAAACTAATAGAAAACAACCAAAACAATCCTAGGTTTTTATTTAACACCGTGGCTAGACTAACAAATAAACAGACGTCACCCGAACAAAATATCCCGTTACAGTTTAGTAGTAATGATTTCATGAACTTCTTCACTGAGAAAATAGAAAACATCAGAACCACAATTGTAAACGTTCAATCCTCAATCGCACCTTATAATTCAGCCTCAATTATCACCCCTCAAGAACAATTACAGTGCTTTACAACTATAGAACAAAAAGAGTTAAATAAACGTATCACTTCATCTAAAACAACAGCATGTTTATTAGATCCTATACCAACTAAACTACTGAAAGAAGTGTTACCTGTAGTGGAAGAGCCTCTCCTCAATATTATTAACTCATCTTTATCTTTAGGTCATGTTCCAAGAACATTTAAACTGGCAGTGATAAAACCTCTCATTAAGAAACCACAATTAGACCCGCATAATCTAGCAAATTATAGACCCATTTCAAATCTACCTTTTATGTCTAAAATACTAGAAAAAGTTGTGTCCGCTCAACTGGGCTCTTTCTTGCAAGAAAATGATATCTATGAAAAGTTTCAGTCAGGATTCAGGCCGCATCATAGCACTGAAACTGCGCTCGTTAAAATCACAAATGATTTACTTTTAGCTTCTGACCAAGGCTGTTTCTCAATACTAGTTTTACTTGATCTAAGTGCTGCGTTCGATACTATAGATCATACAATACTCTTAGATCGACTACAAAATTATACTGGTGTTCAAGGACAAGCATTAAGCTGGTTTAGATCATACTTATCAGACCGCTACCATTTTGTCTATTTAAATGGAGAAAAATCGATCATAATTCCAGTAAACTATGGAGTGCCGCAGGGATCTGTGTTGGGCCCTCTATTATTCTCAATATATATGCTGCCACTTGGAAATATTATAAGGAAACATGGAATTAGTTTCCATTGTTATGCTGATGACACTCAAATATATATTTCATCACGGCCGGATGAAAACAATAAATTATCCAAATTGACAGAGTGTGTTAAAGATATAAAAGATTGGATGACGCGTAATTTTCTATTATTAAATCCAGACAAGACAGAGGTAATACTTATCGGTTCAAAAAACCGCCCACAGAACCTCTCACAATACAACTTTGACATCGTAGGATGTCCTGTTACTTTATCCTCTACAGTAAAAGACCTGGGTGTTATACTCGATTGTAACCTGTCTTTTGAAAATCATATTTCGTATGTTACAAAAACAGCCTTTTTCCACCTTAGAAACATTGCTAAGCTACGTAATATGCTATCAGTTTCTGATGCAGAAAAGTTAGTTCATGCATTCATGACCTCGAGACTAGATTACTGTAATGCTTTATTAGCCGGTTGTCCTGCATCCTCAATAAACAAGCTACAGTTAGTCCAAAATGCAGCCGCTAGAGTTCTTACTAGATCAAGAAAATATGATCATATAACACCGATTTTATCATCACTACATTGGTTACCTATAAAGTTCCGTATTAATTATAAGGTATTGCTACTGACTTATAAAGCCCTAAACGGCTTAGCTCCAGTCTATTTAACGGATCTTCTATCACCCTATAATCCATCGCGCTCTTTAAGATCAATAAATTCAAGGCTTTTGGTCATACCTAGGATATCCAGATCCACCAAAGGAGGGAGAGCATTTTCACATTTGGCTCCAAAACTCTGGAATAGCCTTCCTGATACTGTTCGTCGCTCGGACTCACTCTCCCAGTTTAAAACTAGATTAAAGACGCATCTTTTCAGCCAGGCATTCATATAATATTGTTAATCTCACAGTTTCAAACTACAATCCGGCCTCTAGTTCATAAATGCCAGAGGAGAACTGGCCCCCGACTGAGCCTGGGTTCTCCCAAGGTTTTTTTTTTTTCTCCATTAGGTCACCTGATGGAGTTTTAGGACACCATTAGGCCGCTTGATGGAGTTTTTTCGGTTCCTTGCCACTGTTGCCTTTGGCTTGCTCAGTTGGGGATATTTTGGGGATATTTAATTTTATTCTATCAATCAATAAATTCCACTAGAAACAAACTTTGTTGTATTATTTTATTTTAATACTGTGAAGCTGCTTTGATACAATCTGTATTGTGAAAAGCGCTATACAAATATACTTGATTTGATTTGATTTTGAATTAGCTTCCACTGTTATGCTGACGATACTCAGCTGTATATTTCTTCAAAACCTAACGAAACTTATCAATTCACAAAATTAACGGAATGCATAGCTGATATAAAAAATTGGATGACTCGTAATTTCTTACTTCTAAATTCTGAAAAAACAGAGTTTCTAATTATTGGACAAAAAACTTCCTCACATATAACCTATAACCTAGAACACTGTCTAACACTTGATGGCTGAATTCCAAACCTGCGCACGTATATTCAAACGCACATAACTATAGAACCCATTCTAAATGCGCATGTGAACGCCATCAGCGTTTCTCACAGGTTCGCGTTTAAAGTCGGTGTAGAGAGAATGGTGTCGTCTTAGCGGCCCCTAATTTAATAACAAATGATCATTGCGACGGAAGCAAATCAATCAAAACTAACTTTAGCTGGAAAATAACTTTATTAAAGAACCACTATAAAGCCAAAACAATCTCTGTTACCTTAAATTATACACTTATCTCTGTAAAGCTGCTTTGAAACAATCTACATTGTTAAAAGCGCTATATAAATGAAGATGACTTGACTTGACTTGACTCGGATAAAAAATCAGCAAATTTTTTTATAAAGTCTAAATGGTGCCCGGGTGGCCTGTATACAGTAGCCAGCACAAATGTCAAGTGGTATTTATCATTTACACTAGATAGTGTTGGTGCTTAATGTAACACTATCTAGCGTAAGTCAGTGCTACAGACAGTCTCATTATAAACGCCTGTGTGTCGTCTTCAGGACTCCGAGTAAGTGCTACAGACAGGCTGCAGTGCTGGTGGTGAGCGAGATGACGTCTGGAGACTGTAAGCGACCGGTTAGGGGATTGCAGAGCATCAGTGCCGGTGTGAACGATTTCCTCACCTGTCCTCTGAGGAGATACATCAGGAGTGTGGATCATCCCTCCATCCAGTGGTACAAGGTACAAACACATCATTATCTCCATACGGGGTCAGGGTCGCCGTCGAGGCCTTGAAGGAAAAACAGTTCTGCCATTAATTTCTCGCCTGTAATGTTGTTTTTCTGTTGAACAGAAACAACATATTCATATTTCCCTTGAACTTTTAAGATTTTATTAGTTTTAATGACAATGTTTCATGTCCGAAAAAATATTTAGGTCTAAATTTATGCCTTTGAACTTATATAAAATTTCCATCCATTTGGATTACACAGTTTTAACAAACAAACTCAGTCTGATGCATGTCAGTCAGTCATAATTAAAACCAGTAAAAAACGTGAATTTATGAAAATGCTGTTTCAGTGAATATAGCTTGTTCCACACCTAGCCATATTTAACTATATTCATACTTTTTAACTGAATAGAATATTCAGTTAAAAATAAAATATTATTATGTAAATAAAATCAAATTGATGCAAGTAGATAAACTATGGCTAGATTTTTTTGAGTGCAGAAATCTGAACCTTTTCATTTATGTTTGACTGACAATGTCACATTTGTTTATTTTAAAACTGTGTAATCTGAGTGGATGGAAGTTTTATATATAGTTCCAATTCATAAATGTAAAATTTAAACCTAAATATTGTGTAGTGTGGGAACCCTGGTTCCTAAATGGAAAAGGCAGATATTTAAGGAACAAATTAACCCTTGTGCTCTATGTTAAATTCTAGATATTGTATGATCGTTCTGTTCCGGGTACATTTTAAATTAATTGTATTTGATACATCTCAAGGATCAGGACGAGATTATGTTGTGAGCACAACAAAAACTCAGTTTATTTATGGATAATTTGCACACAATGGGCAAAAGCAGCCAACAGAAAATAATTAGGTCCAGCAGAGAGTATTGGGCAGCTCGATTCCCAGGTGCCGGCGGGAGAACCAGAGAACCGGAGGAACAGATAACGTGACGGATTGAGACGAGAGAGAGGAGAAAACTAAACTGGCTCTGGAGTCTAGAAATAAATAGCGGAACTAATGAGGAAGGTTAACTAATGACCGTTGTTTTTTGTTTTGAAAAAACATGTTGATGTTTTTTAATATGTACTTATGTCTTTGTGTGTGTTTGCTTTCCTGAAGCTCAAACAGTAGAGCAGGCGCCAAGATTATGAGTTCGATTCCCAGGAGAATTCTTATGGACTGATTAAACATTTACACCTTCAATTCAGCATAGGGTTAATTACTTAACGAAAACTATGATGAAAAATGTTCGGCGACTACCATTTTTTTAAGACGAGACGACATTGTTCATTAACGATAACTGTGACTATATCAACAACATGCAATATCGTTGATGAAAAGACAAGACTAAAATATAGTAGTAAAAAAAAAAAAAAAAAACTTGACCAAAATCTATTTTTTTGTGGAAAAAACACATAATAGACAAAATGTTACAGACCGTTTTTAACAGGCCACTACGAGCTTTCATGCTTGTGGTTGCCAGATTTCAAGAGCTTAAATACCCAATCAGAGCTTTTCTGTTAAAAGGAAACCATTTTCTGCCCTGTGTTTTACTTAATCTTCTCAATCTGGCACCCAATCAAAGCTTCAGTGATGAACTGTAATAAATCCAAACATGATCTCAACTATATTATTATAATAAATGCACTTATGCAACCACTGCGTGGAATTCTGTGGAATTCCACTGTTTTTATTTTTGAGGGAAGTTTCTTGTTTTATCAGTTTTCAAAATGTAAAGAGTGTGTTTATTTTTATGATAAATAGCCTACACTAGATGAGGTAAAATAAATAAATGCCTACTAATGCCTATTAGTGCTTACGTGAAAGTGAAATAATTCTGATGAAATAAAAAAAAAATCTAAAATGACTACTTATAATTGAGAAAAATAAATGTGATTATCAATTTAACCAGCATAATGCACCATGACGAAAATGAAAAAGGTTTACGTTGAATAAAACTGGGAACATTTCCCAGACGTTTAGTCAACTTAAACTTGACTAGACAAAAACAGGACAAGGCTAAATTAAAATATAGCTGATAAAATTAACACTACTGCCAAACCCATTCATGTAAATGTAAATACCCTCAGAGGGTAGTTGAGAAAATGACAACAAAATGCACCATCTTTATTGTGGATCTGTGCAGCTGCCTAATATAAACTCTAACCCTTTGCCTCATCTGTGTCTGCTGTCTTCTCTGATTCTCAGAACTGTGAGCCTCTTCAAGAAGATGAGAAGTTTACTCCAAATGAGGGAATACTTCACATACGCAAAGTGCATCTTGATGACGCTGGATGGTACACCTGCAAATTGACCTTTAGTTTAGGTGGAGTCGTCGGTGAAATGGCTGAATCTGTAGAGTGTGACGTTAACGGTGAACATTTACTGTGTGATGGATTTTTTAATGAATAAAATTGTAAACTGTATATCAAACTAATCATAATTCTAACATCTAACCTTACTTCCCTTTTTAGGTCTAACATTCTAACACTTTGGACAAAATGTACCAAAACGTTCCGTTCTTTGCCAATTTGTGTTGTGGAAAATTCTCCACAATTGAACCAATCTCTTTACCAATTGAACCAATCATATTGATAGAAGGTGACATGTTAGTCACGATGATCTTATTTGTTGTGTCTGTCTTTATCCTATAAAACCTGTTGTATTCCTGTTTGCTGGTGGGATTCTCTCTGAAATTCGTCTGAGATCCTCCGGCCATGCGTTTTCTTGGGAGAGATTCTCTGAGAACTGCTCGGGAATTCTCCCGATTAAAGCATTTAAAAGACATTGTCTGAAGTCTGCCTGGTTATTATTGCTGCGCAGCAAGTTAGTTAAGGGAACAAGTTAGGGATTACTGACTCGGCCGACGTCGACTGTAGACGTGCTAGACTATAAATATTATTGAACGGGGACGTCGACTGTAGAGGAGACCCTGAGAAACTAACCTGGACTGTAGACGTTCGGGGACGTCGATTGTAGAAGAGACCCAGGTAGACTTAGGTCAGGTGCGACATAGAGAAAAATCTACCACAACTGGACAATGGGTATTATTTAAAGGAACACGCCGACTTTTTGGGACTTTAGCTTATTCCCCGTATCCCCCAGAGTTAGATAAGTCCACACACACCCTTCTCATCTCCGTGCGTGCCGTAACTCTGTCTGACGCACCCACCTAGCTTAGCACAAAGACTGGAGGTAAACGGTTCCAGCTAGCATACTGCTCCCAATAAGTGACAAAATAACACCAACATTTTCCTATTTACATGTTGTGATTTGTATAGTCACAGCGTGTACAAATAACAAGGTCACATGAGACACAGCCATCTTCTAACCGCATACATACTGGGAACTATATTCTGAAAAGCGAAGCACCGCTACTTGGGCGGAGTGATTTGCTTTCACTTCTTCACTTCTTTTTAAAGTGAAGAAGTGTAATTTCTTGTATAAATTGTTGAACGAATCACAAGAGCACATGGTGGCCTGGAGTTTCAAAGAAACAATCAGAACATATGAGGAAAAAAGACAGACAAAGCATTTCATGCAACACAATTGCAATTACTTTATCATCTCTGTTATATTTAACAATGTTATCTCATATTTCACCCGTAATAGTCTATATATAAACATATTCTTTCTACCACTGTCCACGTATTCTATCTCTTTAACCACAATGAAATGATACTTTTAAATATAAAACTAAACCGCCAGTAGAGGGATCAGAGAGACACCGGTCAGTGTATGACATCAGACCATATTTACACACATATTTAGCTCAGATTAATGGATGTGAATAATCATGCATAACAGATAACAGCTCCAGAAATGCTGTGTTAACTTTATCTCAATTGAATTAATAAGAAACTAAAACTAATGCATTTTTTTTCAATGTTTTGTCAATTTGCTTTTTAATTTGTTCTTTTTTTATAATTATCACAGATAAATATTTAAAGAAACCGAGGCTGATTGAGCCAGTTAATGAGATCATCAAAGTTGAGAGAGGTAAGCTGGACATTTCTTTTAATTATCAGAATATATTTATTTATTCATGTATCTTTTATTTATCTCAGTTTTTTTAGCTACTCATATGTTCTGTACACTCTTGTTACTTGAGCAATAAACCACATCCTGCAACTAAATTCACTGTAAGGTTCAATTTCCTGAAATTAACCATGAACAATACTTCTAAAACATTTCTTGGTCACACTTTACAATAAGGTTCATAAGTTAACATTATTTAATGTATTAACTAACATGAACTAACAATGAGCAATACATTTGTTACATTATTTATTAATGTTAGTGAATAAAAATCCATCTGTAAACTGATTGTTCATGTTAGTTCACAGTGCATTAACTAATGTTTACAAATACAACATTTGATTTTAATAATGCATTAGTAAATGTTGAAATTAATATTAACTAAGATTAATAAATGCTGTAGAAGTATTGTTCATTCTTGTTAACTATGGTAGTCAACTAATGTTAACTAATGAACCTTATTGTAAAGTGTTACCCATTTCTTAAATGTAAATTTCAACATTTAATAATACATTATTAAAATTATAAGTTGTGTCTGTTAATATTATTTAATGAACCCGTGCTAAAAAGAACTAGCAACAAACAGTTGTATTTTCATTAACTAATGTTAACAAAGATGAATAAATTCTGTAGAAAATGTATTGATCATTGTTATTTAATGTTAGTTAATGCATGAACTAATGTTAACTAATGGGCTCTTGTTGTAAAGTGTTACCGAAGCTAAAACTGTAAGAGTGTGTGTCCTGTGAGAGTCAGAGAATATTATAAACTCCAGCTGTGTTTGTATGTTTTTCAGGTTCATCCTTCAGGAAGGATTGTGTAGTATTTGTGCCGGGAAAGGGCAAACCCCAGGTGCCAGTGCTGTGGAAAGGTTTCTTGGGATCTGAAGAGGAATTTATCACGAACAACTCCTCGCATCGCATTCATCAGGAAGTTGAACGCATGAAGTGAGTACTGAATTTAGCTGTGGTTTAGATAAGACAAAGACAGAAAATGAAGTTTGAATGAAGTATCCTTTTTTTTGGGTTAGGGTTAGGTTGGGTTTGAAACTATACAGACTAGATTTATATATTTATTATGAACAATATTTTGATAAAGTTCCTACAAGGAAAAAGAGAAAATACTCAAAATAAACAAGCATCTTTCATTTGTCACTGTAGTCCAGTGAGAGGTGTGTGTGTGTGTGTGTGTGTGTGTGTGTGTGTGTGTGTGTGTGTGTGTGTGTGTGTGTGTGTGTGTGTGTGTGTGTGTGTGTGTGTGTGTGTGTGTAAACCTCACTCCCCTGATCTCAAGAGACTGTGGTCTTTATCCTCCGTGTTTGAGCGCATGCGTACGGATCCGGGTTCAAGTCTCGCTTAGAGCGGACGGTTCGAGCTGGAGGGGCTACATAATGTATTTCAGTAATTGGATAATACAAAAATAGCTGTTACCACAAGATTATTTGATATTTTAAAAATTTTCATACATTTTTCCCAGTCAAAATTATGTCACAGTTATGCATTGTGATATATGCCATTACTTAAATATTAGATTTCAGTCATGCCTGATATAGACATAAAAAATGTATAATATAAATAAAATAAAATATTAAAAAAATGACTAATTGTAAAAAGATAAAAACTTTATTGCCAGCAGTAGAACCATACATATAATTACTCAGTTTTCACAGTTTCTGTGGGGGATTTATTTTAAGAATTAAAATGATTTGGTGAAAGAATATATATATATATAGGTAAATGTTCCTGTTTATTAGTAGGTAATGTTATATTGGTGAGTTATAAGCAATATAATTTTAAGTTGAAAATGTAACTGTGTGTCCTTTCCTCTTAAAGTGTAAGCAGAACGGAGGATGGTTTTGTGTTAGTACGCACACTCTCCGTGTCAGATGTTTGGCAGGAAGATTTCTATCTAAACTTCACCTGTATGGTGTTCAGCAGCCGAGGAACCCTGATCGGACAGTTCTCACTCGTTCCTGCAGGTGTGACTCAAGCATCACACCATCACAGCATCACACTCTCACACCATCACACACTCACACCATCACACACTCACACCATCACACCCTCACAGCATCACACACTCACAGCATCACACCATCACACTCACAGCATCACACACTCACAGCATCACACTCTCACACCATCACACACTCACACCATCACACACTCACACCATCACACCCTCACTCCATCACACCAATACAGCATCACACCATTACACCATCACAGCATCACACACTCACAGCATCACACCATCACACTCACAGCATCACACACTCACAGCATCACACTCTCACACCATCACAGCATCACACTCTCACACCATCACAGCATCACACTCTCACACCATCACACACTCACACCATCACACACTCACAGCATCACACCATTACACCATCACAGCATCACACAATCACAGCATCACACCCTCACAGCATCACACCCTCACAGCATCACACCATCACAGCATCACACCATCACAGCATCACACACTCACAGCATCACACCATCACAGCATCACACCATCACACACTCACAGCATCACACTCTCACACCATCACAGCATCACTCTCACACCATCACAGCATCACACTCTCACACCATCACACACTCACACCATCACACACTCACACCATCACAGCATCACACCATTACACCATCACAGCATCACACACTCACACCATCACACCATCACAGCATCACACCATTACACCATCACAGCATCACACACTCACACCATCACAGCATTACACCATCACAGCATCACACACTCACAGCATCACACTCTCACACCATCACAGCATCACACTCTCACACCATCACAGCATCACACTCTCACACACTCACACCATCACACACTCACACCATCACACCATCACAGCATCACACCATTACACCATCACAGCATCACACAATCACAGCATCACACCATCACACCATCACAGCATCACACAATCACAGCATCACACCATCACAGCATCACACCCTCACAGCATCACACCCTCACAGCATCACACCATCACAGCATCACACCATCACAGCATCACACACTCACAGCATCACACAGTCACAGCATCACACCATCACAGCATCACACCCTCACAGCATCACACCATCACAGCATCACACCATCACTCACTCACAGCATCACAGCATCACACACTCACAACATCACACCATCACAGCATCACACCATCACAGCATCACACCATCACACACTCACAGCATCACACACTCACAGCATCACACCATCACAGCATCACACCATCACACACTCACTGCATCACAGCATCACACACTCACAACATCACAACATCACACCATCACAGCATCACACCATCACACACTCACTGCATCACACACTCACAACATCACACCATCACACACTCACTGCATCACACCATCACACACTCACAGCATCACAGCATCACACCATCACAGCATCACACCATCACACACTCACACACTCACAGCATCACACACTCACAGCATCACACCATCACAGCATCACACCATCACACACTCACTGCATCACAGCATCACACCATCACAGCATCACACACTCACAACATCACAGCATAACACCATCACACCATCACACCATCACACACTCACACACTCACAGCATCACACACTCACAGCATCACACACTCACAGCATCACACACTCACACCATCAAACACTCACTGCATCACACACTCACACACTCACAGCATCACACCATCACACACTCACACCCTCACAGCATCACACACTCACAGCATCACACACTCACAACATCACACCATCACAGCATAACACCATCACACCATCACAGCATCACACCATCACACACTCACAGCATCACACACTCACAGCATCACACCATCACACACTCACTGCATCACAGCATCACACCATCACAGCATCACACCATCACAGCATCACACCATCACAGCATCACACCATCACAGCATCACACACTCACAACATCACACCATCACAGCATCACACCATCACACACTCACACCCTCACAGCATCACACACTCACAGCATCACACACTCACACCATCAAACACTCACTGCATCACACACTCACACACTCACACACTCACAGCATCACACCATCACACACTCACACCCTCACAGCATCACACACTCACAGCATCACACACTCACAGCATCACACACTCACACCATCAAACACTCACTGCATCACACACTCACAGCATCACACACTCACAGCATCACACACTCACAGCATCACACACTCACACCATCAAACACTCACTGCATCACACACTCACAGCATCACAGCATCACACCATCACACCCTCACAGCATCACACACTCACAGCATCACACACTCACAGCATCACACCATCACACACTCACAGCATCACACACTCACAGCATCACACCATCACACACTCACAGCATCACACACTCACAGCATCACACCATCACACACTCACAGCATCACAGCATCACACCATCACACCCTCACACCATCACTGCTTTTTAAGTCAAGTCAAGTCACCTTCATGTATATAACGCTTTTAACAGTATAGATTGTTTCAGAGCAGCTTTACAGTGATAATAGGAGATTACAGTAACAGAGATTGTTTAGGCTTTACAGCAGATCTAGAATAAAGTTTTGATTGATTCACTTCTGTCGCAACGATAATTAGTTATTAACTTAGAGGCCGCTAACACGACACCGTTCTAACAGAAACGTTGTTAAACCAATTTAACACTTTATTGGTCCAAAATCTTGCTGCATCAAATATCATTTTGTTATCGGCTGTTGTTGTTTCACTTTGAGTGTCGACAGACCAGTGACCAGTGATTAGTTAACTGGTTAAATGAGCAATGGGTGTTTCTCCTTTAGTCGGAGTGGCCGAGATTTAGAGGAAGGGAAAACCACCAAACTCACAAGTCTTCACCATATTTGTGGTTTTATTTTGGGAAAATCTATTGGTTTGTCTCAAGTTTTAATGGTTGACTAAATTAAATCACTCAAAAATAATCATTTGAATTATTGAACATATTAAATGAATAATTATACCTCATTTCTGTTGATTCTACATAAAGATACGTGGACTTGAGGTGTTAATATACGTGTAAATATTTGTATTATTAACCACAAACCTAATTTATTTATTTATTTACTTTTTTGAATAACATTTTGAATGCTCCTTTCTCCATTATTTTATTAAGTGGTTTATTTACTTGTTCACTTTTGTAGATACCGGCAACAATTTCATGACACATTTGTCTTGTTTATTTATTAAATAGTTATTTATTATTTACTCTGTGTTTACAGAATGACGTTTTAAAGTTTATATTGCTTTCAAATGATTTTGAAGATTGGCATGTGGAAAATACAATTTCTATAAGCAAGCATATGATCTTCTTTCACTTGTCTATTATAACAGCAACACATAAACAGATTTCCACATCCACAGATCCGAATCTCTTCTTGCTTCTCGGGCTTCTCCTGGGATCGGTGGCGCTGCTTTTCGTGGTGGGAGTTTCTCTGTGCACCGTATTCAAGGTGGAGCTGACCTTGTGGGTCCGGACTGTGTTTCCATTCTTCTACAAAACCACAGGTACTCATATGAACAGGAAATATACTTTCGCACGTTAGCAGTTACTTGGAAATAACGCAATAACATTAACCAGAGTTCACACCTTCCCCTGCTATCACAGCATTACAGGACATGATGAAACTGTGTTTCTGATGTTGTTTCTTCTAGATGGTGATGGTAAGCAGTATGACGCCTACATTGCCTATCCGAGAGTCCTTGATGGCTCGAGTGAAAAGGCTGAGGTGTTTGCGATGAGCACTTTGCCGCAGGTCTTGGAGGGCCGGTACGGTTATAAGCTTTTCATCCTGGGCCGGGACGGTCTACCTGGAGAAGGTAAAGAGTTTGCAATAAAACAAAGCACTGTAATCTAAACCAGCGGTTCTTCTTGTCATCACATTGGAAATCAATACAAACATTAGCTGTATTACAGTAGTCTGGGTTAGGGCTGCATGATTTAGGGAAAAAATCTATTTGGGATTTTTTTATGATAAAAATTGTGAGGTTTGCTCTGGTTGTTAGTAGGGCTGCACAATTTGGCCCAAAATTTTGTGATTTTATATATCAACATGACTAAATAATAATACGTAAAAAAAATTGTTAATATGAAACAAAATTTTAGAATAATAAATGAGTAATCAAGAAAAATAATATAATAATTAATAAGATTGGTGCATGTTACATTGAGGAAAATAAGTATTTGAACACCCTGCTATTTTGCAAGTTCTCCCACTTGGAAATCATGGAGGGGTCTGAAATTGTCATCGCAGGTGCATGTCCACTGTGAGAGACATAATCTAAAAAAAAAAAAGAAATCACAATATATGATTTTTTAACTATTTATTTGTATGATACAGCTGCAAATAAGTATTTGAACACCTGTCTATCAGCTAGAATTCTGACCCTAGTCTGCCTTTAAAATGTCCACCTCCACTCCATTTATTATCCTAAATTAGATGCACCTGTTTGAGGTCGTTAGCTGCATAAAGACACCTGTCCACCCCATACAATCAGTAAGAATCCAACTACTAACATGTCCAAGACCAAAGAGCTGTCCAAGGACACTAGAGGCAAAATTGTACACCTCCACAAAGGCTGGAAAGGGCTACGGGGAAATTGCCAAGCAGCTTGGTGAAAAAAGGTCCACTGTTGGAGCAATCATTAGAAAATGGAAGAAGCTAAACATGACTGTCAGTCTCCCTCGGACTGGGGCTCCATGCAAGATCTCACCTCGTGGGGTCTCAATGATCCTAAGAAAGGTGAGAAATCAGCCCAGAACTACACGGGAGGAGCTGGTCAATGACCTGAAAAGAGCTGGGACCACCGTTTCCAAGGTTACTGTTGGTAATACACTAAGACGTCATGGTTTGAAATCATGCATGGCACGGAAGGTTCCCCTGCTTAAACCAGCACGTCAAGACCCGTCTTATGTTTGCCAATGACCATTTGGATGATCCAGAGGAGTCATGGGAGAAAGTCATGTGGTCAGATGAGACCAAAATAGAACTTTTTGGTCATAATTCCACTAAACGTGTTTGGAGGAAGAAGAATGATGAGTACCATCCCAAGAACACCATTCCTACTGTGAAGCATGGGGGTGGTAGCATCATGCTTTGGGGGTGTTTTTCTGCACATGGGACAGGGCGACTGCACTGTATTAAGGAGAGGATGACCGGGGCCATGTATTGCGAGATTTTGGGGAACAACCTCCTTCCCTCAGTTAGAGCATTGAAGATGGGTCGAGGCTGGGTCTTCCAACATGACAATGACCCGAAGCACACAGCCAGGATAACCAAGGAGTGGCTCTGTAAGAAGCATATCAAGGTTCTGGCGTGGCCTAGCCAGTCTCCAGACCTAAACCCAATAGAGAATCTTTGGAGGGAGCTCAAACTCCGTGTTTCTCAGCGACAGCCCAGAAACCTGACTGATCTAGAGAAGATCTGTGTGGAGGAGTGGGCCAAAATCCCTCCTGCAGTGTGTGCAAACCTGGTGAAAAACTACAGGAAATGTTTGACCTCTGTAATTGCAAACAAAGGCTACTGTACCAAATATTAACATAGTTAATAGTTAAGAAATCATACATTGTGATTTCTGGATTTTTTTTTTTAGATTATGTCTCTCACAGTGGACATGCACCTATGATGACAATTTCAGACCCCTCCATGATTTCTAAGTGGGAGAACTTGCAAAATAGCAGGGTGTTCAAATACTTATTTTACTCACTGTATTTCATGTCCCCTCATTATTTGTGGTGAAAAGCTGTGTAATAAGTCATACATTTTAGGTAGGGATGCACCGATATTAAAATATTGACTGATACCGATAATTATTTATATATTAAAGCCAATAACCAATGTATTAGCTGATAAATCTAAATCCAAATTTTTATATCATTTTTGAGAGCCTGATTACAAAAACACAAGTCTCACCATTAAAAGCCACGTCCCAAACACAATTATAATAATGTTCTCATCATAATGTTATGCAGCTGATATGACGGACTCGCGCTGCACATGTTGCACTGAACTGTATTTTCCTTTTATGAAGTGATTCAATCATATTTCAAGCAATTTAAAACCATCATGTTGAACAGTGCGCATCTGAAGAGTGTCAACTGAAGGAAATAATACATTATTTATCGGCTTTAATATATCGGCCAAATCTTTTTATCGGGCCGATAACGATAACATTCAAAATTAAGATATATCGTCCGACACCGATATGGTGGCCGATATATTGTGCGTCCCTAATGTTAGGTTTAATCCCGATGTTCTGCCTGGCTGATTGTCCTCCTCATGTTTCCAGCGGTGGTGGATGTTGTAGAGGAGGCTCTGACCCGCTGTCGTCGACTTCTTCTCCTCTACACCTCGACGTCTCTCTGCAGTCCCGAGGCGCTGGAGTGGGCTGAGCAGCAGACGGGCCTGTACCGAGGGCTCGTGGAGAACACTGTGAGCATCGTGCTCCTGGAGCTGGAGGAGATCCGAGAGCCCGACCGCCTGCCTCACTCAGTGAGACTCCTCAAGGAGAAACAGGGAGCGTTACAAGCCTGGAAGAGAAGGAAGAGGTCGATGTGCTGCGACTGGAAGATGGAGGAGCGTGTGACCTCTCTCGACCCCTCGGCACGCTTCTGGAGGGAGGTGCGCTACCATATGCCTGTCAGAGGAAAATCCAAAAACAGGAATTGGTTTAGTTTCTAGCTTGAAGTGATGCAGTCAGCAATCTGGAGGTGAAAAGAAGCTTTAGCTTTGCCTTTAACTATAGAGCGCAACAGGGACCGCACCTTTCCACCAGCCTTTGTTCCAGAGGTTTTTTTTTTTTTTTTAGTAAAGAAATATAAACAGATAAGCCAAACATGCCAGCTCCCACATGAATCTCAATATTTCAGTCTGTTCTCTTTATTTTTGGAGGCAAACCACTCATCCCTTGATGCATTTTGAATATATATGTGTATATTTGTTTTATGGAGGTACATTTTTTCGATTTTTACTTCTAGAGCCCAATTGTTCCTCTGATTACAACCTAAAACAATTTTCAGTTGGGGTACAAATCTCGCAAAATGAGGAGGATGAAGAGGCTGCAAGTACTAATAATGTGGATAGATGCTGTAATGAAAACGGTACAGAGAAACGTAAGGGTCCGAGAGCGTTGCCAGCTGGGGTGGGAAAAATGTGTGTTCTTTGCAGAAAATGAACGGTTCTGCAACTTTCGGGTGCGAAGGCAAACATTTTGGTATATTTGTGATGTACTTCGCACTCGACTGTATCGCAAAACCACACAGCTCTCAGTTCCGGAGAGAGGAGGGGAATAATGACAGTGTGACGTCCACCTGTGAATGCAGACACACGATGGCTGGATTGCGTTTACATTACACTGAAATCTGATCACAATATGTCCTCGACTACCTCTGAACCTGGACACGCTGATCGGAGAACATTCCAATCAGAAGCGCGTTTACACTGGTCTTTTCAATGTGTATGTGGACAACATCCGGATACAGGTCGCATGTTAATGCCAAGTGTAAATGCAGCCTAAGATGAAGAGAACTTGAGCTCTTGCACACCAGTCATTCTGTGGACACAAAATAGAAAGCTGTAAATACTATGTCAGATGTGAAATAAAAAAATAATAATACAGAAATGATGTAAATAAAAACCAAAAGATTTTATGAATTTTTTCACATTTGTGCTCTTGTGTTTATAATGCAACATTGGATTCACACACAATCTGTTGTGCAGTGATATATTTCTTGCTTAATGTGTTTTATTTTTTATGATTTTTACTCCAAATATGTTTACATGGGAGAGGGAAGTCTGGGCATCCCTGCTTAGACTGCTGCCCCCGCGACCCGGCCCCGGATAAGCGGAAGATGATGGATGGATGGATGGATGGATGTTTACATGTTTAATGTACAATATGAATTGCGTATTTACTATGAATATTCAATTCAATTCACATTTATTTGTATAGCACTTTTCATTACACATTGTTTCAAAGCAGCTTTACAGAAAATGCATGAATCCACATTGCATTTTAGAGTGATCTGTTATCAGAGGAAACTAAGTTATGTATTTCAGAAATGTACATGTACAAAATCACAGTTAGCTAAAAATGTATTAACTTAATGTAATAATTTAAATTAGAAACAATGAGCTCATTGAAGAAATTAATACTTGTTTGTTAACAATTCATGACATTTATAAAAATGTAGCAATGTGAAGAGACAGAGATTAAGTTCCCCTATGATGCTTTTTGAGATCTCACCTTTCATATAGTGAGTAATAAAGCTGTTTGTGAATGTAAAAGATCTGCAAAGTTTCAAAGATCAGAGTGCAGATAACTGAAGTTATTGAGGACTTATAATGGCTGCCGTGTACTCGTGTCCGTTCAGTCCACAGGACCGTAGGGTGTCCCGTTTGTCATGTTAGTGTGATAATCGCCCTCGATGTGCACTTCTTCTGAGCCATGAGCTCCACAGCGACTGCGACCCGACAGGCATTACGTCACAGAGTGTGAAGATCACGAGGGCTTAGGGTCCGTTTGGGACAGAGCCATTCCCTCCCGAAAGACACAAGCGATTCTGAACTGAAACGAGTCGTCAGTAATTCCAGACTAATGTAAATTCCAGTAATGCCTTCATTGGCCTTCATGCTGCCCGCGAACAATAATGCCATCGTAACTGTTCGTATCACAGGAGGTGCGTCCCGATTCGAAGGCTGTGCTCGAAGGGCGATTGCGCGACGAAGGCTGTCCCAGTACGAAGGGGCCATCAAATGCTCACTCTGTTCCTCGGGCCCTGAAGGGCACAGATGGACCCTGGGTTAGGGTTAGGGTTAGACCTGCCCGACCCCAGAATTCACTGCGCCGCTGATGACAGGATGACAGGAAACGGTGGGTGATTCTCTGGCTCTGATTTAATTTACTCAAATATCTATCTAAAACAAGTCTTTCTTTCTTAAAAATGTCTTAATATGTCTTAATATTTTTCTAAAGTGTTTCCTTTTTCTCTTGTCTTAGGACAATTATGGAGAAAATGGTCCTGCTGGGGATCGTCACTTCCTTGTGGTAAAAAATAAAAGGGGGAGACCTTAAAAAAACAAAGCAAGCAAGTTAATTGACACATCTATGCTGAAATGTATTGTGTTGTTGTTGTTGTTGTTGACAGGAGCCGGAGAAACATAGACCGAGAGGATGAGCGGATCGAGAGAATCGGAGACGGAGAGGAGAGAGATGATGGACAGACTCAGTTTTCTCTTCTTGTGAGATTGGTAGAGAAATAACATTTATGTATTAAAATTCAAACAATTTTTCTCTCTCTCTCTCTCTCTCTCTCTCTCTCTCTCTCTATATATATATATATATATATATATATATATATATATATATATATATATATATATATATATATATATATATATTTTAAATGTGACCTATAATTTGTAAATGAAACAAATAAATTTCTGTACATTTGTTTATTTTTGTAATGTAAGTTAAAAAGGAAACAAAGTTGTTATATACATTATTAAGTGTGCTTGCTGAAAGCAGCACACTTATTGTTCTTCTTAAGTTTTCTTATTCTTATTCTTATTATTCCCGGGAGATAAATTTTGGCCAGCTCCTGCGCCTAGGCCCTTTGAGACAGAGACACCGTTCCAACTTTAAAACTTCCGGTCAGTACCGGTGTAAGTTGCTCGCGAAGATGACATCACGAGTCCATGTCGTTCATCCGCCATAGTGGATTGAACAGAAAGCGAAACTGGTCACAGGTCACAAATTTGGTCCGAACTTCACGAAACTGGACGTACATGATCCTTGGACCAAGCCTCACAAAAGTTACTAGAAGGATTTTTGATTTTCGGAAGCGTTTGCCCGTCACAGCCAAACAAAATCGGCGGCGTAGTCGCCAAACAGGAAGTCGTCCACATCTCAGGAACTCTGTCACGTATCGAAACCAAACTTTGTACATGAACTCGGGACTCCAATGTGAGGATGCACAAGATCTGAATTATTTTTTTTTTTTTTATGTTAATGCATTTAGACAGTAGGTGGCACTGTTGTATTACATTTCACAGAGCTGCCAAGTCAGTGAATAGACTGCATTCGTTTTTCGTAGGTTTGTCTTAATAAATGCAGGGCCTGAATTTCGTTTTTTAAACTGGGAGGGAATTCCACCGCTTACATGGGTCACATGGGGGGGATCTAAAGATTATGGGGGGGGAGAATAACTTTTGATGCATCGGCCTAATTTAATCATCTTCATTTATTAATATCTACAGATTTGTATGCATGAATTGTGCATTTCCAGTTCTCAAAACAGTTAATAACAAAACAAAACAAAACTTTATACAAAATACATCATGCTCTTCTTCGCTAACCGAACAATTCATTGTCTGTGGCTGTGTTTGTGCACGCGGGAAATATGCTGCGCATAACAATAGAAAACAAGGAGAAATGCGCAGTCACATGCTCAAACAATCAACAACGTCGATCTAGATGTGTAAAAACAAGTGGAAAGCGCGAGCGCGCCGCTGTCTCCTTTCCACAAGCACTTGCTCTCCCGTGGCGTCTGTCGTTCCTATGCAACCATGAACTGCGCTCTCCATGATGACAAGGAAGTATCAGCAAAAGATTAATTGATTTCTAGCCTTTGCATTTAGCTTTACTACTAGATATATTTATGGAGATGAAAAATAATAAGGCGCCCTGTCAGCTATGATCAGCTGTTCGGCCGAGCATTCAATGTTGTTACGCTGCAAGCTGATTAGTTGGTTCGTTCCTGCCGCGCTCTATCACTCGCACACCATAAAGAGCAAAATGGTTTTTAATGTTTCAATTTCGTGATTAAAATGACATAATTTGGAAGCAGATAATTTCTTCACAAACAGCTCATTATGACTCAATGTTAGAATGCTGCACCTACACTCGATAGTGTGAATAAGATCAGCGCAACGCAGACCACTGCATTGACAGCGTGAAACATATGATCTGTCTACGGCCAGGGCTCAGCGGAAGACAGAGAATGCCGGTCCAGCGCTGATTGAGGAATTAAATGCGAAAATAAAAGACAGTTTGTCATCTTTTTTCTCACATCTGTGAATTTATTTTTTAATCATTTGCTCTGAGATGAAGCGAATATATTTGTGCGGGAATTTCTCACACTATAAAAGCTAACCTTGCGGGAATGGTTTAAATTATGCGCAATCCCCACATTCCTGCACCGAAATTCAAGCCCTGAAATGGCAGCGGGTTGCGATTGCATCGCGTTTTTCATTTAATTACAATATGAGGACTGACGGTAGGCTATAAAAATCAGCGTTTCTGTGTAGGTGATGACAACCATCTTGACAGCAGCAATCAAAGCATCGCTAATTACGGTAGACCTTAATTTGAGATAGTAAATTTGTTCCTAATCAAAGGGAACACTCAACCACAGAACAGCTGGGTGAGTTTTGTATTGGCTTATTGGATACAGTAAATGAAGACTGTCAACTTCTTTTCAATACTATTTCATCACCCAAAACACTCCCACTCTCTGCTGTATATTCATAACCAAATATTTCAAAACCAACAACCAAGCCACATAAACAATGCCATTGGCACTAGTCTACATTGCAGACATGTCTCTTAATGCACATAACTTTTCACCTTTTTGCACAATCTTGAAAAAAGTACTATTGTTGAAATTCTCAGATCAAGCAAACTTCAACGCACCCTTATCCACTACCTGCTCACGTTAGTGAACTGCACCCGAGCAAGCACACTTCACAGTTCCTCTGGAAATGCATTCTAGTTCACATTTTGTTATTTGTAAAGTAATTTCTGTACATTGTTTATTTGTTATGTAACTTGGAATGTGTAAATAAAAGAGAAGTAATTGTTCTGTACATTGTTTATTTTTGTAATGCAAGTTATAATTTTTACATGAAACAGATTCTTCAATACATTTATTTTTTGTCACATAAATACAATTTTGTAAATGAAATTACATTGTTCTATACATTACTCAAAGTACTTTTTACAAGTATTTACAACATAAAAACAACATAAAAATGTAAATTAACAGTACATAAAACAGAAGTTTCTAACATATTTCCACTGTTCACTGCGTTTATAACATATTTGTGTTTCTAACATATTTCCACTGTTCACTGCGTTTATAACATATTTACACTGTTCACTGCGTTTATAACATATTTCGGTCAACACTGTATTGGCTGCCTATTAAACATTGTATACATTTTAAAATATTGCTGATTACTTACAAAGCACTAAATGGTTTAGCTCCGCAGTGCTTGAGCAACCTCTTAACGCACTATAGTCCTTCACGTCTATTGCGATCTCAAAATTCCGTCCAGTTGATAATACCTAGAATATCAAAATCGACTGCTGGCGGTAGATCTTTCTCCTATTTAGCACCAAAACTTTGGAACAGTCTTCCTGACATTGTCCGGGAAGCAGACACACTCTGTCAGTTCAAATCTAGACTAAAAACACATCTCTTTGGCCTAGCATTCACATAACACATTATGGACTTATATAATTCAATGTTAGGCTGCATAGATTAGGTCAGCCGGAACCAGGAACACTTCCCATAAATCCTGATGTACTTCATAAGAAGAATGGCATCTACGCTAATATTAGTCTCTCTGTTTATCCCGAGGTTTACAGCAGTTCGCCGGATCCAGGCCGTATCCAGATCTGATGAAGGACCTGCATCCAGGCGTGCAGGATTTTGTTGTGCAGACCTGGGCAACCCTGAGATTCAGATATGCTAATGAGTGTTTGGTTTCCGACCAGTCACAGCAAACTGAGCCATCTGACCAATCAGAGCAGAGCAGCTCTCAGAGAGGCGGGGTTTACAGAGGCTGAATCCTTGATCAAGTCAAGTCATCTTCATTTATATAGCGCTTTTAACAATGTAGTTTGTTTCAAAGCAGCTTTACAGAGATAAGCATATAATTTAAGGTAACAGAGATTGTTTTGGCTTTATAGCGGTTCTTTAATAAGGTTATTTTCCAGCTAAAGTTAGTTTTGATTGATTCGCTTCCGTCGCAACGATCATTTGTTATTAAATTAGGGGCCGCTAAGATGACACCATTCTCTCTACATAGAATTTAAACGCGAACCTGTGATAAACGCTGATGGCGCTCACATGCGCATTAAGAATTGGTTCTATAGTTATGTGCGTTTGAATATACACTCACCTAAAGGATTATTAGGAACACCATACTAATACTGTGTTTGACCCCCTTTCGCCTTCAGAACTGCCTTAATTCTACGTGGCATTGATTCAACAAGGTGCTGAAAGCATTCTTTAGAAATGTTGGCCCATATTGATAGGATAGCATCTTGCAGTTGATGGAGATTTGTGGGATGCACATCCAGGGCACGAAGCTCCCGTTCCACCACATCCCAAAGATGCTCTATTGGGTTGAGCTCTGGTGACTGTGGGGGCCATTTTAGTACAGTGAACTCATTGTCATGATCAAGAAACCAATCTGAAATGATTCGAGCTTTGTGACATGGTGCATTATCCTGCTGGAAGTAGCCATCAGAGGATGGGTACATGGTGGTCATAAAGGGATGGACATGGTCAGAAACAATGCTCAGGTAGGCCGTGGCATTTAAACGATGCCCAATTGGCACTAAGGGGCCTAAAGTGTGCCAAGAAAACATCCCCCACACCATTACACCACTACCACCAGCCTGCACAGTGGTAACAAGGCATGATGGATCCATGTTCTCATTCTGTTTACGCCAAATTCTGACTCTACCATCTGAATGTCTCAACAGAAATCGAGACTCATCAGACCAGGCAACATTTTTCCAGTCTTCAACTGTCCAATTTTGGTGAGCTCGTGCAAACTGTAGCCTCTTTTTCCTATTTGTAGTGGAGATGAGTGGTACCCGGTGGGGTCTTCTGCTGTTGTAGCCCATCTGCCTCAAGGTTGTGCGTGTTGTGGCTTCACAAATGCTTTGCTGCATACCTCGTTTGTAACGAGTGGTTATTTCAGTCAAAGTTGCTCTTCTATCAGCTTGAATCAGTCGGCCCGTTCTCCTCTGACCTCTAGCATCAACAAGGCATTTTCGCCCACAGGACTGCCGCATACTGGATGTTTTTCCCTTTTCACACCATTCTTTGTAAACCCTAGAAATGGTTGTGCGTGAAAATCCCAGTAACTGAGCAGATTGTGAAATACTCAGACCGGCCCGTCTGGCACCAACAACCATGCCACGCTCAAAATTGCTTAAATCACCTTTCTTTCCCATTCTGACATTCAGTTTGGAGTTCAGGAGATTGTCTTGACCAGGACCACACCCCTAAATGCATTGAAGCAACTGCCATGTGATTGGTTGATTAGATAATTGCATTAATGAGAAATTGAACAGGTGTTCCTAATAATCCTTTAGGTGAGTGTTTGTGCGCAGGTTTGGAATTCCCTACAGACAAAGCCTAAATAAATTACTGGTCTTTCCTTATAAATTTTGATACAGAAAATGTATAATCCTTGATCTAAGCGTTTCAGACACTGAGAGGAAAGAGCTGATGCTGCAGTGGAGATTATGAAAAGGTTAATGTGTTTTTTGACCTTGGATTCATGTAAGCCTGCTGTAGGAAACTCCAAAACAGCATTAGCAAAAATAGCATAATAGGGGCACTTTAATGTTAAAATACCTCCTCTCAGTAAGTAATCCTTTGGTAGTTTGACTTTCTGAAAAGTGTAACACTGTGGCACTTCTTAAAACATTGCTCTGTTTGTTTGAGCATCCTGACTATCTGTTCGTCCCAACCAATAGCAGACGAAACCCGTTTAAGGACAGACATTGGTTAGCCCTTCTTCACTTTGGCTGCTAGAAGTACAGAAATGACATGAGAAGATTTTCAGAAAAGGCAACGACCACAAAGAGTGACCCAGATTCTGTTCCACGGGTTTCCGTTCAATGCTGCCAGTTTCTGTGACATTCGGACTTCATTCAGATCAGACACTCATGCTCATTTTAAAAATAAAGTGAAATTAAACATCTGTGCTCATCTGTATAATTAGAGGCGGCTTTATTCTTTAACTCACTTAAAAAAGTGAGTAGGTTTAATTTTGGGCATATAATTGAAATATTCCACTCAAATCAAAAGAGAAAAATGATTTCAAATTCACCACGTTCACTTCATTATGATTTAAAGAAAACTGAAATGATTTCCATTATGCGTAATAGAGAATACATAAAAGTGCAATAGCAATTCTGCACTGAAACTGACGGTTATTGGCAGGTGTTTGTGTTACTGAAGCGTTGGGAAGCGTTTCCCTCCACGATCGTGTTAAACCGCATATTCAGCAGAAAAAGTGTTTCGTGGTCTGTGTGTGTGACTGTGTGTGTGGCAGTCTGGAAGAGATTCCGAGAAGCGCGCTGTTTCTGAGCTCTTACTGTCTGATCAGCTGCTTGAGGTAAGACTCACTAACCCTTCACTCAGTAAGAAAACTGTATGTCTATACTTTTGTGTATCTGTGTTATTATAGTCTAAATATCGACTTTAAACTTTGTCCCACACACGCATATTTCTTCGGGGAAATCCCTCATTCTTCCTGCAATCATCCCTGACGCACGAACATCACACGGAAAACCCGAGACTGAGCATCATTTTGAAGTTTTAATTCCTATTGATCGTTTATGATAGTTTTATAACCTATCTAACCTAATTAAATAGTTAAACTTGCACATAGAATATCGCGTTCATAACTGAAATGCAGGGCTTTTGTTATGTTTCTCAGGAGAAAACGGGAAATATGACAGCTACATGCTTTGTAATTGAGTTTCGTAATGGATGAAGTTTCTGTCAGACAGTGTTTTAAAGCCTGTAATGAAGATTGTGTTTGTCTCTGTTTTCTGTTGTTAATGCAGGCGCTGCTGTTAGAACCGGTAAAACCACCTTAAAACCCGAGATGAGCTTTTCCACAGTTTATTTTCAATGGATTTTACTATCCACCCTTTGGTTTGCAGGTAAGAGTCTCTATTTTCAGTGAATTCAATGGTTCGATTTATGATCATGTTTCTCCATGATGAAAGTTTGGACTTCAAGTTCGAGTTTGTTTCTGTTGCGTTCGCTGTTGTTCAAACAACGGGAAAGAATGAATAATATCTATGCATTGATTAGATATTAGCTATTGCATTATTTACCATAGTTTGTGATGATGTTGAAGTTTCAGTTCTAGGCGTTAACTATGTAGAATTTTGCCCAATTCATACGTTCAGTGTCTTTTACATGCTGACCTTAAAACGCGTTCTGTGTTCTCCTCAGCTGAACTGAAATCAGCCCCTTTTACTTTCAGTTCGTCTCAGAAGCCAAGTTCAGACTTCGCTAATAGTCGCTCAAGAATATAAGTAAAAGAGGCACTCAAAATAAGTAGGCCTACACATGAACACATTTGTTTTGCTTAACCAAATTAATAAAATAATAATAATTATACAACAGCTTAAATAAGACATGCTCAACAATGCGCAATGATATTATTTTAAATAGTGGCACTTAAAAATTAGAACCATGTAATTTTTTAATTAAATTATTATTTTTCATATTTCTGAGAATTAGTATGGGCTGCTAGTGGTGCTTGAGATATAAAATGGTTGGGCATACACAAAATCCCTTTAATATAACCTTTAATGTGCATATACCTTAAGCTACACTATGGGACAAACTCCGTAACAACACTGTTTCATACAGAACACTGTTTCATATATAACAACACTGTTTCATACGGAACATTGTTTCATACGGAACATTGTTTCATACGGAACATTGTTTCATACAGAACACTGTTTCATACAGAACAACACTGTTTCATATAGAACAGTTTCATATAGAAGAACACTGTTTCATACAGAACACTGTTTCATACAGAACAACACTGTTTCATATAGAACAGTTTCATATAGAAGAACACTGTTTCATATAGAACACTGTTTCATACAGAACAACACTGTTTCATATAGAACACTGTTTCATACAGAACAACACTGTTTCATATAGAACACTGTTTCATACAGAACACTGTTTCATACAGAACAACACTGTTTCATATAGATCAGTTTCATATAGAAGAACACTGTTTCATATAGAACAACACTGTTTCATATAGAACACTGTTTCATATAGAACAACACTGTTTCATATAGAACAACACTGTTTCATATAGAACAACACTGTTTCATATAGAACACTGTTTCATATAGAACAACACTGTTTCATATAGAAGAACACTGTTTCATATAGAACACTTTTTCATATAGAACACTGTTTCATACAGAACAACACTGTTTCATATAGAACACTGTTTCATATAGAACAACACTGTTTCATATAGAAGAACACTGTTTCATATAGAACAACACTGTTTCATATAGAACAACACTGTTTCATATAGAACAACACTGTTTCATATAGAACACTGTTTCATATAGAACAACACTGTTTCATATAGAACAACACTGTTTCATATAGAACACTGTTTCATATAGAACAACACTGTTTCATATAGAACAACACTGTTTCATATAGAACAACACTGTTTCATATAGAACACTGTTTCATACAGAACAACACTGTTTCATATAGAACAACACTGTTTCATACAGAATAACACTGTTTCATACAGAACAACACTGTTTCATATATAACACTTTCATATAGAACACTGTTTCATATAGAACACTGTTTCATACAGAACACTGTTTCATATAGAACAACACTGTTTCATATAGAACACTTTCATATAGAACACTGTTTCATATAGAACACTGTTTCATACAGAACACTGTTTCATATAGAACAACACTGTTTCATATAGAACAACACTGTTTCATATAGAACACTGTTTCATACAGAACAACACTGTTTCATATAGAACACTGTTTCATACAGAACAACACTGTTTCATACAGAACAACACTGTTTCATATAGAACACTGTTTCATACAGAACAACACTGTTTCATACAGAACAACACTGTTTCATACAGAACAACACTGTTTCATACAGAACAACACTGTTTCATATAGAACACTGTTTCATACAGAACAACACTGTTTCATATAGAACACTGTTTCATACAGAACAACACTGTTTCATACGGAACATTGTTTCATACGGAACATTGTTTCATATAGAACACTGTTTCATACAGAACAACACTGTTTCATATAGAACACTTTCATATAGAACACTGTTTCATATAGAACACTGTTTCATACAGAACACTGTTTCATACAGAACAACACTGTTTCATATAGAACAGTTTCATATAGAAGAACACTGTTTCATATAGAACACTGTTTCATACAGAACACTGTTTCATATAGAACAACACTGTTTCATATAGAACAACACTGTTTCATACAGAACAACACTGTTTCATATAGAACACTGTTTCATACAGAACAACACTGTTTCATACAGAACAACACTGTTTCATATAGAACACTGTTTCATACAGAACAACACTGTTTCATACAGAACAACAGTTTCATACAGAACAACACTGTTTCATATAGAACACTGTTTCATACAGAACAACACTGTTTCATATAGAACACTGTTTCATACAGAACAACACTGTTTCATATAGAACACTGTTTCATACAGAACAACACTGTTTCATACGGAACATTGTTTCATACAGAACAACACTGTTTCATATAGAACACTGTTTCATATAGAACACTGTTTCATATAGAACACTGTTTCATATAGAACACTGTTTCATACAGAACAACACTGTTTCAAATAGAACACTGTTTCATACGGAACATTGTTTCATACAGAACACTGTTTCATACAGAACACTGTTTCATACAGAACAACACTGTTTCATATAGAACACTGTTTCATAAAGAACAACACTGTTTCATACGGAACATTGTTTCATACAGAACACTGTTTCATACAGAACAACACTGTTTCATATAGAACACTGTTTCATACAGAACAACACTGTTTCATACAGAACAACACTGTTTCATACAGAACAACACTGTTTCATACAGAACAACACTGTTTCATACGGAACATTGTTTCATACAGAACAACACTGTTTCATATAGAACACTGTTTCATACAGAACAACATTGTTTCATACAGAACACTGTTTCATACAGAACAACACTGTTTCATACGGAACATTGTTTCATACAGAACAACACTGTTTCATATAGAACACTGTTTCATACAGAACAACACTGTTTCATACAGAACAACAGTTTCATACAGAACAACACTGTTTCATATAGAACACTGTTTCATACAGAACAACACTGTTTCATATAGAACACTGTTTCATATAGAACAACACTGTTTCATACAGAACAACACTGTTTCATATAGAACAACACTGTTTCATATAGAACACTGTTTCATACAGAACAACACTGTTTCATACAGAACAACACTGTTTCATATATAACACTGTTTCATACAGAACAACACTGTTTCATACAGAACAACACTGTTTCATATAGAACACTGTTTCATACAGAATAACACTGTTTCATACAGAACAACACTTTCATATAGAACAACACTGTTTCATACAGAACACTGTTTCATACAGAACAACACTGTTTCATACAGAACAACACTGTTTCATATATAACAACACTGTTTCATACAGAACAACACTGTTTCATACAGAACACTGTTTCATATATAACAACACTGTTTCATATATAACAACACTGTTTCATACAGAACACTGTTTCATACAGAACAACACTGTTTCATACAGAACAACACTGTTTCATATAGAACACTGTTTCATACAGAATAACACTGTTTCATACAGAACAACACTGTTTCATATAGAACAACACTGTTTCATACAGAACACTGTTTCATACAGAACAACACTGTTTCATACAGAACAACACTGTTTCATATATAACAACACTGTTTCATACAGAACACTGTTTCATATAGAACACTTTCATACAGAACAACACTGTTTCATACAGAACAACACTGTTTCATACAGAACAACACTGTTTCATACAGAATAACACTGTTTCATACAGAACAACACTGTTTCATACAGAACAACACTGTTTCATACAGAACACTGTTTCATATAGAACACTTTCATACAGAACAACACTGTTTCATATAGAACAACACTGTTTCATACAGAACAACACTGTTTCATACAGAACAACACTGTTTCATATATAACAACACTGTTTCATATAGAACACTTCCATACAGAACAACACTGTTTCATACAGAACAACACTGTTTCATACAGAATAACACTGTTTCATACAGAACAACACTGTTTCATATAGAACAACACTGTTTCATACAGAACACTGTTTCATATAGAACACTTTCATACAGAGCAACACTGTTTCATACAGAATAACACTGTTTCATACAGAACAACACTGTTTCATATAGAACAACACTGTTTCATACAGAACAACACTGTTTCATATAGAACAACACTGTTTCATACAGAACAACACTGTTTCATACAGAACAACACTGTTTCATATATAACAACACTGTTTCATACAGAACAACACTGTTTCATACAGAACACTGTTTCATATATAACAACACTGTTTCATATATAACAACACTGTTTCATACAGAACACTGTTTCATACAGAACAACACTGTTTCATACAGAACAACACTGTTTCATATAGAACACTGTTTCATACAGAATAACACTGTTTCATACAGAACAACACTGTTTCATATAGAACAACACTGTTTCATACAGAACACTGTTTCATACAGAACAACACTGTTTCATATAGAACAACACTGTTTCATATAGAACAACACTGTTTCATACAGAACAACACTGTTTCATATATAACAACACTGTTTCATACAGAACACTGTTTCATATAGAACACTTTCATACAGAACAACACTGTTTCATACAGAACAACACTGTTTCATACAGAATAACACTGTTTCATACAGAACAACACTGTTTCATACAGAACAACACTGTTTCATACAGAACACTGTTTCATATAGAACACTTTCATACAGAACAACACTGTTTCATACAGAACACTGTTTCATACAGAACAACACTGTTTCATACAGAACAACACTGTTTCATATAGAACAACACTGTTTCATACAGAACAACACTGTTTCATACAGAATAACACTGTTTCATATATAACAACACTGTTTCATACAGAACACTGTTTCATATAGAACACTTTCATACAGAAAAACACTGTTTCATACAGAACAACACTGTTTCATACAGAACAACACTGTTTCATATAGAACAACACTGTTTCATACAGAACAACACTGTTTCATACAGAACAACACTGTTTCATATATAACAACCCTGTTTCATACAGAACAACACTGTTTCATATATAACAACACTGTTTCATACAGAACACTGTTTCATACAGAACAACACTGTTTCATATATAACAACACTGTTTCATACAGAGCAACACTGTTTCATATATAACAACACTGTTTCATACAGAACACTGTTTCATATATAACAACACTGTTTTATATATAACAACACTGTTTCATACAGAACACTGTTTCATACAGAACAACACTGTTTCACGGGGTGGTGATGGCGCAGTGGATAAGACACATGCCTTTGGTGTGAGAGACCCAGGTTCGAATCCACTGTGAGACACCAATGTGTCCCTGAGCAAGACACTTAACCCCTAGTTGCTCCAGAGGCGTGCAACCTCTGACATGTATAGCAATTGTAAGTCGCTTTGGATAAAAGCGTCAGCTAAATGAATAAATGTAAATGTAAATGTAAATGTTTCATACAGAACAACACTGTTTCATATAGAACACTGTTTCATACAGAATAACACTGTTTCATACAGAACAACACTGTTTCATATAGAACAACACTGTTTCATACAGAACAACACTGTTTCATACAAGAACAACACTGTTTCATATAGAACAACACTGTTTCATACAGAACAACACTGTTTCATATATAACAACACTGTTTCATACAGAACACTGTTTCATATAGAACACTTTCATACAGAACAACACTGTTTCATACAGAACAACACTGTTTCATACAGAACAACACTGTTTCATACAGAACAACACTGTTTCATACAGAACAACACTGTTTCATATAGAACAACACTGTTTCATACAGAACAACACTGTTTCATATAGAACAACACTGTTTCATACAGAACAACACTGTTTCATACAGAACAACACTGTTTCATATATAACAACACTGTTTCATACAGAACAACACTGTTTCATACAGAACACTGTTTCATATATAACAACACTGTTTCATACAGAACACTGTTTCATACAGAACAACACTGTTTCATACAGAACAACACTGTTTCATATAGAACACTGTTTCATACAGAATAACACTGTTTCATACAGAACAACACTGTTTCATATAGAACAACACTGTTTCATACAGAACACTGTTTCATACAGAACAACACTGTTTCATATAGAACAACACTGTTTCATATAGAACAACACTGTTTCATACAGAACAACACTGTTTCATATAGAACAACACTGTTTCATACAGAACACTGTTTCATATAGAACACTTTCATACAGAACAACACTGTTTCATATAGAACAACACTGTTTCATACAGAACAACACTGTTTCATATATAACAACACTGTTTCATATAGAACACTGTTTCATATAGAACACTTCCATACAGAACAACACTGTTTCATACAGAACAACACTGTTTCATACAGAATAACACTGTTTCATACAGAACAACACTGTTTCATATAGAACAACACTGTTTCATACAGAACACTGTTTCATACAGAACAACACTGTTTCATACAGAACAACACTGTTTCATACAGAACAACACTGTTTCATATAGAACAACACTGTTTCATACAGAACAACACTGTTTCATATATAACAACACTGTTTCATATAGAACACTTCCATACAGAACAACACTGTTTCATACAGAACAACACTGTTTCATACAGAATAACACTGTTTCATACAGAACAACACTGTTTCATATAGAACAACACTGTTTCATACAGAACACTGTTTCATATAGAACACTTTCATACAGAGCAACACTGTTTCATACAGAATAACACTGTTTCATACAGAACAACACTGTTTCATATAGAACAACACTGTTTCATACAGAACAACACTGTTTCATATAGAACAACACTGTTTCATACAGAACAACACTGTTTCATACAGAACAACACTGTTTCATATATAACAACACTGTTTCATACAGAACAACACTGTTTCATACAGAACACTGTTTCATATATAACAACACTGTTTCATATATAACAACACTGTTTCATACAGAACACTGTTTCATACAGAACAACACTGTTTCATACAGAACAACACTGTTTCATATATAACAACACTGTTTCATATAGAACACTTCCATACAGAACAACACTGTTTCATACAGAACAACACTGTTTCATACAGAATAACACTGTTTCATACAGAACAACACTGTTTCATATAGAACAACACTGTATCATACAGAACACTGTTTCATATAGAACACTTTCATACAGAGCAACACTGTTTCATACAGAATAACACTGTTTCATACAGAACAACACTGTTTCATATAGAACAACACTGTTTCATACAGAACAACACTGTTTCATATAGAACAACACTGTTTCATACAGAACAACACTGTTTCATACAGAACAACACTGTTTCATATATAACAACACTGTTTCATACAGAACAACACTGTTTCATACAGAACACTGTTTCATATATAACAACACTGTTTCATATATAACAACACTGTTTCATACAGAACACTGTTTCATACAGAACAACACTGTTTCATACAGAACAACACTGTTTCATATAGAACACTGTTTCATACAGAATAACACTGTTTCATACAGAACAACACTGTTTCATATAGAACAACACTGTTTCATACAGAACACTGTTTCATACAGAACAACACTGTTTCATATAGAACAACACTGTTTCATATAGAACAACACTGTTTCATACAGAACAACACTGTTTCATATATAACAACACTGTTTCATACAGAACACTGTTTCATATAGAACACTTTCATACAGAACAACACTGTTTCATACAGAACAACACTGTTTCATACAGAATAACACTGTTTCATACAGAACAACACTGTTTCATACAGAACAACACTGTTTCATACAGAACACTGTTTCATATAGAACACTTTCATACAGAACAACACTGTTTCATACAGAACACTGTTTCATACAGAACAACACTGTTTCATACAGAACAACACTGTTTCATATAGAACAACACTGTTTCATACAGAACAACACTGTTTCATACAGAATAACACTGTTTCATATATAACAACACTGTTTCATACAGAACACTGTTTCATATAGAACACTTTCATACAGAAAAACACTGTTTCATACAGAACAACACTGTTTCATACAGAACAACACTGTTTCATATAGAACAACACTGTTTCATACAGAACAACACTGTTTCATACAGAACAACACTGTTTCATATATAACAACCCTGTTTCATACAGAACAACACTGTTTCATATATAACAACACTGTTTCATACAGAACACTGTTTCATACAGAACAACACTGTTTCATATATAACAACACTGTTTCATATATAACAACACTGTTTCATACAGAGCAACACTGTTTCATATATAACAACACTGTTTCATACAGAACACTGTTTCATATATAACAACACTGTTTTATATATAACAACACTGTTTCATACAGAACACTGTTTCATACAGAACAACACTGTTTCACGGGGTGGTGATGGCGCAGTGGATAAGACACATGCCTTTGGTGTGAGAGACCCAGGTTCGAATCCACTGTGAGACACCAATGTGTCCCTGAGCAAGACACTTAACCCCTAGTTGCTCCAGAGGCGTGCAACCTCTGACATGTATAGCAATTGTAAGTCGCTTTGGATAAAAGCGTCAGCTAAATGAATAAATGTAAATGTAAATGTAAATGTTTCATACAGAACAACACTGTTTCATACAGAACAACACTGTTTCATATAGAACAACACTGTTTCATACAGAACACTGTTTCATATAGAACACTTTCATACAGAACAACACTGTTTCATATAGAACAACACTGTTTCATACAGAACAACACTGTTTCATATATAACAACACTGTTTCATATAGAACACTGTTTCATATAGAACACTTCCATACAGAACAACACTGTTTCATACAGAACAACACTGTTTCATACAGAATAACACTGTTTCATACAGAACAACACTGTTTCATATAGAACAACACTGTTTCATACAGAACACTGTTTCATACAGAACAACACTGTTTCATACAGAACAACACTGTTTCATACAGAACAACACTGTTTCATATAGAACAACACTGTTTCATACAGAACAACACTGTTTCATATATAACAACACTGTTTCATATAGAACACTTCCATACAGAACAACACTGTTTCATACAGAACAACACTGTTTCATACAGAATAACACTGTTTCATACAGAACAACACTGTTTCATATAGAACAACACTGTTTCATACAGAACACTGTTTCATATAGAACACTTTCATACAGAGCAACACTGTTTCATACAGAATAACACTGTTTCATACAGAACAACACTGTTTCATATAGAACAACACTGTTTCATACAGAACAACACTGTTTCATATAGAACAACACTGTTTCATACAGAACAACACTGTTTCATATATAACAACACTGTTTCATACAGAACACTGTTTCATATAGAACACTTTCATACAGAAAAACACTGTTTCATACAGAACAACACTGTTTCATACAGAACAACACTGTTTCATATAGAACAACACTGTTTCATACAGAACACTGTTTCATACAGAACAACACTGTTTCATACAGAATAACACTGTTTCATACAGAACAACACTGTTTCATATATAACAACCCTGTTTCATACAGAACAACACTGTTTCATATATAACAACACTGTTTCATACAGAACACTGTTTCATACAGAACAACACTGTTTCATATATAACAACACTGTTTCATACAGAACAACACTGTTTCATACAGAATAACACTGTTTCATACAGAACAACACTGTTTCATATAGAACAACACTGTTTCATACAGAATAACACTGTTTCATACAGAACAACACTGTTTCATATAGAACAACACTGT
Organism: Abramis brama; assembly: GCF_963993115.1. Classification (NCBI taxonomy): domain Eukaryota; kingdom Metazoa; phylum Chordata; class Actinopteri; order Cypriniformes; family Leuciscidae; genus Abramis; species Abramis brama. Next base: position 45,680,060 of record NC_139970.1, read on the forward strand.
TTCATACAGAACAACACTGTTTCATACAGAACAACACTGTTTCATACAGAACAACACTGTTTCATATAGAACAACACTGTTTCATACAGAACAACACTGTTTCATATAGAACAACACTGTTTCATACAGAACAACACTGTTTCATACAGAACAACACTGTTTCATATATAACAACACTGTTTCATACAGAACAACACTGTTTCATACAGAACACTGTTTCATATATAACAACACTGTTTCATACAGAACACTGTTTCATACAGAACAACACTGTTTCATACAGAACAACACTGTTTCATATAGAACACTGTTTCATACAGAATAACACTGTTTCATACAGAACAACACTGTTTCATATAGAACAACACTGTTTCATACAGAACACTGTTTCATACAGAACAACACTGTTTCATATAGAACAACACTGTTTCATATAGAACAACACTGTTTCATACAGAACAACACTGTTTCATATAGAACAACACTGTTTCATACAGAACACTGTTTCATATAGAACACTTTCATACAGAACAACACTGTTTCATATAGAACAACACTGTTTCATACAGAACAACACTGTTTCATATATAACAACACTGTTTCATATAGAACACTGTTTCATATAGAACACTTCCATACAGAACAACACTGTTTCATACAGAACAACACTGTTTCATACAGAATAACACTGTTTCATACAGAACAACACTGTTTCATATAGAACAACACTGTTTCATACAGAACACTGTTTCATACAGAACAACACTGTTTCATACAGAACAACACTGTTTCATACAGAACAACACTGTTTCATATAGAACAACACTGTTTCATACAGAACAACACTGTTTCATATATAACAACACTGTTTCATATAGAACACTTCCATACAGAACAACACTGTTTCATACAGAACAACACTGTTTCATACAGAATAACACTGTTTCATACAGAACAACACTGTTTCATATAGAACAACACTGTTTCATACAGAACACTGTTTCATATAGAACACTTTCATACAGAGCAACACTGTTTCATACAGAATAACACTGTTTCATACAGAACAACACTGTTTCATATAGAACAACACTGTTTCATACAGAACAACACTGTTTCATATAGAACAACACTGTTTCATACAGAACAACACTGTTTCATACAGAACAACACTGTTTCATATATAACAACACTGTTTCATACAGAACAACACTGTTTCATACAGAACACTGTTTCATATATAACAACACTGTTTCATATATAACAACACTGTTTCATACAGAACACTGTTTCATACAGAACAACACTGTTTCATACAGAACAACACTGTTTCATATATAACAACACTGTTTCATATAGAACACTTCCATACAGAACAACACTGTTTCATACAGAACAACACTGTTTCATACAGAATAACACTGTTTCATACAGAACAACACTGTTTCATATAGAACAACACTGTATCATACAGAACACTGTTTCATATAGAACACTTTCATACAGAGCAACACTGTTTCATACAGAATAACACTGTTTCATACAGAACAACACTGTTTCATATAGAACAACACTGTTTCATACAGAACAACACTGTTTCATATAGAACAACACTGTTTCATACAGAACAACACTGTTTCATACAGAACAACACTGTTTCATATATAACAACACTGTTTCATACAGAACAACACTGTTTCATACAGAACACTGTTTCATATATAACAACACTGTTTCATATATAACAACACTGTTTCATACAGAACACTGTTTCATACAGAACAACACTGTTTCATACAGAACAACACTGTTTCATATAGAACACTGTTTCATACAGAATAACACTGTTTCATACAGAACAACACTGTTTCATATAGAACAACACTGTTTCATACAGAACACTGTTTCATACAGAACAACACTGTTTCATATAGAACAACACTGTTTCATATAGAACAACACTGTTTCATACAGAACAACACTGTTTCATATATAACAACACTGTTTCATACAGAACACTGTTTCATATAGAACACTTTCATACAGAACAACACTGTTTCATACAGAACAACACTGTTTCATACAGAATAACACTGTTTCATACAGAACAACACTGTTTCATACAGAACAACACTGTTTCATACAGAACACTGTTTCATATAGAACACTTTCATACAGAACAACACTGTTTCATACAGAACACTGTTTCATACAGAACAACACTGTTTCATACAGAACAACACTGTTTCATATAGAACAACACTGTTTCATACAGAACAACACTGTTTCATACAGAATAACACTGTTTCATATATAACAACACTGTTTCATACAGAACACTGTTTCATATAGAACACTTTCATACAGAAAAACACTGTTTCATACAGAACAACACTGTTTCATACAGAACAACACTGTTTCATATAGAACAACACTGTTTCATACAGAACAACACTGTTTCATACAGAACAACACTGTTTCATATATAACAACCCTGTTTCATACAGAACAACACTGTTTCATATATAACAACACTGTTTCATACAGAACACTGTTTCATACAGAACAACACTGTTTCATATATAACAACACTGTTTCATACAGAGCAACACTGTTTCATATATAACAACACTGTTTCATACAGAACACTGTTTCATATATAACAACACTGTTTTATATATAACAACACTGTTTCATACAGAACACTGTTTCATACAGAACAACACTGTTTCACGGGGTGGTGATGGCGCAGTGGATAAGACACATGCCTTTGGTGTGAGAGACCCAGGTTCGAATCCACTGTGAGACACCAATGTGTCCCTGAGCAAGACACTTAACCCCTAGTTGCTCCAGAGGCGTGCAACCTCTGACATGTATAGCAATTGTAAGTCGCTTTGGATAAAAGCGTCAGCTAAATGAATAAATGTAAATGTAAATGTAAATGTTTCATACAGAACAACACTGTTTCATACAGAACAACACTGTTTCATATAGAACAACACTGTTTCATACAGAACACTGTTTCATATAGAACACTTTCATACAGAACAACACTGTTTCATATAGAACAACACTGTTTCATACAGAACAACACTGTTTCATATATAACAACACTGTTTCATATAGAACACTGTTTCATATAGAACACTTCCATACAGAACAACACTGTTTCATACAGAACAACACTGTTTCATACAGAATAACACTGTTTCATACAGAACAACACTGTTTCATATAGAACAACACTGTTTCATACAGAACACTGTTTCATACAGAACAACACTGTTTCATATAGAACAACACTGTTTCATATAGAACAACACTGTTTCATACAGAACAACACTGTTTCATATAGAACAACACTGTTTCATACAGAACACTGTTTCATATAGAACACTTTCATACAGAACAACACTGTTTCATATAGAACAACACTGTTTCATACAGAACAACACTGTTTCATATATAACAACACTGTTTCATATAGAACACTGTTTCATATAGAACACTTCCATACAGAACAACACTGTTTCATACAGAACAACACTGTTTCATACAGAATAACACTGTTTCATACAGAACAACACTGTTTCATATAGAACAACACTGTTTCATACAGAACACTGTTTCATACAGAACAACACTGTTTCATACAGAACAACACTGTTTCATACAGAACAACACTGTTTCATATAGAACAACACTGTTTCATACAGAACAACACTGTTTCATATATAACAACACTGTTTCATATAGAACACTTCCATACAGAACAACACTGTTTCATACAGAACAACACTGTTTCATACAGAATAACACTGTTTCATACAGAACAACACTGTTTCATATAGAACAACACTGTTTCATACAGAACACTGTTTCATATAGAACACTTTCATACAGAGCAACACTGTTTCATACAGAATAACACTGTTTCATACAGAACAACACTGTTTCATATAGAACAACACTGTTTCATACAGAACAACACTGTTTCATATAGAACAACACTGTTTCATACAGAACAACACTGTTTCATACAGAACAACACTGTTTCATATATAACAACACTGTTTCATACAGAACAACACTGTTTCATACAGAACACTGTTTCATATATAACAACACTGTTTCATATATAACAACACTGTTTCATACAGAACACTGTTTCATACAGAACAACACTGTTTCATACAGAACAACACTGTTTCATATATAACAACACTGTTTCATATAGAACACTTCCATACAGAACAACACTGTTTCATACAGAACAACACTGTTTCATACAGAATAACACTGTTTCATACAGAACAACACTGTTTCATATAGAACAACACTGTATCATACAGAACACTGTTTCATATAGAACACTTTCATACAGAGCAACACTGTTTCATACAGAATAACACTGTTTCATACAGAACAACACTGTTTCATATAGAACAACACTGTTTCATACAGAACAACACTGTTTCATATAGAACAACACTGTTTCATACAGAACAACACTGTTTCATACAGAACAACACTGTTTCATATATAACAACACTGTTTCATACAGAACAACACTGTTTCATACAGAACACTGTTTCATATATAACAACACTGTTTCATATATAACAACACTGTTTCATACAGAACACTGTTTCATACAGAACAACACTGTTTCATACAGAACAACACTGTTTCATATAGAACACTGTTTCATACAGAATAACACTGTTTCATACAGAACAACACTGTTTCATATAGAACAACACTGTTTCATACAGAACACTGTTTCATACAGAACAACACTGTTTCATATAGAACAACACTGTTTCATATAGAACAACACTGTTTCATACAGAACAACACTGTTTCATATATAACAACACTGTTTCATACAGAACACTGTTTCATATAGAACACTTTCATACAGAACAACACTGTTTCATACAGAACAACACTGTTTCATACAGAATAACACTGTTTCATACAGAACAACACTGTTTCATACAGAACAACACTGTTTCATACAGAACACTGTTTCATATAGAACACTTTCATACAGAACAACACTGTTTCATACAGAACACTGTTTCATACAGAACAACACTGTTTCATACAGAACAACACTGTTTCATATAGAACAACACTGTTTCATACAGAACAACACTGTTTCATACAGAATAACACTGTTTCATATATAACAACACTGTTTCATACAGAACACTGTTTCATATAGAACACTTTCATACAGAAAAACACTGTTTCATACAGAACAACACTGTTTCATACAGAACAACACTGTTTCATATAGAACAACACTGTTTCATACAGAACAACACTGTTTCATACAGAACAACACTGTTTCATATATAACAACCCTGTTTCATACAGAACAACACTGTTTCATATATAACAACACTGTTTCATACAGAACACTGTTTCATACAGAACAACACTGTTTCATATATAACAACACTGTTTCATACAGAGCAACACTGTTTCATATATAACAACACTGTTTCATACAGAACACTGTTTCATATATAACAACACTGTTTTATATATAACAACACTGTTTCATACAGAACACTGTTTCATACAGAACAACACTGTTTCACGGGGTGGTGATGGCGCAGTGGATAAGACACATGCCTTTGGTGTGAGAGACCCAGGTTCGAATCCACTGTGAGACACCAATGTGTCCCTGAGCAAGACACTTAACCCCTAGTTGCTCCAGAGGCGTGCAACCTCTGACATGTATAGCAATTGTAAGTCGCTTTGGATAAAAGCGTCAGCTAAATGAATAAATGTAAATGTAAATGTAAATGTTTCATACAGAACAACACTGTTTCATACAGAACAACACTGTTTCATATAGAACAACACTGTTTCATACAGAACACTGTTTCATATAGAACACTTTCATACAGAACAACACTGTTTCATATAGAACAACACTGTTTCATACAGAACAACACTGTTTCATATATAACAACACTGTTTCATATAGAACACTGTTTCATATAGAACACTTCCATACAGAACAACACTGTTTCATACAGAACAACACTGTTTCATACAGAATAACACTGTTTCATACAGAACAACACTGTTTCATATAGAACAACACTGTTTCATACAGAACACTGTTTCATACAGAACAACACTGTTTCATACAGAACAACACTGTTTCATACAGAACAACACTGTTTCATATAGAACAACACTGTTTCATACAGAACAACACTGTTTCATATATAACAACACTGTTTCATATAGAACACTTCCATACAGAACAACACTGTTTCATACAGAACAACACTGTTTCATACAGAATAACACTGTTTCATACAGAACAACACTGTTTCATATAGAACAACACTGTTTCATACAGAACACTGTTTCATATAGAACACTTTCATACAGAGCAACACTGTTTCATACAGAATAACACTGTTTCATACAGAACAACACTGTTTCATATAGAACAACACTGTTTCATACAGAACAACACTGTTTCATATAGAACAACACTGTTTCATACAGAACAACACTGTTTCATATATAACAACACTGTTTCATACAGAACACTGTTTCATATAGAACACTTTCATACAGAAAAACACTGTTTCATACAGAACAACACTGTTTCATACAGAACAACACTGTTTCATATAGAACAACACTGTTTCATACAGAACACTGTTTCATACAGAACAACACTGTTTCATACAGAATAACACTGTTTCATACAGAACAACACTGTTTCATATATAACAACCCTGTTTCATACAGAACAACACTGTTTCATATATAACAACACTGTTTCATACAGAACACTGTTTCATACAGAACAACACTGTTTCATATATAACAACACTGTTTCATACAGAACAACACTGTTTCATACAGAATAACACTGTTTCATACAGAACAACACTGTTTCATATAGAACAACACTGTTTCATACAGAACACTGTTTCATACAGAACAACACTGTTTCATACAGAACAACACTGTTTCATACAGAACAACACTGTTTCATATAGAACAACACTGTTTCATACAGAACAACACTGTTTCATATATAACAACACTGTTTCATATAGAACACTTCCATACAGAACAACACTGTTTCATACAGAACAACACTGTTTCATACAGAATAACACTGTTTCATACAGAACAACACTGTTTCATATAGAACAACACTGTTTCATACAGAACACTGTTTCATATACAACACTTTCATACAGAGCAACACTGTTTCATACAGAATAACACTGTTTCATACAGAACAACACTGTTACATATAGAACAACACTGTTTCATACAGAACAACACTGTTTCATATAGAACAACACTGTTTCATACAGAACAACACTGTTTCATATATAACAACACTGTTTCATACAGAACACTGTTTCATATAGAACACTTTCATACAGAAAAACACTGTTTCATACAGAACAACACTGTTTCATACAGAACAACACTGTTTCATATAGAACAACACTGTTTCATACAGAACACTGTTTCATACAGAACAACACTGTTTCATACAGAATAACACTGTTTCATACAGAACAACACTGTTTCATATATAACAACCCTGTTTCATACAGAACAACACTGTTTCATATATAACAACACTGTTTCATACAGAACACTGTTTCATACAGAACAACACTGTTTCATATATAACAACACTGTTTCATACAGAACAACACTGTTTCATATATAACAACAGTTTCATACAGAACAACACTGTTTCATACAGAACAACACTGTTTCATACAGAATAACACTGTTTCATATATAACAACACTGTTTCATACAGAACACTGTTTCATACAGAACAACACTGTTTCATACAGAACAACACTGTTTCATATAGAACACTGTTTCATACAGAATAACACTGTTTCATACAGAACAACACTGTTTCATATAGAACAACACTGTTTCATACAGAACAACACTGTTTCATACAAGAACAACACTGTTTCATATAGAACAACACTGTTTCATACAGAACAACACTGTTTCATATATAACAAAACTGTTTCATACAGAACACTGTTTCATATAGAACACTTTCATACAGAACAACACTGTTTCATACAGAACAACACTGTTTCATACAGAATAACACTGTTTCATACAGAACAACACTGTTTCATATAGAACAACACTGTTTCATACAGAACACTGTTTCATATAGAACACTTTCATACAGAACAACACTGTTTCATATAGAACAACACTGTTTCATACAGAACAACACTGTTTCATACAGAACAACACTGTTTCATACAGAATAACACTGTTTCATACAGAACAACACTGTTTCATACAGAACAACACTGTTTCATACAGAACAACACTGTTTCATACAGAATAACACTGTTTCATACAGAACAACACTGTTTCATATAGAACAACACTGTTTCATACAGAACAACACTGTTTCATATAGAACAACACTGTTTCATACAGAACAACACTGTTTCATATATAACAACACTGTTTCATACAGAACACTGTTTCATATAGAACACTTTCATACAGAAAAACACTGTTTCATACAGAACAACACTGTTTCATATATAACAACACTGTTTAATACAGAACACTGTTTCATATATAACAACACTGTTTCATATATAACAACACTGTTTCATACAGAACACTGTTTCATACAGAACAACACTGTTTCATACAGAACAACACTGTTTCATATAGAACACTGTTTCATACAGAATAACACTGTTTCATACAGAATAACACTGTTTCATACAGAACAACACTGTTTCATATAGAACAACACTGTTTCATACAGAACAACACTGTTTCATATAGAACAACACTGTTTCATACAGAATAACACTGTTTCATACAGAACAACACTGTTTCATATAGAACAACACTGTTTCATACAGAACAACACTGTTTCATATAGAACAACACTGTTTCATACAGAACAACACTGTTTCATATATAACAACACTGTTTCATACAGAACACTGTTTCATATAGAACACTTTCATACAGAACAACACTGTTTCATACAGAACAACACTGTTTCATACAGAATAACACTGTTTCATACAGAACAACACTGTTTCATATAGAACAACACTGTTTCATACAGAACAACACTGTTTCATATATAACAACACTGTTTCATACAGAACACTGTTTCATATAGAACACTTTCATACAGAAAAACACTGTTTCATACAGAACAACACTGTTTCATACAGAACAACACTGTTTCATACAGAACAACACTGTTTCATACAGAACAACACTGTTTCATATAGAACAACACTGTTTCATACAGAACACTGTTTCATACAGAACAACACTGTTTCATACAGAACAACACTGTTTCATACAGAACAACACTGTTTCATATAGAACAACACTGTTTCATACAGAACAACACTGTTTCATATATAACAACCCTGTTTCATACAGAACAACACTGTTTCATATATAACAACACTGTTTCATACAGAACACTGTTTCATATATAACAACACTGTTTCATACAGAACACTGTTTCATACAGAACACTGTTTCAAATATAACAACACTGTTTCATATATAACAACACTGTTTCATACAGAACACTGTTTCATACAGAACACTGTTTCATACAGAACACTGTTTCATATATAACAACACTGTTTCATATATAACAACACTGTTTCATATATAACAACACTGTTTCATACAGAACACTTTCATACAGAACACTGTTTCATATATAACAACACTGTTTCATATATAACAACACTGTTTCATATATAACAACATTGTTTCATACAGAACATTGTTTCATACAGAACACTGTTTCATATATAACAACACTGTTTCATACAGAACACTGTTTCATACAGAAATGTCAGCAACCCTACATTTGTCCTGACCCTGATGTTCTTTGACCTGTTGGGCTAGCCATAAGTGCAAACACTCTACACTTGTATTAAAACAGTAATTAGTCCCTCACTGACAAATTTCTTTTCATGTTTTCCTCTTGAAGAGATGGAGATGCACATAACCCACCGCAGATCAGATAACTTCGTTGCTGGTCTTGTATTTAATCTTCAGTGCAATAGAAACGGTCAGAATGTGAGTGTGAGCTGGAGTCGTGTTCCCAGTCAGAGCTTGGGAAATATCACTGGAATAACCATTAAGGACAACACGCTGTGGTTCCTTCCAGCCGAGCTCGTCCACAGCGGAGAGTACTCTTGTTTCAGCAGGTATTGCTTCAGTTCACTACGTTTCTATTGAGTTGGGTTTGACACGTGCATACTGAATACTGAAGCCCACTTGTTTATCCACATGTTGTTTTTTCCTGCTAAGGTCCATTTACAATGTTAGTAAAGTTGAAAATGTTCATACACTTTTGGTCATTCAAAATGGAACTGAGTCATCTTAACACTCTCTTGGCATTAACCAGTCTTTTTTTAAATGAAAATGAAATGGCGGATTGATCAGGGTTCTTTAACAAATATCCAACTCTTCTTTCTAACGTAGTGGAGGATTCATCAGAAGAATCTGACACTACATTTACATTTTACATTTTACATTTATATATTTACATTTATATATTATCCATGGCTGTTTTTCGAATGTACATAACAGCTTTTAAAATAAAATCGCCCAATCAATGACTTTACTAAAATTGTGTTATTTACAATTCCCCTCAGACAGCAACATAGTGTCTGCCCAGATCCGAGCCACATCTGTTACATGTGGATTCAACGTGTACCAGATGTGGGCCTACACTATGTTGCTGTCTGGGCTTGTTGTTAAAAATTGTTTAGATCAAAATGAACCAATATAATGCCTTTATTTGTGCGCTGTGTTTGGGCAACATACGTTCAAATGAAGGTGTTTTAGCCTACTCATAGATGTTCAAACTTTTGATGAATTATTCATTTTTAAATTATGCAATTTTTATCGTTTAATGGCCGCTACTAGGGCTGCACGATTAATCGCAATGAAACCGCACACGATTTGGCAAAGGCTGCGATTATTTTATGCTCAGTTTGTTAGTGCAGCGGCTGATCGGCAGTAAATGCACCATCTGAACACCAGAGGGCATCACACACACACACACACACACACACACACCACATATCCTTCTGAACACCAGAGGGTGTCTCACGCATACGTCATCTGAACACCAGAGGGCGTCTCTCACACAAACAGACACACACACACACACACACACACACACACCACATATCCCTCTGAACACCAGAGGGCGTCTCACACACACACACACACACCACATATCCTTCTGAACACCAGAGGGCGTTTTTCACACACACACACACACACACACACACACACACACACACACACACACACACACACACACCACATATCCTTCTGAACACCAGAGGGTGTCTCACGCATACGTCATCTGAACACCAGAGGGCGTCTCTCACACAAACAGACACACACACACACACACACCACATATCCCTCTGAACACCAGAGGGCGTCTCACACACACACACACACACACACACACACCACATATCCTTCTGAACACCAGAGGGCGTTTTTCACACACACACACACACACACACACACACACACACACACACACACACACACCACATATCCCTCTGAACACCAGAGGGCGTCTCACACACACACGCCAAATATGCCCCGCTGAAGTACGATAACACACATCATTCCAGGAAATCCCTATCAGGCATCACACTCTCTGTATCTGAATAAACAGAAGATTGAAACGCTTTGATTAAACATGACTAATAAACACACGACTGCCTTATTCTGTGTCAGAAGCTCATTATCTCACAGAAGGAGGAGCTCAACTGATGTTATGATATGAGTTTGGAGAAAAAGCATGTTATTAAATGTTGTCTTTTGTTGGACATGTTTGACGCGTGTTGCTTTTTCAAATACATATTATAAGTGACTCAAACTCGCAGTGCTTTCAGAGTGAGCAGTGTTTACTGAGCCGATCATCAAGGACAAGCTGCGCATAACATATGATCTCAGCATTTGCCATTTCACAATCGTGATAAGCCAAATCGGTTTAAGTGCGATTACATGTAAATTGCGATTAATCGTGCAGCGCTAACCGCTACTCTTGCTATTTATTCAAGTCTGACCCTTTCCTGAAAAGAATATTTCCAATCTATGATGTAATGAATTTTTTTTAAATAATAAACCCAAGTTTATTGGTGTTGTTCTCTTATATTCAAATTATAAATGATATAACTAAACAAATTAATAATTAATCAGGTGAAACTGTGCGCTTGAATTTGTCATTGCATCATACATCCTATGCTGTGCGGTGAATTATTATAGCTCATTATTGTCTATTTACGGTATTTTAGTCATTTAAATAATTTTAATATGTGATTAATGACATTTTATTATAATATTACACCACCCAAATATGTATTTATTTCATTCTCATTGTCATTGCAGGCTGGGTTAGCCTATATTCACCATTAAGAAAAGTGATTAGCCTGCTTAAAATAGACTTGAACATAAAACAACAGGACAAAAACATAGTTGATGACTAAAAGCAATAATTTCATGACTTTAGACTTTACTTTGTAAAGACAGTGGCATAATATGTTTTTTTAGCCATATCAAAACAGTAGTCATGTGTATGGGTACATTTTACCCACTGGTGGTTTTATGCATACATCGTCCCTGGTGGTTCTAGTGCTAAACCAAATATTGAGAACTGAGAATTATCAAATAAAACCAAGGTGTAGAGTGTAAAGATGCAAACATAAAATAAAAACAGCTTTGCACTGTATGTTTTGTGTTCAGAATTCCATATCGGCCATTCTTTCATCCCAACGGTTGTTCTTCTTGTTCTTCTTGTTCTTCTTGTGTTCTATGTGGCAGAGATGGCAATGAAACCCAGGAAATTATATTTGAAGTCTCCGTTCAGAACGAAACATGCCCCCCAATGAACAGAGAAGACAACGTAAAGAGCACAGAGGAACTCAGATGTTTCCTTCCTCATGTCTTTGAGTTAGACCCTGGAGCTCAAGTGACCTGGCGAAAGGTAAGGGGTGCCTGCAAAAACCATAAGTGAAACACATATTCACACTACAGGTTGATTTGTTGTTTCCTGACCGGACACGCCGCAACATGCAATTTCTATTTTAGAAACGGTTTCTATTTCTGCAACGTCATGGCTGGAACAACGACATACAAATTATGACAATGGTTATCTCAGGTTCAGATTATGTGCTTTATTTTAATGTTAAAAGTGTCTAATGTGAGTTTGAATATCATTTATAGCCGTACTTAAAGCAACAATGGATAATTCACCTCAGATCTTGAAAATAAATGAAAGAACATTCAAACTGACGAAACAAGTGTATTCTATGACATACTGTTTCAGTCACTCAGTATGTATTTTTAATCATATAAAAATGGTGTAATAATAAAAAAAATATGATTATGTGCTTATCCATTTTGTTGTGAGTGCAGTGCGCTTGCAGAGAGACTCCGCCCAGATCTCGTTCTTGTTCTGTTAAAACACTGAGTTACAGAAGTGGTGACCACATTTACACAAGATCTGTGTAGGCATAAACAGAACTGAAGTGTGCATTGCTGAAAAGACCAGCATGCTAAAAATGACTAAAAATCATTTGACTTTAATACATCTGGTGGTTAATATTACTTTCATCAAAAATAGCAAATGTCAAACAAGTTTTGTAAATGGCAAAACATTACTTTAGTCATCAATATGTTGAGCTTATGTACAGTACATGGTCTTCTCATTTAAAGGATTCACTTTCACCTTTAAACGTTGCCTGTGCGTGTGTGTACATGCTCATTATAATCTCTCTGTTCTCCCTCTGTAGAACTGCCATCCACTCAAAGGGGAAAACAGGAAGGTTTTCCCGGTGAACAGATCAGATGAGATGGTTGGATTCTTTACTTGCTTTGTGAACTTTACTTTTGAAGGACTGAACTACTCTGCTGCCCAGACTACAAAACTCTACAGCCTGCCTTCAGATTTTGGTAAATGACAATTCAATTCAATTTAAAGTAAAATTACAGCACTCAAAATACACTGCTCAAAAAATTAAGGGAACACTTAAAACACACATTTGATTTTAATGAATGAAATATTAAATTTGAAAATATTTATACATTCTATAATTTGTTAAGAACAAAATTTTGTGACAACAGTCATCAACATACTGAGTCCTGGATTCAAAATCATACCAAAAATCAATGTAAAAAACAGAATTTACAGGCTGATCCAACTTGCATGAAGTTCTTCACAACAACTCATAATGTAAGTCAGTGGTGTGAATGGCTACGAGCCTGTATCCGCTCACGACAACATTTGGGATGAGACATCCTGATGAGATGGTGTCCTATGGGATCTCCTCCCAGACCTGGATCAGGGCATCAGTGAGCTCCTGGACACTCTTGGCGGCTTCGGATGCTCCGATACATAATGTCCCAGAGGTTCTCAATTGGATTTAGGTCTGGGGAATGTAAGGGCCAGTCAATGGCATCAATGCCTTCGTCATCTAAAAACTGCCTAAACACTCTGTCCACATGAGGCTGGGCATTATCATGCTCCAGGACCAGCATGAGGTCTAACAATGGCTCTGAGGATTTCATCCCGGTACTAACAGCAGTTAGGGAACCATTGGCTAGGATATTCCTCTGCAGACCATTACTGAGATCTAGAAGAAAATAGCGTCATAGTCTAATTATGGCCAGGGTGTTTAGGAGAAAAGCATTTATTTCATAATGTGAGTGATGGAAATCCGCCTGTTGAGCGATTTGTGCTTGTACATTACTTGTATGCACACTCTCGACATTTGTGATTAAAATAACGCCATAGAAACGGCCTCAAATAAATATAAAAAGTGGAAGAAGCTGCAATAGATTTTTTTATTGGTTAAAATCAATGGAGAATATCTGGTATTTTTCCGTGGGTGCTCGAGCCCCGAGCGCTTATGCTGTGTCGTGATTGGCTGAGGCGACACACTGGCCACAGGGCAGAAACGTCCCGAGCAATCCAAGAAGAAAGTAATAAACTACAGGCACTTCTAGTGATGATTGAGAGGCATTCTTTTTGTATGAGTCTGTCCTTTTTATTAAAAAAAAAATAAAAAATCCTGCATAGTCTCAAAATCCTTTAATTTGATATAGTAAAATGATTAAGAACCTGAAATGTGAAGTGCATGCCCTAATAACATCCACACACAGTTCAGCGCTGATGGAGAGACTTTGATGGATGATGTGATGAATGTTTCTCTGTGTGTAACAGTGGTGACGAAGCCTACAATCATCTTCCCAAAGCAAGAAACACACACCGTAACACTAGGTGAGTGACGGCGATAACACGTTTAACTCTTCTGTTGCTGTACGTGTCAAATCGAGTTAGTACTTGCACTGTTTTAACTCAAGGCCATTTATGCGTTTTTGTGATCTGCAAACAAACAAATGCAAACATATTAGCATTTAGGAATTATCTCTTTCCATTCATGAGTGTGAATTTGAATTGAATTTGTAAAAAAACAGCATATTACATTGAATTTGAATTAGAATCACATGAAGACGAGTTTATTGAATTGCAATATAAAGAAAAGTCATGAAACCGAAACATTTTGAAAAGTGCAATAATATTCATGTGACCGTAGGCGAAAGTTACGAGCTGAGCTGCAAAGCTCTTGTTGGGAAGTACGACATGGACGAAACTGTGATATACTGGACGAGTGACTCTGATTCTCTCACTCTGAGCTGCAAGAGCAGCACGTAAGGACAAAAGATACGTTTGCTCTTTATATAATGAGAGAGTGTTTTGTTTATGATGTGACTAACCATTTTGTTTCTGCATGTCTTGTTTTTCCAGCAAGGAGGAGAGCAAGCGGCTGTACAAGCTTTGTAATTTATCCATCTCTGAAGTCACAGCTGAATATCTGAACACTGATCTAAAATGTGTCGTTCAACACCCGGCAGGTTCAGATTTTGGAATAGCCCGGCTTATCCCAGGTCAGGTCTAGGTTGCATTGGACAATACTTTTGATTATGTCCCCTTTTCCAACTTGCTCCTTCTCTTTTTCTCTCAGCTAGTCAGAAGGCGCGTCATTATTGGATCGGCTTCGGTCTGGTGGCTCTGGTCACGTTACTGGGCGCTGTGGCATTCTTCTTCAGAGTCGATCTGGTTCTGGTTTACAGGGATGTTTGCTCGTCTTCTGCCGTATGCAGCGGTACGTCTTTACCTCCGATTTTTATTGACTTTTCTGTAGAGATGCTTTCAATTACATGCTTTCAAACAATGGTTTTGTTTAAAAATCAAACTGATTCGATCATAAATGGTATTAAATATTTATTATGAAATACAAGTGGGTGAATTTCACAGCAACATCAAAATTAACTGAAAAAATAGAAATTATATTTTGCATAATTTTGTTGTTGTTGAAAAAACATTATTTTCATGACAATTAAGCACATTTTAAAATTCTCCTTATCATAATGCATTTGAATGTTTTTTATTTTAACTCCTGTTATTTTTATAGTCTCGTAAGAATATCATTACTGTAATACAGCATTTTTAATCAGCCTAAATTTAAGTCAAGTCACATTTATTTATATAGCGCTTTTTACAATACAGATTGTTTTAAAGCAGCTTTACAGAGGTAACAGGAAAATAATGCAACAAAGTTTGTTTCCAGAAGAAAATAGTGTCACAGTCCAGTAAGTTAAGTGATGGTTCATTTTTTTGTAAAAAAGTTATTAATTTAGTTCATTTATATATATAGCCGCTCTGGAGAAAACCGTGATGTCATCGTCCAGCTCAGTTCAGTTCTCATATAATGGTGTCAATGTAGGCAGATCAATATTATTGTTGAATATTAAAATAAATGTTAAATTTAATATCCCGAAATAAGCAAGCCAAAAGCCAATGGCAACAAAGGTGAAAAAGGCAAAAAAGGTGACAGTGGCAAGGAACCAAAACTCCATCAGGGCAGAATGGAGAAAAAAAGGCGCAGGTCCTCCATCTGATCTGGATACGGCCCGGATCCGGCTGACTACAATAATCCTTGGAATAATCAGAAAGACTAACATTAGCGTAGACACCATTCTTCTTATGATGTAACGGGTACATCGGGTGTTATAGGAAGTGTTCCCGGTTCCGGCTGACCTAATCTATGCAGCCTAATAATCATTTAACTGATTTGAATAATAGGAATGTATAATTTTCTATGTGTATGCTAGGTCAAAGGTTGTTTTTAGCCTAGATTTAAACTGACAGAGTGTGTCTGCTTCCCGGACAATGTTAGGAAGACTGTTCTAGAGTTTTGGTGCTAAATAGGAAAAGGATCTACCGCCAGCAGTCAATTTTGATATTCTAAGTATTATCAACTGGCCGGAATTTTGAGATCGCAATAGACGTGAAGTAGGGCTGCACGATTATGACAAAAATCATAATTGCCGATTATTCCCTTGAAATTGTAATTGTGATTATTAATTACGATTATCACAATTTACATTGAATATATATATATATATATATATATATATATATATATATATATATATATATATATATATATATGACATATTGTATGACATATTATTATACATGTTTACTTAAAAATTGTGAAGAAACACACTGTCCCCCTTTACTTAACATACACATAAATTGTAAGAATATGACTAATAGTAAAGACTACTAAGAAATTAACATTAGGCATAGTATAGATGCAAAGCTATTAAATAGCAGTCCCAAACTAGCTTTTGTTAATACAATGTTGGTATGAGCCACCACAGTCATTTAAAAATATAAAAAATAACACAAAGTGAAAATAAAGTGGCATTTTGGGGTTAATATTGAAATGACAGTTACCATGCTGAATACACAATATTAACAAGAACTGTTAATGAAACATGGAAAACTGCTCCTGGTGAATAGAATGAAAATCATCCCTGCATGCAAATCCTTCTCAGCTAACACACAACGTACCAGTAACGTGATTTATTGGTATTTTAATTTTATTTCGTGACTTACTAATTTACAACGTAACAACCTTGCATGCTCGTAGTTTCCTTTGCACTTTATACACAGCTCGCGCCGCCGCATTTGCGCGTGCAACTGAAGAGTGTGTACTACGAACACAGTAGCCTATAATGGCTGACATGACAGGAACGTCCGTTTTTCTGAGGTGAAAGACTTTTTATTTCAGCGTACACATACGTCACTGCCTGGTAGTTCCTATTGTGCTGGGTTTTCTGAAGTAGTTGTGATTCGCCTCTTATAACATGCTCTAGTCTAAATGCACGCAGAGTGGATTTTTTTTCTTTCTTTTTTTTGGTAATCGCATCTTTGAACGATTACGTAATAGTGGCATCCATAATCGTAATCGCGATTAGAAATTCGATTAATTGTGCAGCCCTAACGTGAAGGACTATAATGTGTTAAGAGTTCACTCAAGGGGAGCTAAACAATTTAGTGCTTTGTAAGTAATCAGCAATATTTAAAAATGTATACGATGTTTAATAGGGAGCCAGTGCAGTGTTGACAGAACCGGGCTAATATGGTCATACTTCCTGGTTCTGGTAAGAACTAACCCTAACCCTAACCCTAACCACCCAGTAGAGCATTACAATAATCTAGCCTTGAGGTCATGAACGCATGAACTAATTGTTCCGCATTTGTCATTGAGAGTATATGACGTAATTTAGATATGAGATATGATATCTCTTAAATATGATATTTAATGATACAGTATCTCCCAAGGGTAGCATATACAGAGTGAACTGCAACGGTCCTAGAACTGAGCCTTGTGGTACGCCATACTGAACTTGTGATCGATAAGACATCTCTTCATTTACTGCTACAAACTGATAACTGTCAGATAAATATGATTTAAACCATGCTAGTGCAATTTCACTAGTGCCAACATAATTTTCGAGTCTATTTAAAAGAATGTTGTGGTCAATAGTATCAAATGCAGCACTGAGATCGAGTAACACTAATAGAGAGATACAACCACGATCGGATGATAAGAGCAAATCATTTGTGACTCTAATGAGAGCAGTCTCAGTACTATGGTACGGTCTAAATCCTGACTGGAAATCCTCGCAGATATAATTTCTTTCTAAAAAGGAACATAGTTGTGAAGATACCGCCTCTAATTATTAATATTGATAACTTTACATTGATAATACTAAGATAATATTATTATTATCAACATCGATTTCTGAAGGATCATGTGACACTGAAGACTGGAGTGATGATGCTGAAAATTCAGCCTTGCCATCAGGTATAAATGCCATTTTA
Organism: Abramis brama; assembly: GCF_963993115.1. Classification (NCBI taxonomy): domain Eukaryota; kingdom Metazoa; phylum Chordata; class Actinopteri; order Cypriniformes; family Leuciscidae; genus Abramis; species Abramis brama. The sequence goes on from NC_139970.1 coordinate 45,699,390, forward strand.
AAATATACTAAAATAGAAAACAGTTCTTTTAAATGGTATTAATATTTCACAATATTACTATATTTTGCTTAACTAAATGCAGTCTTGTGGAGCATAAGAGACTTCTTTTAAAAACGTTTGCATGTTTTTACTAAAATGTCTCTTCTTTACTCTGTAACTGAGCACTTTGTGTTTGCTGCGGTAGGATGCCTCTAATTCTGTAGGATCAAGTTGCGTTTTTTTAACAAGTGGTTTAATCATAGCCAGCTTTAAAGTTTTTGGTACGTATCCTAGAGACAAAGATGAATTAATGATATTAAGAAGAGGATCTATGACCTCTGGAAGCATCTCTTTCAGTAGCTTAGTCGGTATAGGGTCTAACATACATGTTGTTGGTTTAGATGATTTAACGAGTTTAGTAAATTCTTCCTCTCCTATAGCAACGAATTAATCCAATTTTTCCTCAGGGAGACTACAATGCACTGCCTGATGCGATACTGTAGTTGACGGTTGCATAGTTATAATTTTCTCCCTAATATTATTAATCTTATAAGTGAAGAAGTTCATAAAGTCATTACTGCTGTGCTGCTTGGAAACGTCTGGGCTTGAAGCTTTATTTTTTGTTAATTTAGCCACTGTTTTAAATAAATATCTAGGGTTTTGATAATTTTCATCTAATAGGGTTGAAAAATAAGCAGATCTAGCAGCTTTTAAGGCCTCTCTGAACGCAATCGAGCTCTCCTTCCATGAAATGCGAAACGTCTCCGGTTACTTAACTGTAACCTTGTTCCCTGAGAAAGCGGAACGAGATGCTGCGCTGCTCAGCGCATTGGGAACATATTTTATCGTGACCAGCTGTGAATATTGTGTATAACACGTCAATGAAATTGACCCGGAGGTAGTATAGCCTCGGTCGGTGACGTCATCGGCGCGCCCCCGCGACACGAGGCTATAAGTAGATGAGCCACAGGTGCATCGTCAGGATATTTTGTCTGAAGAGCAGTCCTGGGACATCTTCAGCACGGCAAAGTAGCGCAGCATCTCGTTCCGCTTTCTCAGGGAACAAGGTTACAGTTAAGTAACCGGAGACGTTCCCTTTCGAAAGCTACAATCGATGCTGCGCTGCTCAGCGCATTGGGAACGAGAATACCCACGCCGCCGTGCTTGAAAATGTCTGGACCCCCACGGTTGTGCAGGTGTGTTTCACAAGAACGCAAGAAGGCCTAGACATTAGCTTGTGATGTCGACTCAAGGACATGAGAGCCCGGAGTGACATGAACATCCAAACTATAAAATCTTATGAATGTGTGCGGAGAGGACCAGCCTGCCGCATCACAAATAAACTGCAAGGGGCACCTCTTGCCAAGGCAGCAGAGGAGGCGACCCCTCTGGTGGAGTGAGCCCTTAAACCCGTTGGCGAAGCTTGGCCGCGCGCCTCATAGGCAAGAGCAATAGCATCCATGACCCAATGTGACATGGTTGCTTAGTGGCGGCAGCCATCGGTTGCGGCCCCCATAACAGACGAAAAGTCGCTCTGACTTACGCCACTAGCTAGTGCGGTGGACGTAGGCCTGAAGAGCACGGACTGGACATAGTCTATGAGATCTCTCCTGTTCCGGCATCGTGAACGGCGGAGAGCAGAAGGCCTCAAGCGTGACAGGATGTATAGCCAAAAAAGGCACCTTAGGCAGGTAATCAGGATGAGGATGCAAAATCACTTTCACCATTCCTGGGGCAAAGTCTAAGCAGGGTGGCGAAATCGACAGAGCCTGCATATCTCCAATTCTTTTCAAAGAAGTTATTGCCATAAGAAAATCTTAGAGTCAGAAGTTTGTCAGACGCTGATTCTAGAGGTTCAAAAGGAGTCTCAACCAGACCCTCTAGGACTAAAGCTAAGTCCCATGATGGGATCTTGGTTTTATGAGAGGCCTCAGTCGCCATGAATGACCTGAACGAACAGAGGATGTCTCCCGAGTGGCACCCCGTCAACCAAGGCATGGCAAGCCGAAAGAGCGGCCACATAAACCTTGAGAGTGGCGGGGCATGTGCCTGATGATAATATTTCCTGCAGGAATTCCAGAACTGAAGCAATCTGGCAGTTGACCGGATCTGCATTATGACACACCACCTTTCAAAGACACTCCATTTGTTGACATAACTCTTTTTAGTGAAGGAAGCACTAGCACTGAGAATGGTCTCAACAACAACAGGCGAAAAGCCCAGTGCCCCTCAGTTGGTACCCATCAGGGGCCAAACATGAAGGTTCCAGAGGTTGGGCCTGGGATGGAATATCGTGCCCTCCGTCTGAGACAGAAGGTCCCTCCTCTCCGGAATCGTCCAAGGCGAGCCGTTGAGGAGAGATTATCTCGGAGAACCAAACTCTGGCTAGAACTCCTGGGAGCAGAGAAACTGGAGGAAAACGCATACATGCACATCCTAGGCCATGTGTGCGCCATCGCATCCAGACCCAGGGGCTGGGTGATTCAGAGATAAGTAGAGGGAACATCGCGCTTTCTGATAAGAGGCGAAGAGGTCCACCTCCACTTCGTATCCAAATCTGTTTGACTACTTCTGGGTGGAGTTTCCATTCCCCTCTCAGTAGTTTCTGTCTGGACAGTAAATCCGCTCCCACATTCAGGTGCCCTGAGATGTACACTGCCCTGAGTGACAGGAACTTTTCCTGGGCCCAGAGAAAGATGTGCCCCGCTATTCTGTTCAGATTGCATGAGCACAAACTTCCCTGGTGATTATGTGAGAGACTGCCGCTGTGCCGCTCTAGGACATGACAGTCTCTCAACTGAGGGAGAGAGTATTTCAGGGCCAAAAATACAGTCATCAGCTTGAAGCAGTTGATGCCCCTCATTCCCCTTGAGCTGGACGACCACTTAAGACCGCACCCCAGCCCATCAGGGAGGCGTCTGCCGTTAGCATTCTGCGACAGCAAGACACACCTAAAGTGGGACCCAAAGCAAGGAACCGGGGTCTGAACCACATAGAAAGGGAACGAAGCCGCAGCGCGTAACCCTTACCATAAACATGGATTTTAGAAAGTGCACGAAGCGTTCAGCGCGTGACTCACCATAAACATGGATTTTAGAAAGGACACGAAGCACTCAGCGAGTGTTCTTGCCTTTATTTGCCCTTGGGGATTGTAGTTGAAATCCCCCGTTTTGAGCCACAACTAAAATGGTCTCATGCGCAAAAGGCCCAGAGGAATCATTGTGGACGCAGCTGCCATGAGACCCATGTAATGTCCTGACCTAGCTAGATGTTGCTTAGGATGTTAAAATTGGTCCTGACACGAGCGGGAGACAATTATGCCCGATGGTGACAGAGTCTCATTTAACCCCAAACATGTTACCCTCAGGGTGGGAGAGAGAACGCCCTTGGCGTTGACCTCAGCCCCCTAGAGATAACATGGCTAGGTCGAATGGAAGGACCCAATATTGGTAAGCTTTGCCCCCAAAAGCAAACTTGGGAACCTCCTGTGTTGTGGCAATATTCTATATGAAAATATACGTCCTTCAGATCGATCATGACAAATCAAACGTGATGTTGAATTTACGACACGATCGTCTTTACCGTTAACATCTTGAACTTGAGTGCTTTAACTGTACGGTTTAAGCCTTGAAGATCGAAGATTGGACGCAACCCCCCATCCTTTTTGGGGACCAGGAAGTATCTGCTGTAATAGCCTGACTCTCTCTCTGGAAGAGGAACATGTTCTATGGCCTCTTTTCTCAGCAGAGATTGTAGCTCTTGTGACAGTACATGCGCCAGTTCCGGTCTCACGGAAGTGAATACCACGCCGTTGAAACGCGGAGGACGATTAATAAATTGGATTCTATCCTATTTGTACTGTACTTAATACCCAAATAGAAAAACCTGGCAGAAGTTTCCACGCTGCCAGACTCTCTGAGAGTGGTATCAACTTAACACTTCCTTTTGAGAGGATGTTAGATGTTCCGTGTCCTGGATGACAGCAGAAAAGCAACAGAACATCTAACATTTCGCTGGAAACCGCTGCTCCCCGAATCACCAGAGGTGGCGAGGAAGTACAGTGGTTTCGTGAGGGTGTCAGGTAGGAGCTGTTTGATTTACATGTCTCGTCCCGTAGGGGCACACCCCCACAGACCTGGGACAAAACAACCCTCAGGATTTTGTCTTAGGTCTATTATGCAGCTGCTGAGCACAACGAGCCGGTCCCCAGTTTTCACGAGGGGGAGCGCAACTCGTTACACTCTGCTTTTGAACCCTCCTAAAATGATGATGAGCAAAAAGAAGAGAAGAAAATGTCTCTTCAGACTGGCCCATCATCGTATAACCACACACCCCTGCACCCATGATAGTCTTAATACGTCAAGGGCACAAAGATGCACGAAGAATAAGGTTTTCCCATAACCAAGTTAACGTCATGGAGATCCTCAAGGAGGGCAGTCTAGCTGTAATCCGACCATCACACAAGTCACCACCTCGAGAACATCTCAAACGTTTTAACATAACGAGAGATGTGTTCAGAGGCAGCTTTAATTCCTCAGAATTAAATGTGTCCGGAAAACAGCCAGACAATATTATATTATATATAATACATACATATATATATATATAATTATATTATATAAATATTATATATATAAATATAAATATCAGTTCCTCAGCAATAAACACATCCCAATCAGACAAGCAAACACGGTCTGGATGAGAGGCTGTGTTTAAATCTTTCATAAGATCAACCTGGTATGCCTTTTACACGGCCATAGTGTACAACGCAGTACCAGCCTAACCGCTGAAAATGCATCTGATAAGATAATATGATCCCAGGGGAGAGATAGTCCGCGAGCGTCTCTCCAAACTGAGGCAATATCATATAATCGCGTGCCCTCGCACCCGCGATAGTAGAATGGCTCGATGTCGAGGACACAAGACATAAATATTTACAATCTTTATTTATTTATAGACTGTGTTTTATGTGACTCTTTTTGTTGTGATCAGATCAATCTGGTCACTGCACGAACGATCGCCACGAGCGATCTCCTTTTATCATCACGGGAGAAACGCTCGGAGGCGACAAACCCACGAGATTCAATGTCCTCTGCCCGAGCCGAAGAAGCGCCGAGGCACGCTTCGGTAGTCAGGCAAAAGGACATCGCGATCTGGAGAGAGAGCGAGCGATAGGGAACCACCGTCTCTCGCTTCTCAGCCAGATCGCACGCGAGCCCCACAATCATTATGGGCGCTACCTTGAAATAAGCAAAGCGAACGCAAAGCACTTTAACTGTAAACATTCCACAGTGCTCGCAATCACCATGCTCAAATGCAAGGGCAGCATGTTCTTTCCCAAACAAAGCAAGCAGTAAGTGTTTGTATCCAGTTCTGACATGTAATGGGAGCATGGAGGAACACAACACTTATTGTTTTGCTGGCTCATTTCTCCTCTTTTTTACTTTTTAAACTCTTTGATGTGCGAGAGAGAAAAAGGCTTGAGAAATGAGAAATTTTCTGCACACTGCCTGAATAAACTAACTCCTAGCAAAGATCTGTAGCAGATAAAAGGTAGAGAGAGAGTTTTGACGTTCACACATGCACAGTAATGGTCTGAAGACAAAAGACCTGACGATGCACCTGTGGCTCATCTACTTATAGCCTCGTGTCGCGGGGGCGCGCCGATGACGTCACCGACCGAGGCTATACTACCTCCGGGTCAATTTCATTGACGTGTTATACACAATATTCACAGCTGGTCACGATAAAATATGTTCCCAATGCGCTGAGCAGCGCAGCATCGATTGTAGCTTTCGAAAGGGAACACCTCTAGTTTTGTTTTCTTCCAGTTGCGCTCCATTTTTCTGGCTGTTCTCTTAAGGGCCGAGTGTGCTCGTTGTACCACGGCGTTGGACTATTTTCTTTAATCTTCTTTAAGTGCAAAGGAGCAACTGTGTCTAAAGTGCTGAAAAAGAGAGAGTTGAAAGTTTCTGTCGCAATATCGAGTTCTTCTAAGCTATCCGGGATGCTGAGATGATGAAACGGATTAGGAAGATTATTAATAAAGCAATCTTTAGTGGAGAAGTGATAGGTCTAACATATTTACAGTGAGGAAAATAAGTATTTGAACACCCTGCTATTTTGCAAGTTCTCCCACTTGGAAATCATGGAGTGGTCTGAAATTGTCATTGTAGGTGCATGTCCACTGTGAGAGACATAATCTAAAAATAAAAAAAAATCAGAAATCACAATATATGATTTTTTAACTATTTATTTGTATGATACAGCTGCAAATAAGTATTTGAACACCTGTCTATCAGCTAGAATTCTGACCCTCAAAGACCTGTTAGTCTGCCTTTAAAATGTCCACCTCCACTCCATTTATTATCCTAAATTAGATGCACCTGTTTGAGGTCGTTAGCTGCATAAAGACACCTGTCCACCCCATACAATCAGTAAGAATCCAACTACTAACATGGATAAGACCAAAGAGCTGTCCAAAGACACTAGAGACAAAATTGTACACCTCCACAAGGCTGGAAAGGGCTACGGGGAAATTGCCAAGCAGCTTGGTGAAAAAAGGTCCACTGTTGGAGCAATCATTAGAAAATGGAAGAAGCTAAACATGACTGTCAGTCTCCCTCGGACTGGGGCTCCATGCAAGATCTCACCTCGTGGGGTCTCAATGATCCTAAGAAAGGTGAGAAATCAGCCCAGAACTACACGGGAGGAGCTGGTCAATGACCTGAAAAGAGCTGGGACCACCGTTTCCAAGGTTACTGTTGGTAATACACTAAGACGTCATGGTTTGAAATCATGCAGGGAAGGTTCCCCTGCTTAAACCAGCACATTAAGGCCCGTCTTAAGTTTGCCAATGACCATTTGGATGATCCAGAGGAGTCATGGAAGAAAGTCATGTGGTCAGATGAGACCAAAAAAGAACTTTTTGGTCATAATTCCACTAAACGTGTTTGGAGGAAGAAGAATGATGAGTACCATCCCAAGAACACCATCCCTACTGTGAAGCATGGGGGTGGTAGCATCATGCTTTGGTGGTGTTTTTCTGCACATGGGACAGGGCGACTGCACTGTATTAAGGAGAGGATGACCGGGGCCATGTATTGCGAGATTTTGGGGAACAACCTCCTTCCCTCAGTTAGAGCATTGAAGATGGGTCGAGGCTGGGTCTTCCAACATGACAATGACCCGAAGCACACAGCCAGGATAACCAAGGAGTGGCTCTGTAAGAAGCATATCAAGGTTCTGGCGTGGCCTAGCCAGTCTCCAGACCTAAACCCAATAGAGAATCTTTAGAGGGAGCTCAAACTCCGTGTTTCTCAGCGACAGCCCAGAAACCTGACTGATCTAGAGAAGATCTGTGTGGAGGAGTGGGCCAAAATCCCTCCTGCAGTGTGTGCAGCTTTGCAGCCTTGGCTAAATGGAGTATACACAAGACTAGATAATGATCTGAGATGTCATCGCTCTGCTGCAGAATTTCAACGGCATCAACATCTATTCCGTGTGATAATATTAGATCTAGAGTATGATTCTGACAATGAGTAGGTCCTAACACGTGTTGTCTAATTCAGATTCAGAATGTCTTTAAATCCCAATCCCAAAACATCTTTTTCGTTATCTACATGTATATTAAAATCACCAACAATTAGTACTTTATCTGCAGCCAATACTAACTCTGATAGAAAATCAGCAAATTCTTTGATAAAGTCTTTATGGTGGCCTGTATACAGTAGCCAGCACAAATCTCAAACGTGATTTATCATTTACACTAGATAGTGTTACATTAAGCACCAACACTTCAAAAGTATTATATTTGAAACAAGACTTCTTAGTAATTCTGAAGATATTACTATAAATTACAGCAAGCCAGTTAAATAATAGTATCATAATGCACGACAACGCAGTCCTGAAGTGTCAACTAGGTTCTTCCCTGTGAAGGCCTCCTTCCCTTTACCTCTCTACAGATAAAGCATTGTCGGGATAATTCCGGTTTGCGTGGCTACACGGAAGTGATAAAAATTCTGTATTATAAATTTTAAGGCCAGACAAGTAGTTTGTTGATAGTTGATTTGTAGGGAAGGACTACACGCCTACACACATATATTCAAACGCACATACCTATAGACTGAACTCGTACTACGCATGTGCACGCCATCAGCGTTCTCACAGGTTCGCGTTTTTAAAGTTTGCGTAGAGATAACTTAAAGAGTTTTCTGTTAAAACGGTGTCATGTTAGCGGCCCCTAAGTTAATAACTAATGATCGTTGTGACAGAAGTAAATCAATCAAAACTAACTTTAGCAGGACAATAACTTTATTCTGGAGCTGCTATAAAGCCAAACTAATCTCTGTTACTTTAATTTCCTATTATCACTGTAAAGCTGCTTTGGAACAATTTACATTGTTAAAAGCGTTATATAAATAAAGATGACTTGACTTGACTATGTTAGAATATACTTTTTTTTTTTTATCATTGTTTTTTTATTGTCATTACAGTAATGTGCATAGAATGAACTGAAAATAATAGCCCTGATATTAGTTTAAAATTTAAAACTGGGTTGTGGACAAAATCTCCACAATAAACAATAGAATGTTGACTGAAAATCTGCCTCAAAGATGAACAGTTCATTGATTGTTCAATTTAAGCATGTATCAGATACGACAGAAAGGGTAATTTATAGTAATATTTTCTGAATTACTAAGAAGTCTTGTTTCAAATATAATACTTTTGAAGTGTTGGTGCTTAATGTACACTATCTAGTGTAAATGATAGATCATGTTTGAGATTTGTGCTGGCTACTGTATACAGGCCACCAGGGCACCATACAGACTTTATCAAAGAATTTGCTGATTTTCTATCAGAGTTAGTACTGGCTGCAGATAAAGTACCTAATTCTCAGACCTGAATCACAATCAGCAAACAGTGACAAAAACTGCATAGCACTGCTTGTTCATCAATATTAATCATCAAATTATAATTATATTGTAATTTTATTGTGTAATGATTATTCTTATGCTTCATTTAAGATGGAAAGTTGTATGATGCGTATGTGAGTTATCTCCATGGTGACCAACTCATCTCATCTTCCGCAATGATCTTTGCCCTGCATTTCCTTCCTGAGATGCTTGAAGATCTTTATGGTTATAAACTGTTCATCAGTGGTCGTGATGAACTTCCTGGGGAAGGTAAACATCTTGTCACATGAACACAGCAGCTGGGTCTGCTCGGTCTATAGCTAAAAATATGTATCTCAACCATTTTCAGCCTTTAGACAGTATGAATGTCTATTTATGTATTTGCTCTGAAATAACTTGATTTCTCTCTCCATGATTCCCTCAATCATTTCATAAAATTAGTCATTCAAATTGTTTAATGTAAGAAGTAAAATAAAATAACATCCTGTTCAAATTATGAATGTATGTTTTCACACCATTTTTCACTAAATGGAAAATATGATTATTTAAATAAATGAAATAGATGCAAATAGTTAATCTTAAACTATGCCATGATTTTTTTGTCATAATTCTGACCCGTTTTATTATGTATGACTGACAAATATGAATTTTCGTTAAGTTTATTTGTTTTTTTATATTTTTAATCCAAATGGATGGAAATTTTATATGCAAAAAAATACACAAATCTTAAATTCAGACCTAAATATTTTTGAGTGTATTTTGTAGTGCAATCCTGCTAAAAAACAAAAGTTTGACACTAATCAAGTCTCTTTTTCAGCGGTGCATGAAGTCATTGCTGACAGAATGAGCCGAAGTCGAAGGCTGATCATTGTTCTTACATCACAGTCTCAAACCGATGCCACCAAGAAATCCCTGATATCAGACAATGCTGTGCAACTGGAAGAATCGTCCTCTGCCCAGATGTGTGCGGCGTACGAGCAGCGAGTGGGTCTGTATGACGCTCTGGTGAAGCAGGGTCTGAAGGTCCTCCTGGTGCAGGTGGAGGACAGTGTTGAAGAAGATCTGCTGCCCGAGTCTCTGCGCTTCATCCGTCGCACCAAAGGCATCCTCAAGTGGAGGCAGAACGCCAGTGATCGTGCAAACAGAAGGTTCTGGAAATACGTGCGTTACCACATGCCTCCGGCTCAGAGGCGGTAAATACAGCATGTTGAACTAGTGCAGCTGCACATTTGGGCCCGGTTTCACAGACAGGATTGGATTAGATTTAGATTAAGCCAGGATTAGGCCTTATTTCTATTAGGGCATTTAAGTTGATTTTATAAATGTGCCCTAGAAAAAAAAATGACTGGTGTGAATCTAGAGACAAAACAATGGCACTGACATCTTTAAGATATGCTTTTAGTTAAAACAGCTCAAACATGCATTTTAGTCTGGGACACAGTCAAAACGTCAACACTGTTTACAGTTGTTTGAGCAACAGCCATTCCTTTCTATTCGTTTTATTTGTTTGTTTGTTTTTATTTTTCCTTTATTTTTTAGTTGATTATGATTATTATTTGTTTTTCCTTCAATATTTTTTAGAATAAATAGTCAGCTTTTACAGCTTCATGTCAGATAAGTTTCTGTAAAAAAAAAATTTTCACTGATTTTTTTCGTCTCATAGCGAATTTCATGTCATAGCATGTCATAGCTGCTTGCCAACTGAATTTTTTTTAAATTATTTGGTGACATAAGTGTATATTGTAATTTTTATTATAATTAATAAAAAAGTAACTATTGGATTTTTTGAAAGCAGTAAGTATTTTAGTGATTTCCATCAGAGTTCAGGGTGAGTTCAGGGTGTTTTTCCACTAAACGTTGTGTCTATGAGCAGACATACCTGTAGGAAATTAACACTGTCACTGTGTGTTTTGCACTTTTCTAGTAACTGAGATTACCTTTCTTTGCCCCCAAGAGAAAACAGGAAGTTCTTGCTCTTCTTGCTTTTTGTCTTTCCACTGCATCTTTGCAAACTGGATTTGATTAAATTATCAGATACACTGGTGAATCAAGAACTGCCACTAGACCACTGTTAAATGACCCAGATCAAACATTGACAAATATACTTACTTTAGAAGGGGTTTGCTATGTATGTTTTTGCTAAATTTTTATGAAATCCTGAGCAGTGAGTTCTCATCATGTCGAACATGTCCGAAACAGACTGTTCTCAGTTCAGTTCATGAGTTCACACTTACATACAATTGACTGTTCGCTAAGCCACGCCCGAAAACCGCCACAGGCCAATCGTGGCTTAGCAACCGTAACTAGGCGCGGGAGGTCTGGCAAGCTTTCGAGCGAGGGAAACATGCCGAAGCGTTGTGCGTATGGATTGTGCAAATCTGATACCCGGTACCCTAAAAGTTTGGACGGGGTGGTGGATTTTGTTCCCTTCCCGAAACCTAAAACCCAAGGGGAGAAATGCCGGGCGTCATCTTCATTTATACAGCGCTTTTAACAATGTAGATTGTTCCAAAGCAGCTTTACGTTGATAATAGGAAATTAAAAGTAAAGTGTTTTGGCTTTATAGCAGCTCTAGAATAAAGTTATTGTCCAGCTCATGGATCAAGCAGTGTGATTAAAGGCAAGACGGAGGCTCACTGACATAACTTAACGTTACTTAAAAATATATTTCAGCATTTTGTTAATCGACGGCCAAACTAGTAACGTTACCCCAATCTGATCGCGACTCTTCTGGTGTTAGTTCTAGTAAAAGTAAAAGGTTGTTAGTAAAAGGAGGGAACATCACAGGGCTTGCCGGAGATCTCCAAGGAAAAGGTTGGTATGCAAAATTAATCAGTTCATAATGGTAAGTTAGTCCGACGTGTGAGCAGTAGCGTTAGCCTGGCGCGCTAAAAATACAAGCGGGAGAATGTTATCATTGCAAAGTGGTCAGGCTAATGTCGTGTGTTTATTCCACAATACATATAGATAAGCTGTTTGTTTTATAAATATTCGAATATTTTCAAATTTCAGTTACCCTGCTGGGCATGCACACAGCTGTTCCTCAAATTTGTGTGTTTCCCATTTGAATGGTCAGCGTACGAGGCGGCTGCTGCTTGCGCTTGGACCTAACGCTTTAACTACAATTTTGATGAAATTATTCTCTAATCGTTTGCATATTATGTCGTGGATATAGCCCTCGAATGCATACTGCTGTATTGCACTCTCATATTTTCACCTGTTTGGCAAAAATGACTAATTATCTCCTTAGGAATGTCTGAAACCAGTGCATACATACTGTAATAGACGTGCCAGGTGCAAAAGCTTGACAGGCGTAGCAACAGTAACTAAGGAGGGCGGGGCTTAGCGAAGGGTCAATTAGAGGGAGTAAAGTTTAATGCGTATTCGGCGTGCTGTCCGGGGGGGGGGCTCCTAGCTCGAAGTTAGGCCCGAACCCAGAGTACTCCCCCCGTATGTAAATGGTTAGGACTAGAAGTGTGGAGAAGGGGTGGTGGTGGTGGTGGTGGTGGTGGGATGCTGCTAAACTGTCAATGGATTTAGGTGAGACTGCTGAATATATATATATATATATATATATATATATATATATATATATATATATATATATATATATACACACCTCTTAGCGTTGATTGCTGAGTGCTCTCCACTCGTGTTAATTATCTGAACGTGCTCCTCCCGAACTTTGTTAATAAAACATAATTTAGAATCTGAACAATAAATATAAATTGTAAATGCATTATGTGTGTTCGTTTGGTTGAGTCGTTTGGCTGAAGAGTCTAAACTGCTGTTTGTTACACAATATTTCACACAGAACAGAATGATTCCATGATATTTTATTCAGGATTCAGCTACAATTAGACACACAACTTCTTCCAGTTCTGAGATATGTGTAACCATTTCTGATAAACATAGACGGGGTACAGTTCAAATATCCATGCAATCTTATTCCTAAATACAGTGATTCTCCTGTGTCTATTAAACCTTTAACAAAATCTCAGTGAATATTCAGACCTGTCTTCTGACCCAGAAAGAGCATTTGTCATGTATAGGTATGAAACAGCTTCACAAACTCTTTTCAGTAAGTAGTGGCTCCTGACCGTACATTTAGGTAGGGCAGATTCTGGGTCTTATTGCTAGTTTATGATAAATATTTTTTAAGCTAAAACTTCTAATCGCTGAACACATGCAGACAGACACTTTTAGCAGAGGTCTAATGTCCTTGCCATAGGTGGACATCGCGGGGTGTTTGCCATCTGAGGGTTATAGAAGCCCTAAAAGGCCATGGAACATGATCTCGAGATAACAAGTTGTTTTCTCGTGATCACGACTTAATTTTAGGCCAAGTACAATCTTGGGATGCTGTTTAAGAAGAGTGTTTATCTGTATGTTTGTGGTTTCCTACAAAGAAATGTAGAAAATACAGTAGGTTACACACTATCACTGAATTAAATAATAGGCTGCTACACATCTTTACATAGGCTATAAATCATATTTCATATCAATATACACTGAATGACACAGTGAGGTAAACTAACAGTTGAAACTGCGATGATTAAAATGGCGTCTTAAAGATGCACAATAAGGTGCAAACAGAATACTATACAGTGACATCAAAATAAATTTTACTAAGCAATACGTTTAGAATCGCACTGAATGCTATTGCGGTAAGGTCTTTATGTCTGTCCCAAATGCGCACAATCTGGGGTTAGGTAACACAGTAAGATATACCGCACCCCATCAGTTATATTTGGTTCTATACTGCCACCTGTTCGAACTTAGAGAAAAATAAGTCGTGATAACGAGAAACAACTTTTGATATCTCGAGATCACGAGAAAATTAAGTTGTGATAACGAGAAAACAAAAAAGAAAAATAATTATAATTCATGGCCTCTTAGGGCTTCCGTAGAAAGGGGCCCCCCACGCTGTGTATTGTACATAATATACACTTATATATACTTTATATCTGATCAATTGTTCCTGTCTGCCTTGCTGCTGAGTGGTTTGCGTCTGTATGCTACGCATTTCTGTTTTGAATCTTTATTTACTATCATTCCTTGTTGTTTATATTGCTAAATACAACTTATCACCACACATTAACCTGATATCATATCGCTAGCTTCAATCTAAATTGTTATCACTAGCACAACACGCTACATTTACATTTTACATTTACATTTAGTCATTTGGCAGACGCTTTTATCCAAAGCGACTTACAAAGCAGGACTAGATTAAGCGAATCATCATGAAGAGGCAAAAACCAAAGCTACGCAAGGAGTGCTCAAGATACAAAGTTCAGGCATTATTCAGAGTAGCATAAGCCCGATAAGTGAGGTTTTTAGAGGGAAAGGGGAGGGTTTTTTTTTTTTTTTTTTTTTTTTTTTTATGTGGTTAAGTGCTCACGGAAGAGATGGGTTTTCAGATGCTTTTTGAAGGTTGTCAGGGATTCAGCATTCCGGATGAGGGAGGGGAGAGTGTTCCACCAGCATGGAACTGTGAATGAGAATGTTCTGGAAAGTGATTTTGTGGCTCTCTGCGATGGAACCACGAGACGTCGCTCGTTGACTGATCGTAGGCGTCTGGTAGGGATGTAGACTCGTAGGAATGAGTTAAAGTAGGAGGGAGCTGAGCCTGTGATAGATCGGTAAGCAAGCGTCAATGCCTTGAACTTGATGCGAGCAGCGAGAGGTAGCCAGTGCAGAGAGATGAACAGAGGAGTGACGTGGGCCTTCTTGGGCTCGTTGAAGACAAGACGAGCTGCAGCATTCTGGATCATCTGTAGAGGTTTAGTTGCACTTGAAGGAAGACCGGCCAGAAGAGCATTGCAGTAGTCAAGCCTAGAAATGACCAGGGCCTGGACGAGAAGTTGTGTTGCATGCTCAGTTAGGAAAGGCCTGATCTTCCTGATGTTGTGCAGTGCAAACCTGCATGATCGAGCTGTCTTTGAAATGTGATCTGTGAAGGTCAGCTGGTCATCAAATGTTACTCCAAGATTTCTGACCGTCCTTGATGGGGTGATTGAAGATGAATCTAGCTGGATAGTGAAGTCGTGCTGTAGAGACGGATTGGCAGGCAGGACGAGAAGCTCAGTCTTTGGCAGGTTGAGCTGTAGGTGATGTTCCTTCATCCATGCCGAGATGTCCGCCAGACAGCTTGAGACCCGTGCAGCTACTGTGGGATCATCTGGTTGAAACGAGAGGAAGAGCTGTGTGTCATCAGCATAGCAGTGGTAGGAGAAGCCGTGCGCTTGTATGATGTGTCCCAGTGATGTGGTGTAGATGGAGAAGAGGAGGGGTCCAAGAACTGAACCCTGGGGAACCCCTGTGGTCAGCTGATGCGATCTGGATACCTCGCCTCTCCATGCGACCTTGAAGGACCTACCTGTGAGATAGGACTCAAACCAGTGGAGTGAAGTACCTGTGATGCCCAGTGATGAGAGGCTGGACAGAAGGATCTGATGATTCACAGTGTCGAAGGCAGCAGACAGATCCAGGAGAATGAGGACTGAAGATTTGGAAGCAGCTTTTGCGATCCGTAGGGCTTCTGTGACTGATAGTAGTGCAGTCTCAGTAGAATGGCCTTTCTTGAAGCCGGATTGGTTGACATCCAGCTGGTTGTTTCGAGACAAGAAGGATGTTACTTGGTTGAAAACAGCTCTTTCAAGTGTCTTTGCAATAAATGGTAGGAGGGAGATGGGTCTGTAATTCTCTACAGTTGATGTGTTTAGTGTTGGTTTTTTAAGCAGTGGAGTAACCCGAGCTTGCTTGAATGCTGTAGGGAAGGTGCCAGTATGGAGGGATGAGTTTATGATGTGTGTGAGTGCTGGTAGAAGTGTCGGAGAGATGGCTTGTAGAAGGTGCGAGGGGATGGGGTCTAGGGGACAGGTGGTAGGATGACTGGAGAGGAGAAGTGTAGATACTTCTTCCTCGGTTAGCGGAGAAAAGGAGGACAGAGGGACATTGGCTGAGGAAGGGGTCGGTCTGGGTTCCTGTGTGTGTGGAGCCGAGAACTGACTGCTGATAGTTGTAGTTTTGTTGGTGAAGAAGTTCGCAAAATCGTCAGCAGTTACGGAGGAGGTGGGTGGTGGTGGAGGTGGACAGAGGAGAGAGTTGAATGTCTTGAAAAGTACTCGTGTGTTGGAGGAGCTGTTGATCTTGTTGTGGAAGTATGAAGATTTTGCAGCATGAACATCTACAGAAAAGGAAGAGAGGAGAGATTGATACATACCCAGGTCAGATGCGTCTTTTGATTTGCGCCATTTCCTCTCCGCTGCCCTGAGTTCAGTCCGGTGTTCACGAAGAACCTCAGATAACCAGGGGTTGGAGGGAGTAGCGCGTGCTGGCCTGGAGGAGAGAGGGCAGATAGTGTCTAGAGAAGAGGTTAGAGTGGAGCATAAGGTATCCGTTGCGGTATTCACATCCAGAGATGAGAATTGTGAGGGTGGGGGAAGAGAAGATGACACGGCAGAGGAAAGGTGTGAGGGAGAGAGTGAGCGCAGGTTTCGCCTGAAAGTGACTGGAGGTGGGGTTGGAGGTGCAGGGGTAGAGAGTTGTAGACTGAAAGTAATGAGGAAATGATCTGAAACATGGAGAGGTCTCACCAAGATGTTCTCTGTGGTGCAGTTGCGTGTGTAAACCAGGTCCAGTTGGTTGCCTGATTTGTGAGTACCTGTGGTGATGAGTCGTGTGAGATCGAAGGAGGCTAGGAGGGAGATGAAGTCTGCTGCATGCGGCTTTTCGAGATGGATGTTGAAGTCACCGAAGACTAGGAGTGGGGTGCCGTCCTCAGGGAAAGTGGACAGCAGCACATCCAGCTCATCCACAAAGTTACCCAGCTGACCTGGGGGACGATAAATGACTACAATATGGATCTTAATGGGAGTTGTAAGTGTAATAGCATGATATTCAAATGAGTTGTTGTTGCATAGAGAAGAGAGCGTGGAGTATTTGTAATTGTTAGAAACGAGGAGCCCTGTACCCCCACCCCTCCCAGACTGGCGAGGGGAGTGAGAGAAGGAGAAATTGTTAGAGAGAGCAGCGGGGGTTGCTGAGTCTTCTGGCCGGATCCAGGTCTCAGTCAAGCCTAAGATATTAAGAGAAGAATGAGATGCAAAGGCTGGAATGAAGTCAGCTTTATTGACTGCTGACTGGCAATTCCATAGACCCACGGAAAGAGAGAGAGGAGTGTGTGAGGATGAGAGAATGGGACGCAGATTGGCAGTATTGCGCTGCCTTTTGCACGTGATGAAAGGGCGTTGCCGAGAGATAACAGGAATGTTTTGAAGGCACATGTTGATTAAGGTGAACAATAAGATAAAAAGAGTGAAGGAAAAGGGAAAAGGAGATACTTAAGTGCCTTTCTGGTGTCCTTGCTCGGTGGAGTCGCGCAGGTAGAGTCGCTGGTCTTTACCCGAGTCGGTCTTCACACGAGGAGGCTGAACACGAGAGCTGAACGCTTCCGCTGACGCTTCCGCGACAGCGCACAAATTACACAGATATACAGATAATGCTTTCACCGCTTGAGTGAGTACAGCTGTTTCTCTCGGGCAATTAAGTCTGAATAGCGTGAGAATGCGCTGAATCGAAACTCTTCAATAGCAAAGGCTTAAGTGCAAACTAGAAAGCAATATTAATTTTCACTCGCGGCTTCTGTTTAATGTAGCAGCGCGTCTAATTAAAATACAGAATTATGTGAAACTAAAAATACAAAATGAACAGAGAATCGAAGAAGGGCTTACCTGGACTAAAATACAGCACTAAAATAACAGAACAACAGAGAAATCCAGAAAAACACACTTGCGCGCTCTTGCCGTGTCTCTTATGATGAACGCTGGTCCTGGCGAATGAACTGAAGCTTCCTTATTTATATCTATTCGTACAGATGCTGTTTCTCTCGGGCAATTAAGTCTGAATAGCGTGAGAATGCGCTGAATCGAAACTCTTCAATAGCAAAGGCTTAAGTGCAAACTAGAAAGCAATATTAATTTTAATATCGCTAGTAATTCGGTAGCCTGTTAACTTGCGATCCTGCTGTCTGCTGTCTTTATTTATTTATTTTCTCTTTCCAGCGCTCGCGCCATCCGTGCCTGCCGTCTTTATTTATTTATTTATTTTTTCTCTTGCGCCTTTTACAATGGTGTTGTGTTAGCGGCCCCTAAGTTAACCCTCTGGGGACCAAGGTGTTTTTGGGGCCCTTGGGATGTATTGAAATGCCCTGACATTTGTGCTTTTTTCAGTTATTTATAAACATGTTAATGGCAAAGGTGTAAATTCACTCTATATAGCACAAACGGGGCTACCATAATATGTGAGCAACATGAATGTACATGTTTGTATTTTTAAGAGAATAATGTTTATGCGTGGTTATTGAAAAAAATAAAAATGAAAGTTTCTGAAATAAGACCACAAAACACATACTAAATATGTGTCCACAAGACTTTTGACTAATGGATGTTGTTTTTGTTCTGGCTTCAAAATTATGTGAAAATCATCCTGCCTAATCGTTCACATAAAACAATACATTGATTTAATAATAATAATAATAATAATAGATTTTATTTATAACGCATTTCATTCCGAAGAATCTCAAAGTGCTACACAAAAGAACAACAATAATAACTACAGAATACTAAAAACCATAAAAACAATAAAACAATCAGCACATAAAAGCCATTCTAAATAAAAAAGTCTTCAGTTCTGCCTTGAAAGTGACCAAGCTCTGTACTTCTCTCAGCTCACTCGGGAGGTGGTTCCAAAGCCGCGGTGCAGCTGAACAGAAAGCTCGGTCCCCCATAGTACGTAGTCTGGTGGTCGGGACCTGAAGAAGTAGGTGGCCTGATGATCTGAGAGTGCAGGAGGAGGATTTCAAGGTGATGAGTTCTTATAGATACGGTGGTGCATGTCCAGTGATACATTTGTGTGTGTACAGCAGAATTTTGAAGTCGATCCGGAATGAAACAGGGAGCCAGTGAAGTGAGTGTAAGATGGGAGTTATGTGATCATATTTTCGGACTCTCATGAGGACTCTGGCAGCGCTATTTTGGATGTATTGTAGCTTCTGCATATTTCTGGCAGAAATCCCAATGAAGAGTCCGTTGCAATAATCCAACCTGGTGGAAATAAAAGCATGAACAAGTTTCTCTGCGTCCGGAAGAGTTAAAAGAGGACGTAGTTTGAAGACATTTTGAAGATGGTGGAAGGAGGTTTTGCAAATATATTTAATGTGTTCGTTGAAGGTCAGCTGCGGGTCAAACCTAACCCCTAGGTTTGTAACTGAGGAGGAGAAAGTGATGGCTTGGTCGTCCAAGATGAACTGAGATACGAGAGAGGAGTGGATCTGGTGCGGGGTTCCAACAAGTAGTGCCTCAGTTTTACCGGAGTTTAGTTTAGGAATATTTCAACATCATGCCGGACGCTGGTGGCGTTAGCACAGTGTTTACACCGAAGAGCAACGGCAGCCGGTACGTTACTAAAGCACCCGGTCAGAAAGTTGTTGTGGTACACAGAGGAAACTTGCAAGGGGCATAAAATAGTCCTAAAAAACACTTTCTTAAAATACGCTAAATTAATATCAGAAGTGGAGAAGCGGCGAACAGACAGTGCCAGCATCCTCTCCCCTCGAGAGCCAGGGATCAGGTACTTTACATCATTCTGAAGCCCTGCGTTAGATTCTAGGCTCTTCTCTCTCTCATCGTGTTTGAGACGATATGGTTGAACTGCTCCTCGAACGAAGTGAACAGGGACGAGACATTATTTAAAATTGTGCATTTCTCTTTAAACTTTGTAAGACAGGTTTTTTTGTCAGAAGAGGTTTATGCGTGGGAGTGGTAATGGCCTATCAATATTAATGAGATTCAGACCAGGGGTGTGACATAGACACTCCCCCAATGGCTAATGGCCCATCAAGTGAGGCAGCCTGAACAAAGAATGAGAGGAGATTCAAAGGTTTTGTTTTTCAATCTGTTTTATTGTAATTCCTCTATGTGGAGGAACTAAATGTTCTAAATTTGCTCTAAGCAAATCAAATGTGAGCAAAATAAAAAAATAATCAGTCGGCTATAAACAAAGCAATTGTGAGCGATAAATAAACAAAAGTAAAGGCAGGTATCTCACAGTAAATGCTTATGCCCCGTTGATGCGGGCTCTAAGCAAATCAAATGTGAGCAAAATAAATAATCAGTCGGCTATAAACAAAGCAATTGTGAGCGATAAATAAACAAAAGTAAAGGCAGGTATATTGTATTAACACTAAGTATAAACAAAATTGAACTAACATCTGTAAAATAGTGGGTAAATATGTACTTTACTCTTTCTGATTTCTGACTGTGTTGCTAAGCTAAGCACACTCCGAGTTGCAGGCGGAGGTAGTGATGAAGCTACATTCCTTTTAAAAAAGTTGAAGAATATTATTACAGAAATATAACTATAGTAGCATTAGTCTATAATGAATAACTGATGTAAATCATTTTAGACGCGTGCAATAAGCCTATATGCGTGTCAATGGGCCATCACCGGAGAGGCACACCGCAAACATTAGCCTAACACATTTGCGCACTTCATTAACTGGGTATATTTACACATTTCAGCACATTTACACACATTTACAACTGATATTTGCGAGCATGCATCGTTAATGATAATGAGGCAGCATTTAAACTAGTCAAAATATAATCTAAACACCTACTAGGCCTATTTTCTAAAATAATTTCTAAATTCTAGCTTTCATACATAATGATCTAAACATATCATTTACAATACAAATACAAATTTCCTAACCAAGGGGTTTACAGTGCGTAGCATAAAACATTTTTGACATTGAAATGGTACGAGATATTAAATTCATGGTATAGATATGCACTTTCATTAGATCGTGTTGAATATAGGTAGATATCAAATGTCAATACTCTGGATGGCAAGTGGAAAATAGTCCACCCAGTATAATATGTAAGCTACATGTTTATATTGAATAGCTTGTCAACTAATGCAAGTAAGACTAAATACTTTCTCATCCGAAATTCTATCCACGGCTGGATCAAGTCGCTCTTCAAAATACAAACGGTCGTCATCAGAGTAGTCGCGCTCTTCTTCTGATGAAAATGTGGACTCTTCGTCGCTAGTATCCAGGACGAGCTGAAGGGCTTCCGCACCGGTGTATCGTGCCATCTTCCCAACACGCAGGTGACTGAATGATGAAACTTGAAGCGTTTAATGCATTTGCTTGGGGGCGTTTACCTGTTTTGCATAGATGGCTTAACACATTATCTTGTGAATAGCGCGCTCCGTGAGTAGGCGTGAACGAATTAAAGTTAATGAGCTCGTAATGAGCTCGACTGGAATCGCTCTCTTTTCATACAGATTACAGAAGCTGAGTATATTTGTTTTTTATATAAATTACTTCATTTAAAAGATGCGATCTCAAGCTTTATGCCCGTGGGTATGTTTGCCTGTTTGACTGAATTTTCGCGGAGTTACAGATCATTTTCGAACGCGTTTCAAATTGGAGTTCACTGACAGAGAGAGTGCAGAACTCGCATCATCTTAATTTTTCTTTATTTGGCAAAAAGCAAAACACTTTATTTTTATTGTGAGTATACAGAAAAAAAATAGAAACTGAACAGGATCGATTGATGTATAACACGAAAATGAAAGATCAAAATTAACAGAGCATTTTGAGTTTATTTTGCATTGCTAAAAAAAAAAACGAGCAAAACGCGGGGGCGCGTTTTTGGTCCCCAGAGGGTTAATAACTAATGATCGTTGCGACGGAAGTGAATCAATCAAACTAACTTTATCTGGACAATAACTTTATTCTCGAGCTGTTATAAAGCCAAAACACTTTACTTTAAATTTCCTATTATCAATGTAAAGCTGCTTTGGACAATCTACATTGTTAAAAGCGTTATATACATGAAGATGACAAGTCCATCATACAACTGTGGTGAGTAGGATCAGTCAACAAACACGGTGAGTCATGTCATCTTCTACTCTTATTGTCACTTGCACTTTGTGTCACATGTATAGCATAGCCTTCTCTGCCAGCACAGGATTTACATGTGATAATTACAGGGAGATAGTCAGAGATAGTCAGACTGACGGAGAAGATTTCAGAACTAGAGACTTCCAAATATTAATTGAGGATAGTAAGAGTGCAAGGGCTTTAGATACTGCTTTGGATGTGACTAGCTTAGTGAACTTTGTACATTGTTCGGTTCTGGCTGTAGAGCCCGTGCAGCAGGGCAACTGGGTGACGGTGAAACGCTATAGTTGCGGGACAAAACGCCGCTCTTCCGTTCCGATAACAACATTAAACAGGTTCTCCCCACTCAGTGAAACACCCACTGAGAATCCTGTTGATTGTGCCCTAGTTATTGGCGATTCTATTACACAGAACGTGAAAATAGAGACACCAGCCACCATAGTTGCATGTTTGCTGGGAGCCAGAGCGCCTGACATCAAAGCAAATTTAAAAGTGCTGGCTAATGCTAATCGTAAATTCTCTAAGATTATTATTCACGTCGACACTAATGATGTTCGACTTCGCCAGCTGGAGATCACCAAAATTAACGTTGCAAGACATGAGCAAGACACCTAACCCCAGCTGCTCCTGACGAGCTGGATGGCGCCTTGCATGGCTGACACCGCCGTCGGTGTATGAATGAGTGTGTGAATGGGTGAATGTGAGGCTATGTAAAGCGCTTTGGTGGCCATAGGTCTATGAAAGCGCTATATAAATGCAGTCCATTTACCATTTGCAGTCCATTTAACGTTAAAGAGGTTTTTGAACTCACAAGTACGATGTCAGGCACTGTAATTTGCTCTGGCCCCCTTCCTGTTCGCAGGAGTGATGAGATACTTAGTAGATTGTCCTCACTCAATGGCTGGTTGTCTAAGTGGTGTCCGCAAAATAATATAGAATTCATAGACAATAGGAAAAGTTTTTGGGGCAGACCTGACCTGTTGAAAAGAGATGGTATTCATTAGGGCTGGGTATTGACACAAATTTCACAATTCGATTCGATTCGATTCAATATTGATTATTTTGGATATCTGGTAAATGGCAAATTTTCTCAAGGAAAACAAATCTCTTAACTAATGCTGTAAACTATGGGAGTCAGTTGTAGCCTACTTGGCTTCATTAGTCTACTATAATATTAAAGGTAAAAATTTACTGATTTGTATACAAAAACACTAAAATTACACTTTTATTTATTTTTATAATAATAAAGTTATATGAAATATAAACATTTAAATGGTGGCTGTCCTGCCAGATTTATTCAAACATGCATTAAAAATTGAAGAACATTAAAATATTATAATGAATATGTAATATGGTGCATATTATTTAGCAAAATGCTCCTCTCTAGAGTTAATTTTTCTAACTGACTTAAGTTTATGGTCACTGGATATGGTTTTTCTGAGGTAAATGTGACAATACATGACATTGTTTACAAGCTGATTTACTGACGTCTTTCCACGGTTGAAACATTGATTGAACGATTCCATGTGACATGATACGGATTTCAATAAGTTGTACTCTACCTTTTAACATACTTTCAGATGCTCATTCATGTTTATTTCACGCTGTAACTGGTATTATTAAGGCGGAAGAGAAGATCATGTGTGCTCCGCGCTGCTGCTTCTCTTAAGCTGAGCTGAGCCAGAGCGATCTCTCGCCACAGCGCCAAAATGGTAGGCTATATGTTTTTGAATTTCATCAGAAAATGGACGTAATTTGAAATCTGAGACTTTTTCATATCAATAGTAACAAAGCACAAAGATTATTGCAATTTATTGGGTGGGATGCGCACTACATGTTACATTCATTCATCAACTGAAAACAGGATGACTAATTGATTCTTGGGATTTAAGAATCGATATCGTTCGTAAAAATGAGAATCGATTAAAATCGAGAAATCGATATTATTTACCCAGCCCTAGTATTCTATGGGGTGAGATTTCGGTCACAATTCTGCGCGCGCAAGATCACATTTTGAGGTGCAAAAGGGCATTTCGCACGCGCGTGAACTGAGTTTTGCGGAGAAATGTTCGTCTCGCAGATAAGAAAATATTGCGAGCGAACGAAAATCAATTTTGCATTTAGAATAAGTATTTGGATGTGCGCGGACGTTCTCTTTCGCGTGTGCAAAGTTTCACTTTCTTGCTCCTTTCATACCAGCCGTGAACGCTCTCTAAGCGCAGACGGCTCGCTTGCTCAACACAACCCAGCGTTACAATATGCCATAATTCCAGCCAATCAGAGATGAGACTGCTAAATTCTGATTGGCTGGCTTGAAAACCAATCACAAGACTCCCTGCATCACCGACTGCGGAAGAGAACTAGTGCAGTTGAGTAAAGTTGGCGAACTTCCCGGGTCAATAACTCGTGAGCTAAACGTTGTTACTGCACAAATAACACCTCTTTTTAATCGTAGTAGACAAGCAGCTACAACCTAATTTTCCTCCAAACGAGCTTTCCCTCGCAGTGGACAAAATACATTGATCTCTATGTGCAGGCGGCAGCGAGACAGATCCGAAGGGACCGTCTGAAAAGTGCAAAACCCGAAAAGCGTTACTACGAAAACAGTCAATAATTTCACTGTCACACACTATAGTGTCATCAAATTCAGTTCACACATCACTGCTGTCCTGATGGTTATACTACAACACTTATTTTGTATAAATATCGTTTTGCATATTTTTTATGATTATTATTTATGAAAAATATTCAAAAACTTCACTGTAATTCACTGTATTGTTGGAAAATTCAGTTCACACATCACTGCTGTCCTGATGGTTATACTACAAGACTTATTTTGTATAAATATCGTTTTGCGTATTTTTTACGATTATTATTTATGAAAAATATTCAAAAACTTCACTGTAATTCACTGTATTGTTGGCAAATTCAGTTCACACATCACTGCTGTCCTGATGGTTATACAACAACGCTTATTTTGGGAAAAATATAGATTTTAAATTGTATATACTATTGTAAATGTAGAACTTTTAGGATTTTTATGAAAAATATTCAATAACTTTACTGTAATTCACTGTATTGTTGCCAAATTCAGTTCACACATCACTGATGTCCTGATGGTTATACTACAACACTTATTGGACCCTATTGTTTTTGCTCCGTTTATTAGGGCCCGAGCACCGATGGTGAGAGGACCCTATTGTTTTTGTTCCGTTTATTCTTCTTCTTCTTCTTCTTCTTCTCCAAAGTGAATCGCTTTTTAGAGGGCCTTAACATGCTCGAGAACTTGAAAAAAACTTGAAAACTCATTAAACTTTGCACACGCTTCAGAAGTGGTGGAAATTTACGTGTGATATGGTTTTCAAAATTGGGGGGGGGGGGCAAATTCGGTAAATTATTGCCCCCACATTTTGCCCCGGCTCTAGGTTTCACGTACAGGTATGAAATTTGGTACATACATGTAATGACCCAATACCTACAAAAAAGTCTCTTGGAGCATAGCCCTAAACACAACAGGAAGTCAGCTATTTTGAACTTCCTCTCAGATTTTGGGCAGTTTTGGCCATTTCCTGATGTTGTACTTTTTAACGAACTCCTCCTACAGTTTTGATCTGATCCTCTTCAAATTTGGTGAGTGTAATCTTAAGACCTTTGCGATGTTAAATTGCGAAGATCTTGAGTTTCCGTCGAAGGGTGTGCCCTCGGCGGCCTGACAAACGTACACCCAATTTCGGCCTTTTGGTGATAAGTTAGTGATGATCAGATAAGTTCTCTGTCAATGTTGCTTGCAGTTCCGATGTTGCTAGGCAACCACAGACAGCCTGCAGTAACTCAGGCATACGATGTCCAATCTGCCCCAAACTTCACATGTTTGATAAGAGTCCTGTCCTGAACACATGACCATGCTCATATTTGGTTATAGCAATAGCGCCACCTGCTGGTTGCAGGAAGTGTGGCAAATACAAATTACCCTAACATAGTTGTCCTATATTTACTGCCCACTGTGCTCTTTTTTCCTAAAGGCGCCGGGTGGCGATGGCACGGGTGCGAGGGCCCTTTTCATCGCTGCTTGCAGCTTTAATTGTTTGTGTATTTTGTATATTTATGCACTTGTTTTCATTTCCTGACTGCCTTCTGTAAGTTAGCATTAGTGGCTGTCTTACTATGCCCTTTTTCTGCTTCGTGATTATTATAATTTTTTTTCCTCTCTATGCCCTTGTGCCCATTTATATTTGTGCCTGATGCTTTAGCCTGCTTGAATTTTTTTTCTCCCCCTTGATGGAATAGCTACTCGGGTTTGCTGGGTACTTCATTAATTTTCATGAACTTCTGGAAATGTGGAGAACTTTCTTTTTAAGTGTTCAACTGCTTGGGTGGGTGGGACTTGTGTTTGACTTGGGTGGTTGGGACTTGTCCAGGGTTGACTTTCAACCCTGCACCCCAACAGTCCATCAACTGTGTAGATGCAAAGTCACTTAAGCTCAAATATATAGGGGTGCCTCACACTCACAAAGGGTTAGGCCACTTTTTTCTTAAAGGGACAATGTGTAGGTTTTTAGGTATTTTATTATCTAAAATCAATATTTTTATTCATAAATATGTCCTCAATGGTATACAAATACCTCTGCTAATTATCTGACTTATCCTTGTAAATGAAGAATTTATTATCTTTATATACATGGGACGGGTAGGTCCACGGAGGCTTCCATGTAGTTCCGCCATCTTGAAAAACTATAATAGCAGAGAGGGACAAAAAGTACTAAGCCAACGCGTTTCCACAACGCGTTTTCATTCAGAGCCAGCGTCACGTGACTGAAGCTAGCAGAAGCGGAGGACCAGAGCAGTGAGATGCGCTTGTCACTGCCCCGGCAAGTTTAAAAGGCTGCACTGCACGGTTATTTATAATGGAGGACCATACAAATGCTGAGTCACAGGATAAGGAGTCCTCGTCGTCGAAAAAGTCCGAAATAGACCGTAAAAGGAAACGTGACCGGAGATTACAAAAAACAAGGGTTAATGTCGGGATAGCTAATGCAGGAGAAAGCTTTCAAAAGAGATGCTGAAGTTGCCTGCTTTCTTCTCGACAGGTAAGTCAATGTTACGGTCTTAACACTAGAAGTGCCAGAATTCCATAACTACTAGAACTGCCGCAAGCGGTCAAATAGATTCCAAACTCTATATCTTTAATGATAAATAACCAATTGAGAGATTAATGCATTTATTGTATTAGGATTTTCTTTTAAAAACAAAACAACACCAAACTGTACATTTAAACAAGTTTAAATTATACATTTATAAATAAATAATATCCGTAGATGTCCTAAACACAATGACAGAGTAGCCTAGCCTATGTTTTCATGTTTCCACTGTTCGATCGCGCCCGCGCCCGCCTACACACACACACACACACACACACACACACACACACCATATTACAGCATTGCAATCTTGACATTGCAGCCTGTTCATTATAGCCATAATAAAATAGTCAACCTAACATATACAAATTCCACTGCTCTGTTTATATAGTCAGTAGCCTAGTACAATTCGTACCATTTTTGCGCGTGTGAAGAGGATGATTTTTCCGTCGCTATTGGAACGTGAGTGAAGTACAAAGCCTGTAATAAAGAATAGTTTACCATCCAAATACATTGCAAATGTTGAAACATTTTGATTCTAATTAGAGAGTTACGTGAGCCTAACGCTGCTTACTTTCACTTTCGCTTATAAAGTATTTCATTTTGGCTTGTTTATAGTTATTTTTTCATTCTTGTTCTGTTCTGAATATTATTACATTTAAATGATTTGTTGTTGAATATGTTTGTGTATTTTTTTACCACATTTTATTGTTGTGTATATGTATAGCCTATAATAATACCGCGGAATTCATTGCGG